>NW_022589705.1:82818799-82870516 GCF_004348235.1 Phoca vitulina
AAGAGAAGAGAAGAGAAGAGAAGAGAAGAGAAGAGAAGAGAAGAGAAAGAGAAGTAGTATTTTTTTCCACTATTTAAACAGTTGCAATACTATTCTATGGAGAAGCAAACCTTCACAAAGCACAAAATTCATGATAAGAAAATCAGGAATCTCTGATTCTAACCAAAAGACAAAGTCCCCCATTCTTATTCCAAGTTCACCTGAAGTGCTTATTAGAAATGGTGGTAGAATTGAAAGGAAACAGTCTCTAGTCTCAACTCTAGCACCAACTCATTGTGTAAAGATGAGTAAACCATAACTTCTCTAGGTCTTCCTCTTTTTTTTTTTTTTTAATAAGGAATAAGAGCCGCTGATTCCTACAGTCCTAACCATGAGATTCCAAATTCAGCTGCTACCAATTTTCCATTTTCCTAGAAGTCCACACTCAACAAGGAAAAAGATCACCAGTCAAAATGACTTCAGTATATAAAACAGAGCATAACCAAAGGTAAGACACAACACAGAAAGGGCAAAATATTACAGTGAATAAGAAAGGCTCAAATACATATTAGATTAAGAATTTTGTGCAAATTCATTAAAAAGCCATCAAGTCAAACAGATAGGAGCCAAAAGAAATTGATACACAATAGATAAAATAAATGAACACACAGAAAAATGTAAAAAAAAAAAAAAATTACCAAAGAAATTCAAGTGTAAACTATGATGACATCTCTCTCCTATTAATTAGGAAAAACTGAAAATACACAGAACAGTGATAAAGATGGTGAAAGTGGATACTTACAACTACTAATAGCATGGAACATTGGTACCACTCTATTAAAAAGCAAAATGGCTCACCTAAGCCCATCAGTGAATCCTAGGATCAATAATAATGACCAGATAGCATATATCCTAATGATAAAATACAAAGCATACATCACCATCTATGAAATATTCTTACCAAAGAAGTTTAACCTGAATCTAGAATCAAGCCTCTTAAGGCAGCTGTGTCTCAAAGTATGATCTAGGGGACCCTTTCACCGGGTGGTCCATGAAGTCAAAACCATTCTCATAATACTAAGACATCACTTACTTTTTCCACCCTCATTCTCTCATGCCTGTATAGTAGAGTTTTCCATAGGCTACTTGTTGTGTGGTATTACAAAGTGTTGTATACAGAAACAGACATGAGAATCTGTCTTCTATTAAGACAGACATATGAGATGTGCCAAAATGTAAAACAACACCACTCTTCTAATTTTGTTTTGGAAAATATAGTTTTAATTAAAAACATATTTCTGTGATAACAAATAATAGGTTCACGATTGTTCTAACTAGTAAATATGTTTTAATTTCTCAGCTTTAATTTCTAATACAGTAAAGTTGATAGATATAACCCACATAACTGAAAGCTCTTTGAGGTCCTCAATAATTTAAGAGTATAAAGGAGTTCTGAGACCAAAAAGTTCATTTACAAGAAACTTGAGGAGATGCAGGACAAAGTTAAATGATACCACAAAGAAGCAATCAGCCAATACAGAATTCGGGACACTCTACAGTTCAACAGAATGGATTTCTAGTCAATGGCATGAGGGAAAAAAGGCAAAAATGGTGGCTGGAAGGGACTGTTGTAGATTAAGAAAAATTTAAGAGACATAACAACCACATATAATGAGTAGAATTTGTTTGGATCGTGACTTGAACAAACCAGGCAAAGAAAAAAAGATATTTTGGAGATAACTAGGGAGATCGGATCATATGCTGGGGACTAGACATGATAATGGCAGGGTGGTTGGGTAAGAAAATGTAAGTACTGTTTGGAGATATACAGTGAAGTACGGAGGGGTGAAATGACAGGATTCCCGGGATTTGCTTTAAAACATAACAGGAGGGATAAAAAGAAGAAAAAAAGGGACAAAGCAAATGGGTAAAATCTCAATAACGGAGTTGAAGTTAGGGGGAAGTTTATTCTATTCTTGTGTATGTTTGAAAACTTTCATAATTAAAAAGATAAACTTTAAAAAACTTAAAACTTAAAAAAAGCACTATAAAATTGCTTCAAAGAACTTTTCCCCTACCTATTATTATAGCCCTTCCTTCATTCCCTAACATAAATGCACAGAATTTGAACAAAGGATATCTCTAAGTGTATCATGAAGATGAAATACTTTGTCACTGAAAAGAATTTTTTAAAATAGAGTGTACCTCAAAACCTCTACTCATCCCAGCTTATCAATTTTCCCTGGTCTTACACATATTCCTTCACGGTCCCTCTCCCTTTTTTTCTCCCTCCACTCCATTCAGGTTTGGAAAGTGTTTCATCTATGACTACATTCCAAAAATACAAAGGCTTATTAATTATCTGATCATTCCAAATTTTCTAGCTCAGACCCCCCAAGCTCTAGAGCCCATCTCCCTCCCAAACCAAAGAAAAATAAGACATGTTTTCTATCAACTTGTATTAAGAACCTAAGCTCTAACAGAGGACTTTTAAAAGTCAAAATCTGATTTGATGTTCAATTCTGATTCCTCTCCTGAGCAGACTTTGTCTGAGAAGGTAAAGTTGAGCACAAAATGACGGGAAAACATGAAAGCTGAGTAAGTCTTCCAGATCCACGTGTATTTAAACAGTGATGTACACATGAGACTCTTGGAACTCATGTAAGTACTCGACTCCAGGTCAGAACTAGTCCATTTCTAGGTTTCATTTCTTTGGTTTGTTTGGTTAGTCCTTTTTACTTCTCACCCTGACCACATGTTCTTTGATCACTAACAAGTCCAACAGGTCCCAGACCGTGCCATCTTTGGTCTTCAAGTCCCCCTCACGTTCCCACTCACAGCTCACAGATGTTCCCAGTTACACTTTATTTCCTCCTCAACTCACGAAGACCTTGTACATAACCAAGGGTCCAGAAACCCTAACAGTTCAGGGTGCATAAATTTATTTTCAAGTTTTAACATTTTAAAGTTAAAGCGGGGGGGCACCTGGGTGGCTCAGTTGGTTAAGCATCCGATTCTTGGTTTCAGCTCTGGTCATGACTCGGGTCATGGGATGGAGCCTCGCGTCAGGCTCCGAGCTCAGTGGGCAGTCTGCTGGAGATTCTCTCTCTCTGGCCCTCCCCCTGCCACTGTCACTCTCTCTAATAAATAAATCTTAAAAAAAATAAATAAATAAGACTTTTCTCATTCCAAAGTTATAAAACATACCCATCAACATTTTTATGACTAACAGTCCATTAATGCCTAAATGTACGGTAATAACATACATCTGTATGTTTTACAAATAATTTTTTCATGAACAAGGTAGAGTTATTAAAGGGGAAGAAAGGATAGACGCTTTACAATAACCCATGGGGGGAGGGCAGCAAAATAAGTAACAGCTATTCTATAATAAATTATGACAGCTTTTAGCTCTCCAAATAAAAATGGGGAGGGATAGAGTTGACATGGTAGAGAAGAAAGAGCCAAAGACTGAATAAAAAGGACCTGGTTAAAGTCCCAAATTGGATAGTTCTGCCATCCACCAGCTATGTGACAAAGGAAATCACAACCTCTCCGGATTTCCTGCTCTGTGCTGCGATATAAGACCTGCTTTGCCCGTGAAGATCAAATAAGGCGTGTGAACATGAGCTAAACCAAAGTGTGCGGATGAGAACCACGCCTGCTTTCAGGATCACATTAACAAAGCATTGTGCAGGAGATGAGACTGGCAGTTTTAAACTCTACTTGAGGTCTGATGGTTCAAAACTCGTTATCTAGCATTAACTGACTGGTAATAAGAAATCTGATTAACAGAGGCTTGTAAATTGGGTGCCTGGGTGGCTCAGTCAGTTAAGCGTCTGCCTTCAGCTCGGGTCATGATCCCGGAGTCCCAGGATCAAGTCCCATATTGGGCTCTCTGCTCAGCAGGGAGTCTGCTTCTCCCTCAGACCCTCCCCCATCTCGCGCTTTCTCTCTCACTCTCTCTCTCAAATAAATAAAATCTTTAAAAAAAAAAGAGTCTTATAAGTAAAGTGAAACCAAGCATATGATTACCAATTTTCTACTAATATCAGTGACTAGTGAATATTCCATTTTGTTTCTACTGAAAAGCTGTATCGATTTTTAAAAAGCAAAGGTGATGAAACTGTGTTCTAGGATTAAGTGTTGAGATGAAGGGCAACCATGCTGGGTCCTTACTCCAAGTGAAAGTAGATCCCAGAAGAAACTTGGGTGCATCTGAATGGATTAGCAGACTTCAAAATAAATGTTCAAGTTGCAAGCACTGAGGTGACTTAAGCTGTATCTATCGAGTCATCAGCCAAGCAGAATCTCACCTGGCACTCCTAAGGCCTCAGGTGTTTTGTTTGACCCACAAAGGCTCATTTTACAGATGCTGCATAGAAACTTAACATTTCAGAAAGTGCAGTAGGGCAGAAATGAAACTGAACAGACAGGCAATGGCTAAAACTGTCAGGACATCTTTGGTTTATTTCATAAAAGCCCTTCAATAAATACTCAATGAGTCATTCAAACTCATTTCCTTAAGTGACACCTAGAAAAAGCAAAGTGCATATAATTCATGCCATGAGATAAGAGCACAAATACTCTTCAATGTTTGGGGGTTTTCTTATTTTTAATGTTACTTATCTGAGTAGTCTTTATTTATTTATTTATTTTTTGTCAGAGTGGATGAAAAAAGATTCTTTTGCTTCTGGTTGAAGGAAAGGAAATAAAGAGAAACAAACTAATACAAGAGACAGAGAGGGAAAGGAGGACTAGGAGAAACCTCATGGGACCTAATACTTTAAGCAACTTAAGTGGCTTAACTTCAATTAAAGTTTAATTCAGTACACTTGCAACAATTGGAGAACACTGGGCTGGTGGCTCAGCTCCAGCTGCTTCTTATAAAAGGAATACAGTATAGCCATAGGACCCTGGAGCGGGGTCTTAAAGATGACCTATTTTGTAACTAGCTGACTCCACTAAATGGAGGGAAAAAATACTATGTAGAACTTATATATATATATTTTTTAAAGATATTTATTTATTTGACAGAGACAAAGCAAAAGAGGGAACACAAGCAGGGGGAGTGGGAGAGGGAGAAGCAGGCTTCCCGCTGAGCAGAGAGCCCAATGTAGGGCTCGATCCCAGGACCCTGGGACCATGACCTAAGCCGAAGGCAGACGCTTAATGACTGAGCCACCCAGGCACCCGAACTTATATTTTTTTTAAAGATTTTATTTATTTATTTATTTGAGAGAGAAAGAGAGTGTGTGTATGTGTACACGGTGGGGGCGGTGGGGAATGGGAGAGATAATCTCAAGTCTGCTTAGCATGGAGCCCCACATGGGCTTCATACTGGGCTCAAGCTCACAAGATTGAGATCATGACCTGAGCCAAAACTAAGAGTCAGATGCTCAACAGACTGAACCACCCAGGTGCCCCTAGAACTTCTATTTTTAACTGATTTATTTTTGAAGGTACTGATTTTCAAGGCATAAAAGTCATCCACACAAATCAAGAGAATATTGGACACTCTACAGCAAGTATGAAAAAAAAAATGTAACACCAAAAATCCTTTATTTGTTTCAGAATACTTTACTCCTATTACTTATTCTTCACTAGGTTTGCCATATTCTGACTAAAGTCACCAACTGAATGAATGAATCATGGATTCACCAAAACATATACACCAAGATCCCAGTTACTAAGCATTTGTCTATGTGTCCCAATTCAACCAGTTAAAGGATTTTATTTTCATGACGTGGTATACTGCTAAACCTTTGTCTACTTTAATGTCAATTTGCAGAGCAATCATGTTAAAACAAAACAGCACCCACCAAAAGGTTTCAAATACAGCTTCTATAATTCTTAAGAGATTTTCTTAACACAATTTAGAGTTTACACTGATAGGTTTAGAAAAACATTCACCAATAATGTTTTTCTAATTCAGCTCTTAGTGACCTCAACAGGATCATCTTCGAAATCATTTTGAAAAAGCCTGTAAGGATGTGGCCGTGAGGCATGCTCTCTCTATGCCTGTCCATGTCTGTCTGTCTCTCTCCGTGTATCTGTCCCCTCACCCTCAAAACACACACATACACAGGGCGTCCGCATGATTCAGAATGTGTTTACGAGACACATATCTTGATCTGCAGGGGTAACAAGGGCTTCATGTAGCTCAAGTCAACCTCACAAAGGGCAAGAAGGGAGTCTGTACTCTCCTGGCTGGCCAACAGCAGGAAATGGAGGGTTTCTCTGCAAGGCTGGCCTGTTCCATTCCATTCAGTCTCTCTCTGTATGTGTCATTCACACCGCTGTCACCACCTGGAAACCAAACTGATCTCTCAGCTTGCTGAAGACAGTTTTCAGAAGGATGGAACCACAGAGACATGATAAGGAAAGCAAATTAGCTGAAGAATCTATTTAGAAATCAGATTTTCACTGTTCGTGACTGACATGCTTAAAAAATAAGCAACAAACCATGTTGTCGCCTTTGTGTCAAGAGGCATACATTTCCACTGCCCAATCCTAAATTTTCGGTTAGTGTAACTGTTCTGAGTTTATAAAGGACTTTTAAGATTTTATGGCTCCAGGGCTCCATGTTAAATGGTTACAAAATTGTTAAAGTTTAAACTATCATAATAAGCTTCCAAAACTTTATGCTGTTATTAAGTGAGTCTTACACAATACCTCACAAATGGTATGTTGACATGTGAAGCAGAAGGAAACCATTTGTGACAATGCAAAGGATGAGGAAGTTTCAGCGTTGGAGGAAATGGGAAAATGGAAGCATACATTTCCCAGATTTTTTTTTTTTAAGATTTTATTTATTTATGTGACAGAGACAGAGACAGTGAGAGTAGGAACACAAGCAGGGGGAGTGGGAGAGGGAGAAGCAGGCCTCCCGCTGAGCAGGGAGCCCGATGAGGGGCTCGCTCCCAGGACCCTGGGATCATGACCTGAGCCGAAGGCAGAAGCTTAACGACTGAGCCACCCAGGCGCCCCATTTCCCAGATTTTTTAAAAGTGGTCTTCTCCAATTTATTTATTTTCTCAGAGAACACCACGGAGGAGGGATTTTATTCACTGATAATATAGCAGATATCACTGCTTTTACAATAAAAAGCTAATTTCTTAAAGTTATCATTCCTCAAAACTAGAAAAGCTTACCTAACAAGTATGTGACACTCAGCTATATCCAAGTCAGCGTCTCAGGGATGGATGTGTGGGGGGGGGGGGGGGGGGGGAAGGCGGGAAAAAAGGAAAAGAGGGGAGGGGGAGGGGGGGGGGGGGATGACTGTTGTCACACTTTCTTCTTTCTCTTCCCTTTGCCTGCCTCTCAGGCTTATCTGTGCTCTAAAGATGCTGATCACTGATTTAGAAATTTCTAGGCATAATGAAGGTAGCAGAAGTCTTCAAAGATTTTCATCACTGCCACAAACCTGTCAGCCAGGAAGTATGACATAAAACAATGAATTCTATCCAACAAAAGGTCGGAAAATGGTTTGATGAGTAGTAAAAAAGTACCTCAAACAGTGTTTAGCACATAGTAGACAATGAAGAAGAAATATTAATGTTTTCCTTCCTTTTTTGTGAATTTAAAAACGAGGTAACTGACCTCCAAAGATGAGGCGTCTTGCCCAATGTTCTAGGGAAACAAGTGACAGGGCTCTCTCCACACAGAACCAGGTCTCTGTCCCTACTCCACTGCTCCCCATTTGATGACATGTGATAACATCTTTAAATATACCCCAAATTTTAATATTTTCATTTAGATTTACCTGAAGATTTTGCTTAAATGGTGGTTGATGTAAGCCTAAATTCCTTCTGAAGCCTGGGCACTTTTTTTTTTTTTAATCTACCAGTTCCATAATACAACTGCAGCATGAACAGAAAATGAGGTTTAGAAATGACTCCCACCAAAGCATTAAGGCAGGCAGGCAATGGGAGACTGTTCCAAGCCTCACAGGGGCACATGAACACCACCAGCATAGTCATTAACACCAACTGAGATTCAAAGAGAACGTGTCACAAGATGCCAGAACTAGAAACCAGCTTGTTCTTATGGATGAAATGTCACGTAACAATAATTTCCTCAGAGCACAGAGTGGGCCTCTAAATAGCTCGCAATCGAGTCTTATTGCTCTCCACCGGTTGGTTCTGCGATCAGTCCTCTTCAGCAAGGAATTAGCAATTACCAGGAAAAACAAGAAAATAAGCACTAGAGGCATTTTCTCCCCCACAGTTTTATAAAAACAGTCATACCTAAAGTTTTAAAGTTAAGATTATGAAAAGTACTTTTTACTACAGAGTGTTTTACTCCTCCATGACAACTTTATCTTTCAACAGTTTTTTGAGCCCATGTTCACTCTCTTGAAATCTTACTCAAGACTATAAGTGTCTAAATTCATAGAAAAGGTCCGGAAGGATAAAGACCAAACCCAAATGCAGTGGTATCTGTGAGGGGGAAGCTGATGACCAGGGCCTGGGGGTGGAGGGGATTCATTATCATGTACTACTTCTACACCTTTAATGGCCCTCGAGAAGCACATTTTAGATGTACCGTAGACCTAAGATTTCTAAAGAAAACTAATATTGCCTCCAATTTTAAGTGCTCTCTGTTGATTTTACACAAAGCCCTAGAAAATAAACAGACATCTTCTTTGGATGGTAATACTAATTAGGAAGCCCTGAATCTTTCATGCTGCCTCCCATGTGTCACTTTTTACATGTAGGGCATATTACTCTTAAACATATAAAAGTCCTCAAATATCAACCAACTTACAGAAATAATATCTTCAGGAGCTTGTACAGGAAAAGCGAAACAGCCATTCTGAGTTCACTTCCTTTCCTGAACCAGATCCCCCTCGTTCACGGCACTATCACTGTATGGACCACAATCAAGCACTGTGTCGAGCTGCTCAAAGAAGGCTTTCTCGAAGCGTGGCAGTCAACTCACTCGCTCAAAGCCAAAAATGGAATAGGAGAAATCCGTGTATTTTAAGACACAGGGTGTGTGCCTGGTAGCATGGTCTATTTTTAGAAGTTACATTGAGAAACTTCCTTTTTGAGTGCATGTAAGAAAAAAAAAAAAAAACAGTAATAGAAGGGTAACCGCATGAATTATTTCATTCTTATGGCAGCTCTGTCCAAAATGAGGTAGGTGTATCTTTGAAAGAGCCTGCAGTTTGAACTCTCACTATCCCCAGAGGTTTACCTCTGTATTCATATACATAACTAAAGGGGTTCCTGGAAGACTTCACAGCTTATTTTCAATAAATAAACCTTAAGTCTCTAAAATCTCAAATAAGTGCACTAGCAGTAAGTAAAGAAGAAAGTTTAAGGAACTGACAGAACCAGGGAATGCCAGCCGAGAACTGGGAACTGAATGACAGCTCCCAGATAACTCTCGTTGGTGATGCCGGGAGGGATAACACACATGAATTCCGCCACCCATCATGTGACAGCCCGTCCAGTTTTTCCTGGACACTGTTCGTGACTGACATGCTTAAAAAATAAGCAACAAACCATGTTGTCGCCTTTGTGTCAAGAGGCATACATTTCCACTGCCCAATCCTAAATTTTCGGTTAGTGTAACTGTTCTTAACCCTTGATTTAAGTCTCTTCTTTTTCCCTAAGTATGAATGTTCTTCACCTCAAACCTGTTTGCTAAGGAAAAACAGAAGCTCCTGAGTCAGAGGAGCTTACTATTTATCAGGCTCTTCTCAGCCCTCTCCACTTTGGTCTATGGAGAGAAAATTAGAAACACTCTTCAACTACCAAGAACAATCACAGGGCCACGGATAATCCCTCTTATTTTACAATTATATTTAACCAAATATGGTTAAAATCGTATTACAGAAAATGCCTATTATTCCCTGAAAAGTAGAATAAATGAAATAGACCACAGCAGTATTCATCCTCCTAAAATCTCACTCTTGTTTTTAAGGATCCAGATTACATACACCACGTGTTTAGTACATTTTAAACCAAGAAGTTGTCGGCTTAGAAAGTTCTTCATAGCTCCACGTTTACACTGGAAAGTCAAAAATGTCCCTGCATCCACACTAAAATTTAGCTCCTTGTGCTGCTCTTGAAATTAAAGGTAAACATACAGTAAGTTCTTAAAAATACTGAGTGGCCAGTAAATGCAATTTACTGACACTGTGAGTTGTCCATAATACTTATACAAGTTAAATTTGTCCACAAATCAGCTGAAATTTAATAAATATATTTATTTCCTTTAGAGAACATACGCATGCAAAGTGACAAATGGGGAGAGATTCAAACTGAAAACAGTATATACTCAACTTAAGTTGATTTCAAACTGCAACAAAGTCTTACCTCTTCAGATCCACGGTTGTGACACTAAATACAACTCCTTTGAGCCAAAGAATCATGAAGAGCCTCTGGGAAAAAGGGCAGTTTCCTATGCTTTCACCATCACTGCCGGCCTGGGAAAGAGAAATCAACATTGAAGAACAGGGTCAAAGTGGTGATACTTAAAACGATAGACCGATTTCTGATTTATAATCAAGGGCTCAAGGAAACAGGAAAAGTTGCATTGTAGAAGGAAGGGTGGAAACTCAGGTCTCTTACTCTGCTTTCATTTGCCCCCCTCTCTTCTTAAAAATGGCTAGTCTACTACAGCACTGTCCTACAGAACTTCCTGCAATGGTAGAAATGATCTGTATTTCCACTGTCGAAATACAGTAGTCATTTGTGACATATGGCTAATGAGTGCTTAAAATGTAACTAATTCCACTGAATTTATTTGCTTTTAATTAATTTTATTAAATATTAAGTAATTTCTTGTTCTATGAGACAGTATTCTTTATAAGGCAACATAAAGGGGGAAACCTGCAGGTGTATCTATCTCCAAAGAGTTAAATAATCCCCAACCCCCACTCATTTAAAAAAATATTCATTATGAAAATCCCATATCCTGTACACATCCTTTCAAGGAGCAAGAAAATAATAAGGTATCTTTATAAAAGCTATCTGCAATCCTACTTAATATGAATGGAGCAGCTGACGACCTCCCTGAGCTCAATGATGAGGTAGAATTTTCCTAGAAATCAGGGTGGGACAAATCTTTACTCCTGTCAGGTATGCCCCCAGTTCACAAAGGAGGGACAGGGGAAGCAAAGAACAGGAGTGGGGGCAAGAAAGCCAGCATGCTGGAAGAGAACATTCTGACACTTGCTAGGGAGCAACACAGCCTTCTTCACCACAAAGTCTGTGGAGAAAGCCAGAAATAACTTTCAACAGCTCATTCAGAGACGCATGGCTCAAGTTCTGTTTATTATCCTAAAGTAACTCTCAAAATATTCAGAAGCCATTTCAGTAAGATGCTACATTAGTAAAGTTACTAATTCCTAAACTAATGGGGAAATAGGGTGGAGTAAAAAAATAAATAAATAAAAGCAGTTACCTGATTAAACATAACACAACAAAATAAATGGGCATAAAAGGAGGATTCCAGAACCCTACCCTAATCAGACAGCCTGAGAGAGTTACAACTGAACTCATTTTTTGCTTTTTAAATCATTCTTTATCAGAAACGAAACATACACAGAATTGTAGCCAGAGTGAATCGTATTAATTTCTAGTACTGCAACTTGCACAAAACTTGACTTTCTGAAGAAGGCCTAGTTCTTAAACTTTAATGTGATTAAGAATAACCTAAATAAACATTTTAAATGAGGATTTCTGGGCCTTATATCCAGAGATGTGGGGCCCAGGAATCCTCACTTTGTTATAGGCACCCAAGGAGATCACAAAGCAGAACATCTGCTCAACACGCTGAGAGACACTGGTGTGGGAAGGTCAGAATGATATTCCTTCTTCAAAGTACAAGCCAGTTCACAGTATTGTCATCCTACGATACAATGTAACAAACCGGTACTCAAAGTTGCTTTTTTGAAGATGCTGGCCATCGCAACACCTATAGAACGCTGATAACATGTAAGTGAGTTTACCACAGATAATAAAAAGTTAAGATATATCTTTCTATATAGCCTGATGATTAATATTTTTACACAAGGTTGTGGCCTTAGATACTCAAATCTTACTATCATTCTTGTTTTTGCTTTCCCCGCCCGGTATTAACATGCTTAGCAGCAGAAATATAACAAGAAAACGTATACCAAATTTCAGACTTACTGAAAAAGCAGTAAAGTTTGGTAGACAAAGAACAAGTCTGACTCACTTTGTCCTATTCCACTTGTTTAATCTATAAAATGAACCATAATTTCCCAAGATGCCTGTCATAGCAGTGTTAAAATAATTATACTGGTAAAGAATTTGTAATAAAGATGTTACATATAGGTACTTGGAAAGACATTAAACCCAAGGCAAGCTGGAGATAAACAGCAACTGGCTACAGATCAAAAATACCACACCACAATTTCCCACGACGGTCTGCAGAGCATATGCTAGATAGAGTACAGACAGGAGAATCTTGGGACACGGACGCTTCCTGAAGACCTAGTCAGGATGCAAATGCCCCCTCTCCTTTCACCTCCCTTGCCTATAATTTCTAGCAAATGTACTCTCTCAGGCATATCTGAAGCTTATTACACATCTCATACTCCCTATAAAACTATTCTTTTATGCACACACAAATAAAAGTATGTGTAATCTTCAAGATAGATCTGAAGAACTGCTATTTTAATTAACTACTCCCAAAACTCATGACAATTCAAATAAGAAACATTGCCAAGTACAAGTTTCTCTGAACTTTTAATAGCATGAGAAGATTGGGAGCTAATAACCAGATAATGTTTTCATCAAGTGTAGTGGAACGGGAAAAATTCGGATCTCTAGAAGTCATAAGTCAAAAACTTCCTCTTTTAATGCATGTTGTAATAATAAAGTTCCATTTCAACATTTCAATAAAATTCCATTCAAGGTAAAGGATCAAAAGCATGCTCTTCAATATGAACTACACTGAACATAACCTACTGGTACAATCCACTGAGGAGGATGTTCCGGTATAGTGGAAAGCATTACACACTGAAAATCAGGATACCTTTATTCTACACCCAGTTTTTTATTATAACAAAAATTAACACATAGGTATATCTAACCATAGCGTCTAAGAAAAGTATACCTTAAAAAAAAAAAAAAACTTTGCTTTTTATTTCTTCTAACAGTGCACTCATTATTTTAAAAGTAATTAAAAACTGAAACCCTGCAGGTCAGAGTTCCCTTACCTTTGAACCATTCGCTAGTTGCTTAATCTTCTAGATTTTTATTTTCTGTGTACATACTACTTTTCTCTTTTAAAAATGTGATCACACGATATACAACTTTTTTATGATCTACATTATTTTATTCTCAATTTAATGCAATCAACCCTCCAGAGGCTATAATGTGCCTGCCAGAATGGTGTCCAAAAAGGCCAAGGAGAGAGCCAGGGCTTTCTACCCTGCCAGCCAGGAAAAGGAGGTCCTATTCCTTCCCGCTCAGGGCGGGGGGGTTTGGGGGGGGGCGGGGGTCAGAGGAGGCCCAGTATACAGTAGTCAGGACGCTCACGATCAACTAGAGGTGATGTCAGCGGAGACTACACAGGGAATGGAACCCCCAGCCCCGCCTAGCAGAAATGAGGAGCCGCCCCAGGGGTATCCGGAGGCCACTGTAGCTACTCATTCTCTGTGTGGCTGCAACAAGGCAGTGTCGTTGCCCTTCTCCCCTCCCACCCTCCTCCAGAGCAGCGTCAGAGAAGTCTTATTTGAGTGTTAGAGAAGTTTAAACAAAGCTTAAACAAGATCCAGAGTCGCATAACACAATATGAAAATGTCCAAGTTTTGACCAAAACTCACTTGTCATACTGAGAGCCATATGAAACTGAATGAAAAAAGGCAATCAATAATGTCGCCATCAGGATGACAGAGCTGTTAGAATCTACTGACAAAGATTTTAAAGCAGCCATGATAAAAGTGCTTCAGTGAGCAATTATGAACAGCTTGAAACAAGTGAAAACATAGAAAGCCTCAGCAAAGAAACAGAATATGTAAAGAAGAACCAGAAGGAAATTTTATAACTAAAAAATAAAATAACAAAAAAAAAAAGCTCAGAGTTTGAGCTCAACAGCCAAACTGCCAAATGGAATGAACAGAGGAAAGAATCCCTGAACTGGAAGAAAGAACAGAAACGACCCACTCTGCACAGAGAAAAAGTAGACTGAAAATACCACACTTCCTATATATTTCCATATACTGAGGTCATCCATCTAACAGTTATTTTTGAAGGCTTCATTTATGCTATTCATCCAACAATTTCCTATGTATAAATTTATTCTGTAGAAACTTTTATACAGATGCCCAAAGACACAAGAGAGAGGAACACTGAAGCACCGTTTGTAACGGCAAACCACTGAAGACCACCCAGTGCTGATCAATAAAGGATCTGTTAATTACAGACCACCGCCAGAGGGTGGAAGTCTGGGCTAACCACGCGGTCTTTGCTGGCACGGGTAAGAGTATGGTCAGTTTTTCCCTGTGGTGTTTGAAGTAGAGCAGCTATTGCCTGAGGCTTCTGTCTTAAGCCTCGGCTGCCCCTTTCCTGGTCCTCTGGCTAGCAAGAGTGGACTTCTCTTAGAGCGTTGTCTGCACCTGTTGGTGTTTCCAGCTGCCAGCTCCTCTAGCTCTGAGTCTGGGATCGATCAGGGCAAAAAAACCCAAGAAACTCATCTACTCTGCCTTCCCAGAAGCAGAAGTCTCTCAGAAGTACTAAATTTAGAAAGCAAAATTAAAAATGTAGAAAATGTGGTATATCCATACAGTAGAATAGTATTCAACAATAAAAAGCAATGAGGTATCTTGATATATGCTAGAAGTCGGATGAACTTTTAAAAATTATGCTAAATGAAAGGAGCCAGTCACAAAAAAACAACACAGAGTATATGATTCCATTTATATGAAATGTCCAAAATAGGCAAATCCATAGAGACAGAAAGTAGATTAGTAGTTACCTACCTAGGGCTTTTGTGGGGCAGGAAGGAAGAAGGGTTGAGGAATGACTGCTAATGAGTACAGTGATTTTTTTCTGGAGCACTAAAAATGTTCTAAAATTGGATTGTGGTGATGGCTGTACAACTTTGTGAATATACTAAAAACCACTGAACTGCACACTTTAAATGGATGCATTGTATGATATATGAATCCTATCTCAATAAAGCTATTTTAAATATATAGGCACAAATTACAAGTATAAATATACACATACTAGAAAAGATTTTAACTTGGGAAATATAGTTCTAATATTATGATTTCATATTATACAAAAAACATACATGCCCATAATGTTTTCCCAAAAATTAGAAAACTCAAAGCAAAAACTTGAAGAATCCCAATGACACAGAAATAACCACCAATTTCCAGATAAAGGATGAATCTTCCTATTCCTTTAGATTTGTTCTTATAAAAGGGGTAGTTTTGTTTAACTTGCTATGTGGGGTTTCTCTTACACACTCATTATTCCTCACCCTTCTCCCTCCAGGCCTCTGTTGTAATCCCTCAATTGCCTAATACCAGTATTTAATTAGAAACTGCCACATTAACTCCTACATTGCTGAATAGGGGTCAATGGTAGATGCCATAAATGTTTTAATGTTTTACTAATTCAAGGTTAAGGAATGGCTCACTTAGAAAATCTAGTTTAATCAGTTGCTAGAATAGTCATTTTAAAACACCCAAGAAGGTGAGCTTGAACTTCATTCCTCTCTATTTCTTTGGGTTTAAGGGACTGGGGGTGGGGGTGATGGTGACTAGGGTAAGAAAGACAAGCGTGGGATCTGAAGGTAAAAATGTGCTCCTGACCATTAAATTATTTTCCTTGACACATTTTCCAGGGAATGCCTACAACATGCTGCTAAAAGAATAAACTTAAAAACTTTAAGGCTTCGGGGCGCCTGGGTGGCTCAGTCGGTTAAGTGTCTGCCTTCGACTCAGGTCATGATCCCAGGGTCCTGGGATCAAGCCCCGCATTGGGCTCCCTTCTCAGTGGGGAGCCTGCTTCTCCCTCTCTCTCTGCCTGCCGCTCTGCCTACTTGTGTTCTTTGTCTGTCAAATAAATAAATAAAATCTTAAAAAAAAAAAAAAAAATTTTTAAGGCTTCATTTACCTTTAGTGTGGATTCTATCTAACTTAGCTGTCTGAATACACAAAATGGCTTGCTTTGATTTAGATTACCCTAAAAAGTCTCAAAACAACATGATAAATGGGCAAAGTCATCTGGTTTCTATTATTCATTTCTTAAGAGCTTTTCCTAACCACATGCTAGAACCAAGATTTAAGAGTCCTAAGGTTTAATAAGCTCTCATCCTTCTATGGGGTCTGCAGAGCATGAAGGAAACAACAAGGTTTAGAATCAGACATATATGGATTTGAATCTTGACCTCACTACTTATTAATGTGTAATCTTTAGTAAATTACTTAACATCTGTGAAACTTTCCTACACCACGCTATTAGGGGGTCAAATCAGTTGGGGTACATACAGCTCCTGGCATATGGTAAGAATTAGTAAATGTTACTTGACTTTAAAGATGCTTCATGCAGGGGCACCTGGGTGGCTCAGTTGGTTAAGCGACTGCCTTCGGCTCAGGTCATGATCCTGGAGTCCCTGGATCGAGTCCCGCATCGGGCTCCCTCCTCGGCAATGAGTCTGCTTCTCCCTCTGACCCTCCTCCCTCTCATGTGCTCTCTCTCATTCTCTCTCTCTCAAATAAATAAATAAAATCTTTAAAAAAAAAAAAAAAAAAAGATGCTTCATGCACAGAACTCAAGGCCTAACAATAAGTTCTTCAGTTCAAGCACTTAGTCATTAGACTCCCTAGTTCCTTTATTCTTCCAAAAAATAAGAAAGGGGAAAGAACTGTGGAAGAATAATTCCACAAATAAAGCCAAAGGATACATGATGGAATGATTACTATATCCCAAGCTCTGGTGACGTAAATAAAACACAGCCAATGGCAGGGCATGGGAAAGACCTCAGATGCTCCCATCTTCTTGTTCAGGATCACCAAGCCCTGAAGTCTACTCTCCAGGTTAGGTCCTATGCAATTTAGGGAAGAACAGATTCGTGTGAAATTACATGAAGATACCCAACTACCAGGGTTAGATGAAACTCCAGGCTAGGCTGTTCGAGTTCCACATAAAACATCTACCTTACTGAAAAGGAACTCTCTACTGTCCCCAAACAAGCTCTTCACATGTATTCACCTAGTTCATCCTTATATTCTCTGACTCAGCAAAGCCACACTCACAGGACGCCACCACTTCCTAGCTGTGTGACTTTGAAAAAGGGATTTCGACCTCTCTGGGCCAGTTTTCCTCTTCCGCAAAATGGAAACAATAAGATGACCTACCTAGTTGGACTGTTGAGGGGAACTGAAGGAGTTAACAAATCCAAGGGCTTAGAACAGCACAATGGTCTAAAACCAAGGGGATGGGAGGGAGTTGTTCACTATATACCCTTTCACACTTTTTGATATTTGTACCATGCACATGAATCATTAAAAAAAAAAAAAAGGCAAGCAATTTGCAACAATGTGGATGGAACAAGAGGGTATTATGCTAAGCGAAATAAGTCAATCAGAGAAAGACATGTATCATATGATCTCACTGATAATGAGGAATTCTTAATCTCAGGAAACAAACTGAGGGTTGCTGGAGTGGTGGGGGGTGGGAGGGATGGGGTGTCTGGGTGATAGACATTGGGGAGGGTATGTGCTATGGTGAGCGCTGTGAATTGTGTAAGACTGATGAATCACAGACCTGTACCTCTGAAACAAATAATGCAATATATGTTAAGAAAAAAAAAGAAGAAGAAGATAGCAGGAGGGGAAGAATGAAGGGGGGGAAATCGGAGGGGGAGACGAACCATGAGAGACGATGGACTCTGAAAAACAAACTGAGGGTTCTAGAGGGGAGGAGGGTGGGAGGATGGGTTAGCCTGGTGATGGGTATTAAAGAGGGCACGTTCTGCATGGAGCACTGGGTGTTATGCACAAACAATGAATCATGGAACACTACATCAAAAACTAATGATGTAATGTATGGTGATTATCATAACATAATAAAATTAAATTAAAAAAAAAAAAAAGGCAAGCAAACAAAAGCCTTCCCACCCCAAACATATGAAAATGATGTAAAACAAAAGTCACAGGGGCGCCTGGGTGGCTCAGTCAATTAAGCATCTGCCTTCAGCTCAGGTCATGATCCCAGGGTCCTAGGATCTAGCCCCGCATTGGGCTCCCTCTCCCCCTCGCCCTGCTCTCTCTCTCTCTCTCTCTCACACACACACACACACGCACTCTCTCTCTCTCTGTCTCTCTCTGTCTCTCTAAAATAAATCTTTAAAAAAAAAGAAAAGAAAATACAGATTACCAGGCCTCACCTCCGGACATCTGGATTCAGTATGTCTTTGGTGGGGTCCAGGAATCTGCAATTTTTAACGAGCACTTCAAGCAATTCTAATTCTGATACATTTGGTGAGCAGGCCACATTTTGGTAAATATTGACACAGAGGAAAAACATGCCAAAAATAAAGACTGGAAAGAAGTTTACTCCACAGTTAGACTTTGAATTTTAACTCCTCGTGATGCCTTCTGGACTCTGCTCTTTGTAGACCAGCAGCCTGGTCACCATTTGTTAGGCGCAGTTTTCGTAAATAACAGCCTCCTCTCATACTTTAAAGGAATACTACTGTATCTGTCCCCAAAGCAGGATATATCAAGACTTAAACCAAGCCAACCTAAAAGCCCTTAAAAACCTAAACACTCGAGGATGCCTGGGTGGCTCAGTCAGTTAAGCCGTCGGCTAAGGGATGGACTCTTAGTTTAGGCTCAGGTCGTGATCTGAGGGTCTTCGGACTGAGCCCCATGTTGGGCTCCACGGTTGGTGGGAAGTCTGCTTCTCTCCTCCCTCTGCCCCTCCCGCTCCCCTTCCCTGGCTTGCACTCTCTCTCTTGCTCTCTCAAATAAAAATCTAAAAACAAAACAAAACAAAAACACCTGGACACTCAAATTGAAGAACATTCTTATTTATACAAACCAAGAAGCAGAAGCAAAACAATGTAACAATAATAATTCTAAGGGCTTATCCTACAGCCAAATATAATGTTAAGGACATTATGGTGACACAGAGTCCTCTATAGATCAAGTCCTTTATTCTGTGGGATTGTTGTATCTGGTTTAGAAGAACAATTGCAAATTTTAATTATTATATTATATTACTAAATGATTTGACTTGTCAGGAGAAAAAAAAAAGAAAAGATTCTTCTGTGATGTTAGGGACATGGACCAATACCTGACTTGAAAAACAGGCTGGGTTTTCCACTTAGAAGCTATAGAACTTTACATTTGGGTAAGTCACTTAACCGTTTTGACTTTTAGTTTTCTCTTCTGGAAAAGGGGGTGGTCTGGGGCAGGGGGTGGGGGGTTGGAGACTGCTTTACAGAAGCTGGTAACTATAATGTTGTGATACAAGATATATATTCCTACTCTCAGGGAATACAGTGTATGCAACTTCAAGAAAAGGAGCAAATAATAAAGCAAACGGGGTAACATGTTAATAGGTAAACTGGGTAAAGGATGGTCTTTGTACTGTTCTTATTCCTGCAACTTGAAAGTGTAAAATTATTTCCAAATTAGTAGTTTTTAAATTATTCATCTAGTTCCCACTTCTGTACTAATAGTTTATAACTATAATTCATTTTTACTGTACCATTTTTATATTATCCCCAAGGACAGATAAAAATCTTTTTAAATTAAAATTTTTTATTTCTTAATCATCCATCAACAATGTGAGGACCCACCTACACTAAATACTGGAGATCTAGTGATGAATAAGAAAAGACATGGCTCCTACCTTTGTATTACCTATGTTCTACAAAATTGAATCTGAATAATTTAAGAATATGAGAACACACTAAAAATGAAAATCAATATAGGATACAGTGTAACTCAAAATACATCCCCCATCTGGGGCTCCTGGCTGGCTCAGTCAGTGAAGCATGCGACTCTTAATCTCGGGTTCTGAGTTTGAGCCCCATGTTGGGTGTAGAGATTACTTAGAAATAAATAAAATCTTAAAAAAAAAAAAACAGGGGTGCCTGGGTGGCTCAGTCGGTTAGGCAGCTGCCTTCAGCTCAGGTCATGATCCCTGGGTCCGGGGATCGAGCCCTGCATCAGGGTCCCTGCTCATCAGAGAACTTGCTTCTCCCTCTCCCTCTGCCTGCCGCTCTGCCTACTTGTGCTCTCTCTGTCAAATAAATAAATAAAATCTTAAAAAAAAAAAAAAAAAACAGGGGCGCCTGGGTGGCTCAGTTGGGTAAGCGACTACCTTCGGCTCAGGTCAGGATCCCAGGGTCCTGGGATCAAGACCTGCATCGGGCTCCCTGCTCAACACGGGGCCTGCTTCTCCCTCTCCCTCTGCCGCTCCCACTGCTTGTGCTCTCCTGCTCTCTGTCAAATAAATAAGTAAAATCTTAAAAAAAAAAAAAAAAAACCCATATTTCCCAACAATTGAAATAACACTTAAACATTTGAAGTGTCATAAACATCCCCCAATAAATCACGATTTTGTGAGTTTCAGTTTTATGGGCTTGCCATGGCTCCTCCTCTGAGTTGGTAATTCAACTTTTAACGGGAGACTTGATGTTCTCTTGCTTTAGTCTAAATCACCAAATTGAGGAATTATTCAAAACTATTCAAAAATATGTCTTTTCGCTTTATTTTATTTTCAAATATACCCTTTCACACTTTTTGATATTTGTACTATGCACATTTTTAAATGTGGGAGGGAGCAACTAAAAGTATAAGACAAAGTTTATCATGCTTAACCATATAAAATAACCTTCTAAAATTTATAGTTATTACTAAAGTCATCAAGATTCAAAGTTACTTGAAGGCTGTTGGAGGAAATCACTGAAATACACAATTTAGCCCACTGCCTTAGCCAAATGTCATGGTTTAGTGATACAGCTCTCTTTTTTAAGCTTCGTTCACCTACAACTATGGATAATTACATCTGTCGAATGTGAAACAGAATTCATTTTCCAATAGCTTCTCAGGCTAGTTCTGTTTCCATTAGTAAATGACCAAATTATGATTCAATTACCTAATATAGCTGATAGTTTAACTTAAAATAAAAAGAAGCCTGTAAATAGGTACAATAGTCTATAAAAATGAGGTCTTTGCAAAAGTTCTCACTTCTCCTCTCCCAAGATGACCTCCCACCCATGTTCTAGAGGACCCTATACCACGATTCCATTATCCCCTCCCATTTGTCCTATACAACAAGGCTGCATGAACCTGGACACTTTTGTGACTCAAATCACATTATCTTCCACAAAAATGCCCACTGTAGCACCTGCCCTTCAGGTGAAGCTCAAGCCTCACCTCTACGAAACTGTTCTAGATCACTCTGGCCCAAACCAGTTACCTGTCCTCTCAACTTCTACTCTGGCTTCTCAGACTCAGATGTCAACACAAATCATCAGAAGATTGGTGCAGCTTCTGATTCAGCAGATCTGGGGTGGGGCTCAAGATTCTGCATCTCTTACAAACTTGAAGGAGTAGCAAGCCTGTGCCACTTATTTAACAATTAGTATTGAGTTGCCTTGTGATCTCTTAAATCATTACTGTTCCCTGCACTCTATCTCCTGGGCTAGTCGGTAACTTCACTGAGATGGCATACATTTTTTTTTATCTTCCCATAGCACCTCATCTGCTGCAGGTGCCTTACTATTTATTAGCTTTCTAGTGATTGCTAACAACGAAAGCCTCTGAGTTACAAAGAATGAGCTCCAGGTTATCAGTACAGAAAAAAAAAAAAAAAAAAAAAAACAAGTCAAATCTTCCTGATCAATGCTTCTCAAAAATTCAATTAGTTCTCCAGGTGAACTTGGGACAGAGCTAACAAACCACAGAAGCCACTATAACAAACTCTGAGACTTGGCTGCCCAACACCCCTTCTCCCACTTTTTATTGCTGATAGAACTCCCATTTTTGATGAGGCATCTGTTTTTCCATCCCCCAAGGGACACAGAGGATGATGACCCAATCCCCAAAGCTAGGAATAAATCCTGACTGATTCTGAGCCAGTCATGATAGTTCCATTCCTCTTGCCAGGGATTAGTGGCAAGACCCGGTGATTAGATCCAGTCCTAGTCTTTGCTGTTTGCTCTGAAGACCAAGACACCAGACAAGGAAACCCTTGGATGTGAGGCCTGTGGCTGCTGTGGCCAACCCGACAGGGAAGCCAGAGGCTGCAACCAACACCAAAAGACAACAGAGCCAAGCGCATCGCAAAGAAGGGAGCCAGACCCTGACATACTATACACAGAGCAGTCCTCCTACTATACTTCTTTCATTACATACGTTTCCTTAGGGGTTAAAGACAATTTGAGGCAGAGTTTTCTGTTTTTCACAATCATAAGTATTCAAAACATTCTCACCATTTATGTCCAATTATGAGTAGCAGGAAGAATAAAAACATTTATATGGTAAGGAAAGAAAAAACAAAGTTCTCGATATAAGCTAAAGGAGATATAATAGCCATTCCAGGGCTCTGGTTGGTTTACAATTAATTCTATTTTCTACAGGCTGCGATTTAGACTTTGCTCTGGGATTTCAGTGGGCTGGGTAGCATGTGCCACTGATGTTCAAGCTATAAGCTCTCTTCCTCATTAATGGGACAGCTCACAGAAAGAACACCTCCTTGCCCAGGACCCAGGTATATTTATTCCACATGCAACACATACTTACTGAGGACCTATTATCTCCCAAGCACTGGGAGTTGGCACTGGGGAAACAACTGTGAATGAGTCAGATAAGACCCGACAGCTCCTGAAATTTAGATTTTTATGGAATAAACAGATAATATATCAAGTTAAAAACGTATACTGGAGCGCCTGGGTGGCTCAGTGGGTTAAGCGTCTGCCTTTGGCTCAGGGCATGATCCCAGGGTCCTGGGATCGAGCCCCGCGTCAGGCTCCCTGCTTGGCGGGGAGCCTGCTTCTCCTTCTCCTCCCCACCTGTGCTCTCTCTCGTTATCTCTGTCTCTCTCTCTCTTAAATAAATAAAATCTTTAAAGAAAAAAACAAACGAACAAAAAAACCCTATACTGTAGTAAGTGCCAAAAGGGAAACAAAGTACTAAGAATAAGGATAAGGAGCACCTACTATAGATAAGATGGTCATAAAAGATCTTAGACCTACAGAATGAGAAGCCAGCTGTGCAGGAGTATGAGAGGAAGTGGTATTGGCAGGGGCCAGATCATGAAAGATCTTTCTAGATCTTCTAGACCAAATTAAGGAGTTTGAATTTTATGTTTACAGTGGGAACATTTGCTTATTTAACAAATGTTCACCAAGTGCCTACTGTGCAGAAAGAAATCATTTAATACAATGGTTAGCAACAAGGACTGTGGAAGCAGTGTCCGGTTGATAGTCTACCTAACCTACTGTGTGATACTAGACACTACTTAACCTCTCTGGGACTCTGTTTCCTTATTTGTAAAATGGGGATTACCTACTTCATAGTTAGGAGATTAAATGAGTAAATAAGACAATCTCTTAAAACACTGCCCAGCATCTGGTAAGTGCTCAGTAACAAAGTATGTGCTAAGTAGAGAACAATTTCACGACTTCATTGAGCTTGGGGGAAATGCCAGAGAATGGGGTAATGGGATACCACTGAAGGGTAGGGGCATATGAGGGCAAAATCCAACTTCCATTTTAAGACAATAAATAACACCTGCTACCATATGGAGAACAGGCTGGGGACATAGAGCTGGCAAAGAATGTACATTGGGAGACTTGGAATGTGGCTTGGATTCGAGGCAATGGAGTTAGAAAGAAATGCATGGATTAAATTGAATTGGGAGGGTAAAATCCTAAAGACTTGTGAGGATGTGAGGATTTGCATGTCAAAAGTGAAGGAAAGAAAGAAATTAATTAACTCCAGGATTACTGGTTTGAGCAACTGGGTAGAGGAAAGCCTCAAGATGGCTGGGTGGGGGGGTGGGGGGGTGCCTATACTTTGCTGGAAAACAGAGAAATCCTTCAAGAGATAACTGTACAACTATCACCTTGGCTTAAAAATATTTAAGTGTGAAAGGCTACAAACCAAAACTGACATTGTTGACCTCACGACACACTTCAGGAGAGGTGGGGACGGTGGTATTAACTTTATATACCTCTGTATTGTTTTGCTTCTCCTTTTTTTTTTTTGGCAGGCGGGATTTAAGAAAATTACAAAAGAAGAAAATGTTCAAAATGTTTACACATGACAATCTTATTCCTGTCCCTAACCACTGCCAAGATACTAAACTGCTTAAAGATGACAGAAATTCTTTAGAATTCTTCATATTGCTTGAAAAAATGGTGAATACAAAGTAATCACTCAAAAATGACTAGCTTAAATAAAGTAGGGAATGAATGACAGTCGAGAAAGATTCTATTGAATACTTTCGTTCTGTTACATATTTGAAGCATATGCTGAAAATGAAAACAAACGCTCTAATCTATACTCAAATCAAATCTGAAATGGCACAGCTAGAATCATTTGTTAAAACAAAGTGTCAGATATACAATGACCAGACTTCCCATCTAAGCACAACAGAACCATAACAAAAACAAGTTCTGCTGGAATGTTTAATTTACATTCACCCATCAAAAGCCTAAGGAGAAATAAAGTTTCTTATCTCTTCAGAGCAAATTATATGCCATATATAATTAAAAATACTGAATGACAAGAAAGGAAAAAAGAAGATAACCAAAAGTAGAACCCTTCTTTCTGTCTGGATCAACCTTGATTCTACTCCCTATAGGAATCAAATACAACAAATGAAAATGTCACCAAAGTGGCCTAGAAACAAGTTAACAGCTACTGTTTAATCCAGTTTATTTCTCACTTGATATGCACTATTATGAAAACGTTTTACATATGTTAATCCTCACAATAACCATAAGAAGTTAGACACTGTTTTCCCCGTATTTCAGATAAGGAAACAGATTTTGAGAAGCTTAAGTAACTTGCCTTAGGTCATACAACTGAGGAGTAGCAGAACTGAAGTCTGACGTCTGAGGCCCATGCTATTAAGCACTTCGACAATTTCTTACACCAAAGTGAGAAAGAGGTAATAGAATCTTACCTGTTTAATCTCATGATTTTACGGTACAACCACCATCTCATTCATATGGACATTACTACCAAGTAAGATAAATTACCTGAACTACAATCAATATAATGTAATCTACAAATGTTATTTCAAATTTTCTAGTAGCCATAGTTTTAAAAAAGTAAAAAAGAAACAGGTGAAATTAAATATTTAATTCTATATATCTAAAATATCATAACTTCAACATGTAATCGACATGAAAAATAACTACACTCTTTGTACTAAATCTTTGAAATCTGCTATAGATTTTATAGTACATCTCAATTCAAACTAAACACATTTCGAGCACTCAACAGCCACCTATGGCTAGTGGCTATCATATTGGTCAGCACATGTCTACAGAAAAAGCCTCTGAACAACCAACACCAAGACCACCAAGACCATGTACTAAAGGTTGTGTACCTGGACTCATCAACTCAACATTCAAGCTCTCAGAAGTGATTTATTCTTATTCCAAACAACCTTGAACAAGTTTGGCTTACCAAACTACAACAGATTACAACAGAAAAGTAAAGGAAATGGGCTGCATCAAAAGAGCTAAGCTGGCAAAGGAAGAAATAACACACACACACATAACACACACACACACATCCATGCATGCACACACACAGAAGAGATCTAGATTCAAAAAGTGTAACAGCTGAGGCCACTTAGCAGAAGGGCAAAAATAGTCTTCCATACCTCAACAGTTCCCCAGGCCATTGCCATATTACCGAATTCATCAGAATGCTGGCATTAATGGGCAGTTAAATTCAGCATTTTAAGAAGTCAAGGAACCATTAATATATTTTGGAAATATTTTCATTCAGGGGCACCTGGGTGGATCAGTTGGTTAAGCATCTGACTTTGGCTTAGGTCATGATCTTGGGGTCCCGGAATTGGGACTCAGCAGGGAGTCTGCTTGTCCCTCTCCCCTCTCCCCCTCCCCCACTCATGTGCTCGCTCACACACACGCAGCTCTCAAATAAATAAATAAAATCTTTAAAAATTTTTTTCATTTAAAATCAGTTTGAGAACTCTCTGTACTATCTTTGCTATTTTCCTATAAATCTGAAACCATTCTAAAATAATAAAGTTAACTTTAAAAAAACAATTTGAGGGTCACCTGGCTGGCTCAGTTCGTTGAGCATATGACTCTTGATCTCAGGGTTGTGAGTTTGGGCCCCACATTGGGTGTAGAAGTTACTTTAAAACCTTTTTCAAAAAGTAAAAATAAATGAACAATTTGAGGCTTCTAGTATGGCAAAAAGTTCCCATAGATCAACCCTCTGCCCCCATAACAAGAATAACTTCTATACCAAAGCAACCACTTGATGGCACTGAGAAGTAAACAAAAGCAGGCAGATGTTGGAGGGGAAATGACATTTGGAAAAAGGGAAATACGCTGGACAAGTTTCCCCAATTTTTATCTTTTAACCTCATGCCATGCAGGACAGTTAAAACGCCAATGGAAAATTCACAGTTCTGCTGGCTTGAAGAACAGCATTCAGAGCAACCATCGCCATTGGAAAATAAGGTAGAAGACCATAAAAAAGAGAGCCAAAGACAGGAGCCCTAAAATCTGAATAAAACTCTGCCCAAATCTCTAGCTGATCCCTGACATACACATGCACAGTACAGACTCCAAGCAAGACAGCTAAAAGAACTGAAATCTGAGCTGCCACCACCACAGAGGAAAGAGTTTTGCAGTTTGAGTTCAGCTGACTTAATTACCTGCTTTAAAAAAAAAAAAAAAGGTAGCAAAATCAATATTCTTCAGAAGAACATAACAAAATCCAAAGTTTCTACAACTTGTCATTCACAATATCCAGAATACAATCCAAAAGTATTCCCCACAGGAAGAAAGAGGAAAACACAACCCATTCTCAAGATAAAAAATAATCAAGGAAACACACCTTATGCTGACCCAAACTCTGTAATTTGCAGGTAAGGACTTTCAAGCAGTTATTATAACTATGCCCAAGAACATAAAAGAAATATATGCTCAGGGCGCCTGGGTGGCTCAGTTGATTACTTTTGATTTCGGCTCAGGTCATGATCTCAGGGTTGTGAGATCAAGACCCACATCAGCATGCACTCAGCAGGGAGCCTGCTCCTCTCCCCTCCCCCCAGCACGTTCTCTCTCTAAAATAAATAAATAAATAAATAAATAAATCTTAATTATATTACTAAAAAAAAGAAATATGTGTCCTTTACAATTAGTTATTTGCACTTTGGTCACATACAAAAAATGTATCTCCAACTTTTCCAATGTCTAAGACTCATTCTTTTAATATCTTCTAACCAAAGATAAATGCACTAACTTCCAGAGTCTTCCTTTATCAGCCAAAGACAAATACAGTGGGGGGGGAGGGGTGCGCGGGGGTGAAATTCTTATGCAAGTCAAAACCCAGCAGCCACTTTCCCTAAGGGTAGTTTAAAAATATACATGCTATAGTATAAACTAGACTCAGAAAGAGACCTGGGATGAAAGAAAACTTCCTCCCCGATCTGTGTTTATAGCAGCTACCTGATTTTAGTGGATGAGAGGTATTTCTCTTTATCAACAAGTTCCCAGACCTAGAAATTCCACTAAGAGTTCAGCAATAGGATCAAAAATCCAATTTCTCCCTTTATAAAAAAAATCTAAATTCTCCAGGAAGTTCTTTTTTAAGAGATTACACTTTAGGTAAACAAAATAAAAATAAAGAATTCGGAGGATAGGGACGCCTGAGTGGCTCAGTCGGTTAAGCGTCTGCCTTCAGCTCAGGTCATGATCCCAGGGTCCTGGGATTGAGTCCCACATCGGGCTCCTTGCTCAGCAAGGAGCCTGCGGAGATCTCCCACTGCCTGCCTCTGTCTCTCTCTCTCTCTCTCTGATAAATAAATAAAATCTTAAAAAAAAAATATATATATATATATATATATATATATATAAAAGAATTCAGAGGATAAACAAGATATGTGAGCAACTTTAAAAACAGAATTACATCATATGGTTATGCACAGAAAATTAGCTATAAAGACACACATTACAGTACTGTTTAATAGGTAAATTTTGGACCTGTAAATAACTAAGAACAGTGGATTAATAATGATAACAATGAACAATAAAAAACTGCAGTCATAAAAATGTTATAGAATTTTAACATAAAATATTAGCAGTCAATAAACATGAAAGAATTAATTTTTCTCTGGTATTTTATTTTGGATTATCTATGTTTAAATTTTTCATTAAAATATATTACAAAATATTTTTTTATTATATACTTGACAATGTACTGCAGCTGTGAAAAATTAACATTAGAATTCTTGTCTATCTTCTTAGCTGGTCTAAAATAAATTTCAAATATCTGAACAGTACAAGATAGCATGTTTATTACTGAAATTCTTACTTGCCATTTCAATGCACAGGTGCCTTAAATATGATAAAGGTAAATTCTAACCTAGAATAAATAGTTCTATATGTCTTATTTTAGACACAACAAACAATCTTTCCTTTATCTTTCAGGTAGTTCATCTGGAAAATAAAATATATTTCTAGTCAAAGCATTCACTTTTGAAATATTCTTCATTTCTCTGACAAACTGCCCTCATTATCTGAGAATTTTTATTACTTCCATTTGTATTTGTTTTCTAATAAACTGCATCTAATTATGAGAATTTAATTATCTGGATCTGACTTTGAAATTACAAGTCTCAAATTTTCTGTCTGGACCTAAATACCCAAAACTAAGGCTACTCTGGTACATAAAATAAATCTGGACTAGATTGGACATTAGTTCTAAGAAACACACCCACTTTACAGATGAGAACAATTTGAACCTGGTCTTCCAGTTATGTAATTTGAAGATTCTAGACCTCTAAAACCATCTGTTATTAAGTTTAGATCAATGGCTATCTAGTGAGCACTAGACATAAAACCCAAATTACATGTCTCAAGTTCAATAACTGAATGCTATTTTTATCTCTGGTATTTTATTACGAGGCAATACAGAACCCAACACCAAAAACAGACTTAAAACTCTCTTACATGCATCTGTCCCCAGACTTCACATACCAATTTGCCCCAAAACTCCAAAAGACATTTACTCAATTAATGAGCTTTCTACTATATAACGAGATTGTGTTGGGTGGAAAATATAAAAGATGAAGAAAATAGTCCCTGATCCCTGATCTCCTGGAATTCACACTTGGGCCTGAAACAAAGAGAGGATGAGAAATGATTCAGATGAATGGCAGAATAGGCAAATGCACAAAGCTCCAGACAGAGTGGGAAGGATTCGCTCTGCTGAGGGAGCAACAAATTCAGAGAAGGTTCTAAAACCTTGGAAGGCATTTGTTTTCATGAACTAAAACCCTTGAAATTATATGTTAAGATAAACTTTTTACAGAATTGGGTGTACTCCAAAATATTTATAATAAAATATGCCATAAAGGTATATGGTTCTTCTCTTCAGAAACATAGCACATTCCTAAGTGCCTGAATGCTCTGCATGCTTGCAAAGAGCTCTGAAAAGGAGCTCAAAAGCTGAAAACAGTTATTGTCAGTAAGAATGTTTTTGGGGGCTTTTAAGAGTCCTTATTTGAGAACAACATGTGCTTTGGCCAGAAACAGATTTATTCCTTCATTCTGTTCTACAATATCTACGACCAACCCATCAGAAGAGTCTTATTATCTCACAGTGAGATCTGACTTAATGGTTAAAAACTGAATAAACCAAGAAAATACCAATCTTACAAAAGACAACAAGAGTCTAGTCTCACAGTAAAAATACATGTGAAAAAGACTTAAGGATAAAACCACCTAAAAAAAAAAAAAAAAAAAAGAAGAACTGGGGATAGGAAAATGACAACAGGATCAAGAAACTAAAGAAACCAACATATTTACAACCTCTCTTTATATAGAAAGAATTTGTGTGTGTATGTTTGTTTTAAAGAAAAAGTTCCTTGTAAATGGTTTGGTTTTTCTTTAAAGGACAAAGGAAGACAGACCATAGGACTAAACAGTTTGGTAGCCTTTTAAGTGAGCCAAAAGTTAAAAAAAAAAAAAAAAAAAATCAAACAAACAAACAAAAAACCTCAGATCCAAAAGCACTGGCTGATCTCATTAGCTGTGCTTAAGAAACTTTATAGATGTGACTTCACTCCTGGATTACACTTCTATATTTAGTTTATACCTAATATGGATAAAGTCCCGAACTAACAGCCATTTCCTCTCTCCACAAAAAGAAACTTCCTTGCTTTTTTTTCTATCAACAATGCAAAGATTAGTGTAGGCTCCTCTAAAGGGAGAGGCTAAAAAAAAAAAAAGAACACAAAGAAAAATATTAACAATTTGGTATGTTATTTCTGTTAAACTTGGACTGCTTTGACACTTACAAACTGTAAAACAATCCTAAAATCAAATATGTGATGTTCCAGTCAAGTTCCTTAACAAGTTTATAAATAAACCCTTTAAAGAACTTTACAAAATACTAATTAACCAGGCCCCAAAAATGCACAGAGGTGAGGTCATGGAAATTTTACAGTTTCCTTTCAAATCTAACTAAGAGAACTGAAAGCAACCAAACTCATTTAACGAACCATTTGGAGTTGCTGATTGTTAGTATGTTTTAGGAATATCCTTAAACATTCTCAGAGTTTCTTATTTTTTATTTTTCAGGGCGACTGAATACAGCAAAGAGTGAAAACAATTAGATAAACATTCGAGCTTCAAATAAAAGAAAGGATATAAACAAATAAAAAAGCTCTTAGTGGTTAAGAGTTAGGCTCTGGATAACAAAGACCTTGGTACAAATCCCAGTTGTGCTACTTACCAGCCCCACGACCAGACCACACGCAAGCAATGACCTCTCTAAGCCTCACGTGTAAAATAGCATCCATAGTACCTATTTCAGAGTTTATAGGAGGATTAAATTAGCTAACATGTAAAGGGCTTGGCACACTGTGCCTGGACCAGAGAGAGTAGGCTTGCAATGCTGTTATTTTATAACTCTTATTCTGACTTTAACAGAAAAACAAAAACTTACTCTTTATTTTCATGTATTAGTGTACTCTATTTTATACAGGAATAAATTAAGTAGTTTCAAGAAGCTTAAAACACGGGGCGCCTGGGTGGCTCAATTGTTAAGCATCTGCCTTCGGCTCAGGTCATGATCCCGGGGTCCTTGGATTGAGCCCAATGCCTGCTCCACGGGAAGCCTGCTTCTCCCTCTCCCATTCCCCCTGCTTGTGTTCCTACTCTCGCTATTTCTCTGTCAAATAAATAAATAAAATCTTTTAGAAAAAAAAGAAGCTTAAAACATCATAAAATGAAGTGTTTTAAAATCAGTTTAAGATCCCTACATCACTTATCAATTATAGCCATGCTAAAGTTTTAAAGTTTGATTATCATCCCATTGTGGTATAAAGTAAAAATTTAAAACAACAACAATCTCAGGGTCTAGAAATAAAGTAAGAATTAGGAGACTTCAACTCTCTCTACTCTAATCCCTTAAAAATTACTAAGCATAACACCTGTCAATCTACACTAGCTCAATTTCTTCTGCTACAAATTAAGTAGAAAGAACCTGATCTCTCCTAAACATGTCTGTATTTCCCGTAAAGAAAGCATTACATAAATGTCAGTTAATATATGACCAGCTCAACTTTATACCACAAAAATCAAGGAATAGTAACATGTAGTAGCACAAGAAGCTATTATGCCAAATCCATAATTCAAAAAGTACTTCCACAGAACCACTAGATCCTATAAGCCACAGATTACTCCTCTTTACTTCTTCATGCTCTAAAAAAGAAAGAAAGGAAGAAAAAAGAAAACCACTCTTACTAATAACAGACTCTTAAGCTTGAGCTACTAGTCCAGAAAGAGCTGCTGAGGCAGAGTTTAAGATGGCAGAGTCCAATCTGAATGTCCTTTAGTTATCTAGAAAGTGTCAACACAATCATGGTTCACTTAATTCAGGATTAAATTGGAGTCTAATCTTGGATTTTTTTTTTTACACTAAATATGCTCTTCTGATAAAGAAGGGTAAGTTCCCCCACCTATTTATTTGTAGTGGCAGCCTGGCAGATGCTTCTCTTAGTAACATCCTGGAGATTGAAACCCCATATATTAAACATATAAACTAACCATGAGAGGCGCCTGGGTGGCTCATTCGGTTAGGCATCTGCCTTCGCTCAGGTCATGATCCCAGGGTCCTGGGATCGAGTCCTGCATCAGGCTCCCTGCTGAGTGGGGAGCCTACTTCTCCCTCTCTTCCCAGCTCATGCTCTCTATCTCTGTTGCTCTCTCTCTCAAATAATTAATTAAATCTTTTAAAAATAAAAATAAAATAAAATAAGCTAACCATGAGCCGATACAGTCTTAACTCAGCATTCCAGAGGCCCATGGAATAATAATAAGCAAACAATGCTTACTATATGCTAGACCTTAAGTTTTCTTTCTTGTATTAGCTCTTTTAATCTTTACAAAAGCCCAAGAAGTAGATACCATTACCCTAGTGAAGACCCTAAGGCAGCTAGCGAAAGGTAGTACCAGTATTGAAACAGTCTATATGGCTCCAGAGGCCACGCTCTTAACCACTACAGCATGACAACAACGTAACACAAAGATCCAGTCTTCCAAATGACAACTCAACTGCCTACTTGAAATATTAATTCTAACCATCCTCAACTCTGAAATAGACTATTTAGTGCCTACAGAGGGAATACAAATGATACTTGAAGTCAACAATCATCCCCTGGCTCTGACTTTGGGATCTCAAATCCCAAATACTACCAAGGATAGAAAGAACCTTTCCGAGCAATACCAAGGTAGCACTATGATCTAGCACAGGAGTCTCTGCTGAGTCATCAAGACAGTGACTGCAACTCTTCATCCCACTGGCTGTCAAGCCACACACTCAGGGACAGGACACAATCGTGGACTTTCCCTTTGCTCTTTTCTATTGCGCAAGAAAAAAAAGTAAATCTTCATTTCAATCTAAAATTACCATCTTGAGGCACTAAATCAATATGAACTGAGCCCAGAGATCTGCATCATATTCTATTTCTCTGGCTTCTTGTACAAAGATTTCTGTAAATTTAATAAGCATTTGCTTTTCCCCAAGCATATGACATTTTATCTCTTCTTTTCCCACCAGCCTTCTCTGGAATCAACCCTGTGCAAGGGAGAAAAAAGCTTCTGTATATTCCCTCAGCATCGATTTCCCTGAGTTAAGACACGTAATGCAGTTAACACAGGGCCTGGCACAGAGAAAGCACCCCATAAATGTTTATACTATTTCAATTAAGTATGAAATACTCTTCTATATATTCATTCTATCTCATGCATTTGGGAAATGCAACAGAAAAATCAGTCAGTGGTAATAAGCACATCTACTCTAAATATACACAAAACAGACCTTCCTCGCAGTGAAAAAGACGTCCCAGTCAGTGAATTATGATGACTCCCATGGGAAACATTTTCCCCTCTAACAGGATGGTGTAGTGTTCCTTCCAACACTGTAGCTCTTTCAGCTCATAATTTTTAAAAATGCCTCCCCTTAAAATGTTTCCCCTTCTGGCTACCAACCTGTCCCTTCTACATCGCCAAGTTTCTCATTAGAGTTGGCTTTACACGTTGCCCCTACTCTTGCTTCTACGCACTCCTGCACCTACGCCACTCTGGCGTCCCCACCAGGATTCCACCAAGGGCGCTACAGTGCTACCAATGACGTCCAGGCCGATAAATCAGATAGACACTCATCTTACTTGACACAAATGGTCACTCCCTTCTTAAAAGCCTCTCCTGGCTTCTCTGGTACTTCACTCCTATAGTCCTCCTCTTTCCCACGCTGCCCTATTGCAGCTCCCCGCTCTCCTTCTCCAGTTTCTCCTCTAACGTTGCACCCCTAAGTGTTGAGAGTTCCTCAGAACTTGGTCCTGGGCATTTTCCCTGCTACTCTTCATTCATCCACTGCATGATCTCACACACTTCAAATACCACATAAATATCATACATATGTATCAAGGCTGTATATCCAACTTGCTCCTAGACATCACCACTTGACATCTCAGTCATCTGAAATTCGTCAAGTCAAAACCTGAACACGTCTGCTCCTCCTCCGTCTCAATAAAAGGCACTGCTACCAGCCCGTGAATCTGATTAGAAACTCCCATCTCCTTCAGTATCTTCCTATTGACTCCACCTTCAAAATTTATCTCAAATTCATTCTCTTCTCCCCATCACCACCCTAATCCAAACCACCATCATCTCTTTCTCAACTACAATGGCCTCCATACAGTTTGCCTTGTTTCCACTCTTGCGTCTCCTCTCCAGTTCCTTTTCCAGAGAGTGGCTAGACTACTCATCTTAAAGTGCACATCAAGCCATGGCACTCCCTCGCTTAAACCATTTTGAGAACTGCTCTTTTTACTAAGGATAAAATTCACATGACTTACAAAGACCTCCATGATGTGGCCCATCTATATCTCACTCTGGACCTCAGTTTTGTTCTCTCCATTCCAGGCATACCCTCAAACAAAAGTATTTGTTCAATATTTCCAGCCTTTACATATATCAATTCCTCCAGCCTGGAATCCTCTTCTCCTCATTCTTCTCCTAATCACCATTCATCCAAATGTCATTTCTCTGAGAATGCCTCACTCAGCTTCTATTTAATCGGATTTCCTGTCATTCCTTCTCAAGATGCCCTGTTCTTGTCTGTAATGTAATATATACTGTCTTTATTTGTGTATTTCTTTAACATAAGCCTCTCCCACTAGACAAGAGATTACATAAGGTCTTAACATACTCAATGTAACATCAACTCCTGATCTCCTCCCCGTCAGAACTAGCTCTCCACAGCCTTCCCCATCTCAATGAACAGCAACTTCACCATTCTATAATTTCTTCAGAACGAAAATCTCAGAATTATCTTTGACTCCTCTTTCTCTCATATTCCACATCAGGAAATCCTGTTATCTCCATCTTAGAAATATATCTAGAATCAGACTACTTCACACCTTAGCCCAAGCCACCATCTCTTGCCTGAATTACTAAATAGACACCTAATTGGTCCCTCTGCTTCTGACCATGCCTCCTTATATGCTGTTCTCTGCAAGGTTATCCAAATGTCCTGTTAAATCAAAAACAGCACCTCCTACCATTCCCCATACTCCTTACCCTACACTTCAGTTTTCTTCATAGCCCTTATCACTAGCGGACATACACTTTGTTTGCCTCCGCCACCTGAATATGAACTCCACGCTGTTCCTCGCTGTAGCCAAGCCACCACAACACTACCTCGATATTTGTTCAATGACTGAAAGAGAAAAGAATAATTATTCTGGCAGTCAGAAATTGGAGGTGGGAGAGGGGCTGGAGCAGTCAAAGATATTTCAAATGAAGGAAACACCAGGAAAAATCTTACATGAAGGCAGAGAAGTACAGGGCATGTTCAGGATGAGTCTAGCTAGAATATGGGGTAAATGTGCAGCTGCTGTGGGAGATAAGCCTGGGAACATGTCTGGGTCATGATCTGAAAGATTCTGATGGCCAGATCAAGTTGTTGTATCTAAGTCAATAAACTAGAGAAAGCAGGATCCATTTAACATTTGAGGCAAGAAGTATCAATTTTAGACAGATTAAAATTACAGAATATTAACAACAACTAAATTATTGAGGGAAAAGATACAAGTTTTTTTAAACAACTGATAATATACACCATACTTAGACTCCATAATACTAACTACCCTTCATCTGTCAGCATACAACATAAACATTTCACTCATCTCTAAGTCAATTAGTTCATTTAGGCTGTCACATAAGTCATTTCTTAAGGTCTTAATTCAACTGGAATTTTTTTTTTAGGTGCGGGGCAGAGGGAGAGGGAGAGAGAGAATCTTGGGTAGGCTCCACGCCCTACACAGAGCCCGACTCAGGGCTCAATCTCACCACCCTCAGATCATGACCTGAGCTGAACTCAAGAGTCAGACGCTCAACCGACTGAGCCACCCAAGTGCCCCTTAACTGGATTTTAAAAAGCACAAGACAAAAAGTTACTATACTATACAGGAAAAAGCCATCAACCATGGCTCATTTACTCACCTGCTGATTGTCCATTAGGCTATACAGTGAGCTCCTCCAAGACTAGAGACTTGCTCTTATTTCTTTATCTCCCCAGCACTTACTGCATGGAATGTATTCAATTAACATTTGCTTCTATTAATATCCCTAAACTGTGCTAGACCATTTCTAGACAAAGATTGTATCTTACATCCTCTAACCTACTATAAGATTGAAGGAGAAAATTAATACTAAAAAATCATTTGGATTTTCAGAACAGATTTCTCCTCAAGAGCGTAAAGGAACAGCCTACCTCAAACCATTTAATCAATATCTATTCTGTGAGCAATTCTAGGTGTTGGCAAATTTCACAACAACAACAAAAAAAAGCTTGCTTTCTTCCAGCAAAGATCAAACAGAGTAAATGCTCTTTTAGTGCCATTAGGAAGATAAATCCAGATACAATCTGAGTTTCTCTGAAAAAAATGAAATAAAGTATATTTCCTTTAAACCAACTCACAACTCAATACATGTTACATACTAGACTGGGCTTCATTTTTCATTCCAAGTATTTTGCTGTCATGAAGAACATTAAAATATTATACTCTCATCAATAATTCATGCAAGTTTATAGAAAAGACTATGACATACAACAAAATAGAAATAGCAGCCATTTCCAAAGGAGGAGTTATAAGTAATTTTATTTTATGTGTGTTTTCTAGGTTGTCTACAATAAATGCATATGCTTTGTTATAATTGGGGGGAAAAAACACATATTTTTTAAAAAGCCCATTACATATAAAATGAATATACTAGGAAGCAGAAAGGAAATGACATTACTTTCCAAATTGGGGGCCAATATTTAAATAAAAGTAGACCAAAGTTAGATACTACTTATGCTAAGTGACTAAAAAACCGAATATTTGTAACCAAGGGTCCTGCGGACAATTACAAAATGTGAATAAAGTTTGTGTTACCGATAGCTAGCAACAGGTTTTACACCATTCAGTGAAGAATCAACAAACCTTCAACATTTCTAAGCCAAAACTCTGGATCTCTGTGTTAACTAAAATATGCTGTAAATGAGAACATCAAGTAATAGAAAACTGCACACTCTTCCTAAGTTTATTTCTTTGAAAATTTTTCAATTCCATCTCGGGCATTTGTATGTTCAAGGCCAAAATTTCACTTCCTAAGTCTGAACCTTCTTTTTCTCCCATTAGCCTGTTAGTCCAGCAGCTGTCATGGCTACAGCTCTGGCAGCTTTCTTAGCAGCGCAACAGCCCACTTCAGTTTGTCTTCAGTTTTCAATGAACTTTCCCTCTAGTCACCTACCACCCAGTCTCCACCTCCAAAATAAAGGAACTAGCTGTTAGCAGAGCAAAACAAGCGAAGAACTCACATATCCTTAAAAGTTCTTAATTACTTCAGCTTTTCTAGTCTCCAGTGTTTGCTCAGATTCTCTTTCTTCTCTCACAGATACAAATAATTAGCTATGCGGTGTGGTGGTAAAATCCAATACTTAAATTATCACAGACGATTGACATGTTTACAACGCTACTATAATGAGAACGAAATCCTTTTCATAAGGATGAGTTATTGCACATGTAAAGTTGGAATAATTTTATCACAAAAAGAAAAAGGGGGGTATGCTCCTTACTTAGAGCCACATTGTATTTCAGCTTCAAGAAAAGCAAAAAGAAGAACAAAAAAAAGAAAGAAAGAAAAGAAAAGAAAGGGAAAGAAAAAAGGGGCTTCCTTTTGCCTGGCTTCTTGGCTGGCTCAGTCGGTGGAGCATGTGACTCTTGATCTCAGGGTTCTGGGTTCAAGCCCCACATTGGATGTAGAGATTACTTTAAAAAGTGAAACCTTTAAGGGTGCCTGGGTGGCTCAGTTGGTTAGGCAGCTGACTCTTGATTTTGGCTCAGGTCATGATTCCAGGGTTGTGAGATCGAGCCCAGCCTGTTTAAGATTCTCTCTCTCCTCTCCTTCTGCCCCTACCCCGCTCTCTCTCCCTCCCTCTTAAAAAAAAAAAAAAAAGTGAAATCTTAAAAAAACAAACAAAAAACATGCCTCTTAAAAAAAAAAAGGCAAAACAAAAATCTATGAAACAAAATATATGCACAATAAACTCAGGTCAATATCTGGCCCTGGTTCTAATATTGTTACTTCTTCAAAGTAACCATTAAACCATTAAAATTTAAGATTCTAATATTGTTACTTCTTCAAAGTAACCATTAACCATTAAAATTTAAGATACTCTTAGTCTACCTGTAGACTTGGATCTCACATACTTTAAATACCACATAAATATCATATATATATATATATATATATATATATATCAGTAGACTTTCACATACAGTCTTACTTATCTACATTAAGTTGTTACTTTCATAAATTTAGACTAATACAGTCTTCTGGTTTTAAATAAAGGGGAGGGGCGCCTGGGTGGCTCAGACAGTTAAGCGTCTGCCTTTGGCTCAGGTCATGATCCCAGGGTCAGGAGCCTGCTTCTCCCTCTCCCTCTGCCTGCCACTCCCCCTGCTTGTACCCTCTCTCTGTCAAATAAATAAAATCTTTAAAAAAAATAAAATAAAATAATAAAGTAAATAAATAAATAAATGGGAAGAAAAAACAGAAACCAAACAAGGCTAATTGATATTCCTTATACCAATACTAAGTACTGAGCACTGAGGAATAAAAGCCAAGTCCAAAAAAAGACAACAGGATTAAAAGTTCCAAGAGAACTCACAAACTGATACCCTGAATTAAATTTAGATTCCTGTTAATTCATACTTGGAAGGTTTGTAATGATGTAATCTTCCTTCAGAAACTCCCTTTCCATTCTCTACAAGAGTCTCTAAAATGGGTAAACTCATCTTAACTTACCCCTACTTGATCTAAATCTTAATTAATGCTTTAATCACACTTTCCAGCCGGCCTAACACATTTCCCTTTTATGGACTCACTAATTCCCTATCCAGGAGACACCTGACACTGAGGATCCACAGTACTAATGAAGCAGGAAGTGGGAAAGTCTTGCTCATCATCCTTTTACTGGCTTCTCAGCATCTCTGTGAGCATCCTTTCAAACCAACTGTAATTTTCAGGGACAGCCAGGTCCTCCCCACTGCCTCTTTCCTATCATTATTCATATTGTGTCAGGCTTCTCATTGATTCAGTCCCCTACCTCAGCAGCCCCGCCTGGGGTCCCTTTCTCTCAGAATTTTACAGTTAACCAAAATCGTGACCTTGGCCCTTACAAAGAGTAGCACTAGTAGGACCTCAGGAATAGGTGAGACATGTAGAAAGAATAGAGTTCCCACTAACGTCACATTTTACATTCATTTTTATCTCCTGAATTTTCCTCTCTGGAAACCTCAAAGGAATGTCAAACCAATTAGAGCCAAGGTAACACTGTCTTAATGTTGAATTCGTTTTGTTCAATTTTAAGAACAAAGTTCCCAGCATCACTTCCTATAGAAAATGTATTTCATTTGTGTTAAAAAAGGAGGTTGAAAGCTGCCCTTGATACAAAATATACAGAACTCACTTTATACTGGCAAAATAGTTGACAGTTTGCCCTTCTCTGTGATACAACTGCACCCTCCCAAATGCCACGGAGAAGCTGTTGAGTAGACAGCAATCCAAAACATAGGGAAGTGTTAGGAGAACAAACGAGGCTGGGAAAATTGTATGTCTCAGCAAAAACCTAAGTAAGGTTTGAAAAGTCTCAACCTCAACTTTTAAATAACTTGTCTCCTTGGCACTATGGAGTTGAATCATTCCTGGCTCCTTCTTTCAAAAGTATCAATCTATCTACTATTTCCCGAATAATGAGTTTACAAATAATGTCAAAACTAACATTCCCCTCTCTCCCTCCCTCTCTGTCAAATAAATAAAATATTAAAAAAAACAAAAACCTAACACTCCCATTCTTGGCTATTCCCAATCCACCTATTCTACCCACTTTTTTAAGGTCAAGTCCAAATCTACTTCCATCTTTCCCCCATCTCTTAGCTTAATATGAATTACACTTGACTCCTTAAGCATGTACCATCTTGTGTTGTTGTTTTCTTTCCAATAAAATTTATAAACCTAAGTATAGGAAATGTTTAACAATTTCTTATAACTCCCATAGTACCTAGTTCAGTACTGGGCACTTAATTCATTCCAATAAATGCTTTAAGTCACAGATAATCAGATGGAAGTGACCTTAATGATGATCTAGCCCAAACCCTTCTTTTACACCTTGCTTATATGAATTATGCTTGACAATCAGAACTCCACCATTTACTTTTTAAAGAGCAATGGTTCTTAAACCTGTGTCAGGAATCCCCAGAAAAAAAAAGACTCACATAGGATTTTTTATGTAATTTCAAGGATTTACAGAATCCCCTGAATCCTATTAATGAAGCCTACATTTAAGAATAATATACTGTTGGGGCACCTGGGTGGCTCAGTCATTAAGAGTCTGCCTTCGGCTCAGGTCATGATCCCAGGGTCCTGGGATCAAGCTCTGCATCGGGCTCCCTGCTCCACGGGAAGCCTGCTTCTCCCTCTCCCACTCCCCTTGCTTGTGTTCCGTCTCTCGCTGTCTCTCTCTCTATCAAATAAATAAAATCTTAAAAAAAAAATAATATACTGTCATTTAAAAAAAAAGAATAATATATTGTCATCAACAAAAAAATAAGTCTTTACTGTGTGCCAAGCCCTATTCCCAATGCTTTCCATAGAATGGTGTATGGCTAGATCACATTTCCCAGCCTTCCTTGCAATTAGAAGAAGCCATGTGATCAAGTTCTTCCCAGTCGAATGAGAAAGGAAGTGACAGGCAGAATTTCTGGGTTAGGGCCCTTAAGAGACATGTGCCTCCTACATATACTCCACCTCCCACTGGCTATAAACGACTTCCCAGCCACCAGCTTTGACAGCTTAGGGGAGTTCAATGCTCTGGAGACTGCTGGAAAAACAAGTTGTTAACACTTTGGTCCCTGTATGACTAAGAAAGAATGCCACCCCAATGTCTAAAACACGCTCCCTGGACTGCTAAGTGAGAAAGGAAATAAACTTCCATCTTGTTTGAATCATTGTTTGGGGTGAATTATTTATTAAAGCACCTCAAACTACCCTAATTAATACATACAGATTAGCAGCTAATCCCCTCAGCAACCCTATAAAATTGTTGTTATTATTATTATCCTGATATTAGAGGTCAGGAAATTGAGGTGCTAAGAGCTTAAGAAACTTGCCTGACACACTACTTGAAGCCAGAGTCAAGCCAAGCAGTCTGGCTCCAGGGTCCATGCACACTGGAAATCCTGCCAAATATCTCCAAAGAAACAGTTATTCTTGTGTGTTACGCCACCCTGCACCAGACTAATTTTTTACAACCACCACCCCAATCCCAGCAGTTTAGTGACCACTGCCAACAGGGATTGTCCTGGTTCAAAATCATGCACCAACAAGTTTAAATTCCAGCCCATAACGGGCGCCTGGGTGGCTCAGTCAGTTGAGCATCCCCACTCTTTGGTTTTGGCTGGGGTGGTGACCTTAGGGTCATGGGATGGAGTCCCAAGTAGGGCTCTGCTCTCAGCAGGCAGTCAGCTTCTCTTTTTTTCCCTCTCCCCCGTCCCTCTCCCTGTCTCTCTCTCAAATAAATAAATCGTTAAATAAATAAATAAATTCCAGCCCATAAAACTAAACTCTACAAAGGGATTCCTTCTACGCTAAGATCAGAAATACCATCGCATCATACCAAAGCTACCAGTAGGGGCTGGGGAGTCAGCAGCGTCAACAAGAGCTGGGTTTATACAAGCCAGAGAAAAAAACGACAGTCATTTTCAATTTCTCTCATTGTGTGGTTCAATAATTTTTACTTAGCACAGAAATCTTGGTTCCCAAATTCTAAACACGGCCAAGAAGAAATATTGATGGAAAATATGGCAGGTACAAGAAAAGACTAGAAGTACTACCAACTGGAGGGAGGGTAAAGTAGGTAGATAAAACCACACAGGGTTTTAGAAGCAAAGGACCAAGGTTTGAGACTCAGACTATGAGGACCTAAGTAAGTAGTTCCCAATTCCAAAGCATGTCACACATATATATAAACAGCAAAGTGCTAAGAAAAAAGGAAACAAATCTCATTTTAAACATATGGTACCCTCTTATTTTCCAGGCACTTAGAAGAACATACAGACTTTACCTTCATGGAACTGTCTACCTAGAAGGGGAGATATGCATATAAATATGTACATACAAAAGGACACACACTTAGTATCTATTTTCTGTGTATCAGAAACTGTTCTTATGACATGCTCCATATACCAACTAATTTATTCCTATGAGCTTGGGCTATTAATATCCTAACCGTACAGATGAGGTACGGAGAGGTTTAAGTATTGTGTCCTGGGACACACAACTAGTAAGTGAACGAAGTGGACCACAAATTTTAATTATAAATTAAAATTATAAAGAAGCTTATGCCCTTGCTAAAGGATCTGAATTTCACCCTATTGGTTAGTGGTTCCCAACTAGAGCTGGTATATCAAAATATATACACCTACCAGGCCACTCTTGGTGAGGGAAGAAGGCATTCCCACTGTTGAGGATGACTGCCTTTGTAAGCTTCTTTTACTATCGGAAGGGTGCCCTACCCTCTGGGTGTTGGGGTAAACAAACACAAATGGAGAACTGCACTTATCCAGGTGATGGGGAGCCGCTGGACTCAGGCGCAGAGAACTCCAAAAACAACACTCACCAGGAAGGCAACGTAGCTGTGAGTCCAGTCACACTACTTAGTAAGGTCCTGGTCTATTTCTCTTAAATTTAAAGCTACCTAAACAGGGAAGCTCAACATCCTTTTCACTCATATGCTTTAAGTGTATATAATAGTTTTTGGCTACACACTCAGATACCTCTTGGCAGAATAATTAACACTGTTTAACATACCATGCTGAACAACCATGGCCTCTGCCCCCTCACTGCTTTCAAAATAACTATATTTACCAGGGTATCTTCCCCCATTTGCATTTCCCATAAATAGGTTTTGAGAAGAAATCCAGAATACTCTTTAACAAAAAAAAAAAAAAAAAAAAGAATACTCTTTACCACAATTTACCTGGCCCTTTTTTTTTTCTCCTTTGAAACAACTCTCCTGGTTTATATCAGTACAATGTTTTACCTAAGCAGGATCACAAGGCAGCAGAAAACATTTCACCTCTTATTTCACAAATGAAGAAAATAAGTCTCAGAAAAGGAAAACAACTTGCCCATTGAGTACAGAACTGAGACTTGAACCCTGGGTCTCTGCCACCAAGCCCCGTGAGAAAGACTTACAATTAGTGGTAAGCAGGATGCTTTTAGGTGGATCACAACATTTTTTACTTTAATAGTTAGGCACAGGAGAAATATAATCACCACACCTCATCAGTTTCAGATATTACTACAAGATGTATTTAGTAAATAATAATACACATCCAACACAAATATGGAAAACTGGGAAGCTGTATACAATCACTCAGGTTCGAGAAACAATGCACCATGCCCCTCTCCTTCTAATTGAAGGGTTAAAATAATAGTAGGCAGAGCATTAAGCATTGATCTCTTCCTCTATAATTCATACACTTGATTTCTTTTTCTTGTCTTGTTGTATTGGCTAGGACCTCCAGTACAAGGCTGAAAAGAAACCATTACTGATAGTATCCTTATCTGATTCTAAATTTAATGCTACTTCTAAAGTTTCACCATTAAGTATTGGTTGTTTTTTTTTTTTAGAACTTCAATAGATACACTGTTTTTGAGTTTATGGAAATTCCTTCCTATTCCTAGTTCAATAAAATTTTTTGAACACTGATCTGTGACCCACCCTTCTGCCTCCCACCCATCTTACTTTCTCTTATTTCAGGTTCCTTCCTACATCCTCTGCACTTCCCAGTACTGTATCTGTCACCCAAACAGAATCTTTGAAGATATTCTGGGGGTTCTAGACCTGTCTGCTGTTCCAGTTCCCCAAACCAAATGTTTCTAACACCAAAATATTTCTAACACCGATAACTGAAAGAAAGTCCTAAAACAAACATTGTTCTGATCATGTCTTCTCTCCCATCTCTCAAACACACCCTTCAGTATCTTCCCTTCTTTAAAATAAAAACTCAGGGAAAAAAGAACAAAATTGTTCTAGATTCCTGTTAACTTTCCAATTCAGAGCCCTGAATAAGCCTGCGTAAGTGACTATGAGAATCTCAAGGATTTTGAGGTTTTGAGGGAGGCAGCTGGAGCCAGATGTTCATAACTTCTCTCTCCTTTGCTAAAAAGAAAAATACTAAAATAGGAAAGAGATAGGGGTATAATCTGTAAGCAAATAAGATAGTTCCAGGAAAGAGACCAAAGGGGAAAATCAACCCTTTAAAGCCCAAGCAAGTTATGAATTCTTTCCCTCATCAGTTTTTCTTTCAAAACAAAAGGGCACACATAATCTTTCCCGAGGCAGCAACACCGAAGGGAGCAGCCAAAATGTTGCATCATACAAACCACTCCGAGTTTGAGAAACAAGAAACCCAGATGGTGGTAAACTACCTAAGACAGGAAAACCCAAGTTGGGAATCTCGGTCTTTCCCGGAAGCCCTGGAATGTCTGCTTTTTAAAAAAAAAAAATTTTTTTAAGATCGCATCGAAAATTAAAGTTAGAGTTTCACGCCAGCGGGAAGCGAAATGCTCGTTGACAAAGCGTTCCAAGAAGTTGGGTTCATCATCTCCCGACTGAGAGGTTTCGGTCCCGGCCGGGGAGACTCGGAGGTGAGGGTGGGGTGGGGCGGGCGCCAGGGCGGGAGCGGGGCGGGGGGTGACGGGGCCCACCCCCGCCCGGGTCCTGCGGGCAGCGGCGCGTCCCACCCCGACGCGGGACGACGGTCTGGCGGCCGCCGGAACCCGCGCAGCTGGAGGCGGTGACCGCCGCTCCGCGTGCCGGCTGCCGGGGGTCCCGGTCCCGCCCCGGCTCCCTCAACCGGCCTGGGCGGCGGGAAGGCGCGGGTGGGCCCGAGACAATGGGCCGGGGGCGCGGGAGCAGCGTCTCTGGGCCGGGGTGGGGCGGGCGCCGCGCGAGGGCGCAGCGGGGGCGCCGGGGCCGAGGAGCGCCCGGGGCGCAGGGACGCCGCCCCCCTACGGCCGGCCGGGCGGACGCCGGGGGCTCAGCGCGGCGGGACGGCGGGCGAGCGCTTACCTTGACGAAGAGCTCGATGACAGGCTCTTTGTCCTCCTCCTTCAGCCCATTCAGCGGCATCGACAACGCCATGACCGGTTCGGCTGCGCTCCGTGGACGGCGGCGGCGGCGGCTGCTCCTGCTCCGGGGCTGCTCCGGCTGAGGGTTCCCGCCGCGCTGCGCTGCGCCTCCCTGGACAGTCCCGGCGTCGAGCTCGCCTCAGCCTCGCCCGCCCAGCACTGCCCCACGCCCCGCGCGCGACTCGGAGGCGGCCCCAGCCCGAGCCACTTCAAGCCGCGGGGCGGGGCCCGGGGCGGGGCCTCGTCGGGGGCGTGGCCAAGGCCCTGCGTCTCGGGACCCTGGAGGAAACGGGGAGGACGAAGCTCGGGGGGTGTGGCTTCGGGCGGGGGCGGTGGAGAAGCTCAGGCTCGGGCAGTGGGTGGGCGGGACTCCGAGCCACGCCTCCCGAGGGGGCGGGAGGGAAATTCCCCCGGGGGCCGGAGCCTGACACCGCCTCCCGCCGCGGCGCGGGCGCGTCCTCGCAGCAGCTGCTGCTGGCGCCCTGCCCGGTGACCTCATGCCTTCGGCTGGCCTGGGGAGGAGAGGAGGCGCCTCCCGCTCTGTCCCCCCGCTGCAGCCCACTGGACTCAGCCCTTTTCCGCAGCGGCCACCTCCCCAACTCCCTCTGCTAGGCGGAGCTGCCTTCCGGAGGGACTTTTTGGAAAGTTTTCATCCCCTTAGAAACACCTTTTTTTCCTCCTTTGACTTCTTCCTTTTTTCTTTGACTCTCCTGTCACTTCTCTCTTGGAGCCAGCATATTGACAAATATTTATGAAGCCCTCGTGTGTTTCAGGCCCCGGGTGGTAAACAGCACGGACACGATCCCTCTCCTAGAGCCTACAGTCTTGAGCTGCAACCCCAGTGCCTGAAGGCTAGGAAGGATTCCCAAGCTATTTCCATGCTGTTCCTCCTGCCTGGACTGATTTCTTACCCCCACTCACCTGGCCAACTCGAATGTGCATCAGAATCACCTGGGTGCTACACCCAGCCCCGCTTTATCCATCTAATTCCCCTTCTCTGGGGAAAGGGGAAATTCACATTTTAACAAGCATCAGGACAATTTTGATACAGGTGGTCCTTAAACCGGAAAAACTGTCCTGGGTTTTCGGCCCCAAAGACAGGGACTGTGATCCTTTGAGCCAGGCAGGAGGTGGGTACCTAGTCTAGGTTTGCTACTGCTGAATGCCTGGAGCAAATATCACCAGCCCCCCCCCACCCCCCGCTCGGAAAGAGTTACTTGTTCCCTCTTCTGACTTTCGGTAATACTTGACTCACAACTTTTCCCCACTTCCCAGGTTCAGTTGAATGATGGAGGTCAGTCGTAGGTTTGTCTCTCGACATCCTTAGTGTATTAACACATTTCAGTTTGAACAAATTGAATGTATGCATGAAAATACTGTGAAACCTGCAGCTTCTTCCTCTCCCAGACCATAGCAAGTTGCTCAAATATTCTTGTAGGGACTCTGTGAAAGAGACAGTGTCCAGAGTCAGATGAAGTCCTGAAACCCCTAAGCCTGTTTCATTATGGCGGGTGGGGCGCTCTTACCAGTCTCTGCCTTACGGCAAATGCCACTCAGTCGGTGATGGCTGTTAGCTCTGCCCTGAGACTTGTACCGTCCCCGTTCACCCCTATAGGGTAGGATGACGTCATATTCAACTCCCTCTGTGACTAGCTTATTTGTTGAAAAGAAAGAAACACCAGGGGGCTGCCCCCCAGGTAGGGACTTAACACCTAAAACAAACTGAAGTGCTTGTCTGGACTCTGAACTGAACTCAGTGTTAGTTTTTCACGAAATTATGAACTGAACCAAAGTTCCCTTCCAGCCACCCCCTCCACCCTGCCTGAAAAGCAACCAAAGTGGTCAACCGGTTCAAAGCAAATCCAAGTCTAAAACGATCAAATGAAACCTCAAAGAAGGCCCCAAACTGGCCCTGGAGCTGAGGAATATTTCCAGGCATCCTATTCTCCCAGGTGTGCCTGAGGGTTTATCGAATTCAGTTTGAATCGGCGAACATTCCCTGTGGTGTCTGTTGCGGGTCACGTACTGGCCTCCCAGCACCAGGATAAGGAGATGGGGAAAGCCTGGAAGTAGGGCTCTTGAGACCTCCCTGACTACACTCAGATCTTAGCTGTAAGGAAACCAGACATTCTCCTCCTCGGAACGCCGAGGCAGTGGTGGTCTCCAAGGCTCAGACCCCAAGCCGGTGCTTAGAAACCTGGTCACAGTCACTCATACCTGGTGTTCCCACTTTCAACCCCATGGGCTCACAGGGATGGGCAGAGAGGGGGTGAGTTGGGATGTTTATGCCGGGGAGGCTCCATGAGCACCTTGTGCTCAAGTCTCATTTTCCAACTGTGAAATGTATGCATAGTTTGCATTCTAAACTCATGTTTGTTTCTATAGCACACACACCAACTTTAAAGACGGGTGGAGATGCATTCTCCTTCCCACCTCCCCCCACACCCTTCTGACCTCATCTTAACTGCTCTCCCCTTTGCTCTCTACCCCAGCCACACCCATCTCCTTGCTACTCCTTCAACAGGCCAAACACTCTGAGAGATCTCCCAAATACCATCCTATCTGACAGTGCAAGCTGTTATAGGTCATTCCACCCTCCATTTTATCTCTCTCTATACCACCACCCTCGGTCATATAGTCTACTTATTTATTTGCATCTTGTCTGTCTCCCCGCACTAGAACATCAACTCTATGAGAGCAGAGATTTTTGTTTGATTTTGCTCATGGCTATATTTCCAGCTCGTGGAACTGCTCATGGTACACAATAAAAACTTATGGAATGGGTGAACGAGCCGTGTTTACGCTATGGTTTCCTGTACCCCGGACATACTCTGGAGGGTCCTGCTTTCCTGGTCTGAGAAGCCAGGTGCTTTGTGTGTGTTATGATTGCCACTTGCCAAGGAGTCAGGTTTTCCAAAGGACAAGATGGCGCCTCCAAAAAGCTTCCCCTAATGACACACTTCCCTCCTCCCACTCTTGATTATGTGGCGCTGCTGGCCGAGAGTCTCAACCCCACTTTCTACAACTGAGGCAGTAGAGAGGTGCTATGCACATGCACTCTGGGGCCAGACTGCCTGGTTTCCACTCTGTCATTTCCTAGCTCGGCATAACTTATTCAGTCTCTCTGGGCTACCATCTCTTATCTATAAAATGGACCTCAAAATTGTACCTATTTGATAAGATCATTGGTCAGTGAATCTATGTTAAGTGCTTGGAATGGTGCCTGGTGTGTGGTAAGTGCTCTGTAGGGACTGTTGATATCGTACCCATGTGTGCATCAGCTTGACCACTGTCCCACATTACATGCCCCACAGCTAGCTGGTTGTTTCCTGAACCAATCATATCTATTCCTCAGGGGGTGTCAGAGGAATAGTTTTCATTGTCCCCATTTTACAATTAAGAAAACAGGGTCAGAGGGGATAAACAGAAGCCGTTCAGCTGGGAAGATGGTGGGGCTGCGATTCGAACCCACGGTTATCTCTCGGCTACACTGTCCACTAAGTGGTATGGGAAAAGGTAGGCTCCTACTCAGCCTTCAAAGCACACTCATAAATTCCCCCGCTCCATGGAGCGTCTTTCCACTGTTGCATTGGTCTGGATTCTACACCACCACCCATCAAGGTCAAGGTCAGGGTGGTGTTGCAGTTCTCAGTGTGGGCTTCACTGGTATAGACTGCCTGTTTTCCAACCCCAGCTTGGGTGAGTTACTCAAGTACGTTCCCTCATCACTACAGCAGGCAATAAAAGAGAACCTAACTCATAAAGTCACTGTGAGGATTAAATGAGATAATATCTGCATTAAGCATTTAATAAGAAGCATTTAATAAATATTAGCTATGATTACTATTCATATCAATGTGTTCTGCCCTGGTATTCTATGAGATTCCTGGAGCACTGGGAAACTTGTCATATACATCCTTACCTGAGCTAAATATTTCACTTCCCAGCCATGTGATTTCAAGTAAGTTACCTTCTCTGTACCTTCGGTTTCCTCATGCAAAGTGATGATAATTACAATACCTACCTCACAGGCTTGTGATGGAGATTATACAGGTTAATAAATGTAAAGCACTTAACACTGTGCCCAGCATATACTACGTGCTCAATACACATTAGTTATTATATATGCTCTACTATGCTTAACTCAGTGCCTGGCCGCATTATATAGGATAATAATAATCAGACTAAGTGAAAGAATAAATAAAATAAATTTCAAACATTGCCTTTTAACTTCCCATTTCCTAAGTTCATATTGTTGTTTCTCTCACTGCACATATTATAGGCGTTCAGTTATTCTTTGGTGATGCCAGTCAACCCAGCTATGGAAAATCCCAACGCAGCTTTGAATTTCAACTCTGTCCCCATTGATGTGAATTAGGTCCTATAAAATCTTGCTAATTGTGACTTAGCCATAATTCTGGCTAAAGTTTAACCTGAATGCTGTGTCCATAGGAGCACCAACCTTTCCAGCCTCCCTATAGATAGATCTGGGCTCCCCTGGAAGAATCAAACACAGAAGCTGGAGACACATTTCAGTTCAGCTTTTCTAGGCCCTTGGGATAGAGTTCCAGTGTGTGGGTCCAAGGACTAACATGTTCCTCCTGGCCACAAGCCCCAGTAGATGAACCTTCATTAGAAAAAGGACCCATCCAGGTACCATTTGAAACAAGGGTACAGTGGAGAAAGGTTCAGAGAGGTTAAGCAGTTTGCCTAGGGTCACACATCCGGTAAGTGGCAGAGCCAATAATCAAACCCAGATCTCTTCATCCGTATTGCCCATACCCTGGCCATCCATCTGCTCATAGTGCTGGTCTTGAAGGGTTCTTATGAGTGTTTAAAAAAGATGGCACAGAGAGGCACCTGGCTGGCTTGGTCAGTAGAGCATGTGACTCTTGATCTCAGGGTTGTGAGTTTGAGCCCCACGTTGGGCATAGAGATTACTTAAAAAAAAATCAAATCAAATTTTTAAAATGGTAAAGTTTTTAACACAGTGTAGACATTCAAAAACTGTCATCTTCTGCTTCTTCTGCACAAACCCCTCCTCAACTCAATTTCTCCTTTGCCTCGTGATCCTGAGGTCAAAAGACGTTGCATCACAGGCCTTGGTTCAAATTCCACCTCTGTCGCTCACTAGTTTGGGCAAATTGTTCCACCTTATTAAGCCTCAGTTTCTTCTTCTGCCAAGTGTCAGAGGCTTATGTGGAATCAGGGAAGGAAGGGAAAGTTTACACAGATGTGAGAGGCCATTATTCATATCGAAAAGAATTTATTAACATGCTCACAGGATCTACTGGGTTGGCTGTCTTCAACATTACTTCCAGAGAAAACCAGCTGGAAATCTATCACCAACAATACAAGACCTCACAAAAGCGATGAGATACTAAGTTAATATTCTCTTAGAAATCAGTGTCTTTCTGTATACAAACCCCTACCATCTTTTAAATTGTAATGGAACAAAACATCTCATTTATTAAAAGTGACCAAAAATATAAAAACATTTAAGAAATAGGAAAGCATCTTAATAACATGTACACGTTCCATTTGAAAAAAAAAATGGTTATGCTTTTGAGAAACATATATATGTGAGAGAATATATATATTCACAAAAAAACTTTGGAAATGCTTGGACAAATTGAGAGGCATGATCTATTCTTGGATAAGGAGACTCAAAATCATTATGATATTAGGTCTTTCTATATTAATCCAAAATTTAATGCGATACCCATGTATCATCTTTGCATGCCTGTATATCACACGTGCACACCTGTGAATCATCTTTTCATAACCTGTAATTCATCTTTCATCACATATGCATTTTTCTCTGGAAGGACACACAAGAAATTGCTAAGGGTATTTATCTCCCAAGAGGAGAACTGGCTCACAGGGGACAGGGGTGCCCCTTTGTTTATTCTACACTGTTTGGTTTCATAACTGAAAAAGTCTGTGCTTGGGTATGCATAACTTCTCCAAAAATTGGTTTTAAAAAGAAATAAACAGGGGCGCCTGGGTGGCTCCGTTGGTAAAGCGTTGGCCTTCGGCTCAGGTCATGATCCTGGAGACCCCAGATGGAGCCCAGCATGGGACTCCCTGCTCAGCGGGGAGTCCGCTTCTCCCTCTGCCCCTCCCCCTGCTTGTGCTCTCTGTCTCTCTCTCTCAAATAAAAAAAATCTTAAAAAGAAAGAAAGAAAGAAGAAAGAAAGAAAAAGAAAGAAAGAAAGAAAGAAAGAAAGAAAGAAAGAAAGAAAGAAA
>NW_022589705.1:82870526-83195136 GCF_004348235.1 Phoca vitulina
AAAGAAAGAAAGAAAGAAAGAAAGAAAGAAAGAAAGAAAGAAAGAAAGAAAGAAAGAAAGAAAGAAAGAAAGAAAGGGTGCCTGGGTGGCTCAGTTGGTTAAGCGACTGCCTTCGGCTCAGGTCATGATCCTGGAGTCCCGGGATCGAGTCCCGCATCGGGCTCCCTGCTTGGCAGGGAGTCTGCCTCTCCTTCTGACCCTCCTCTCTCTCAAATAAATAAATAAAATCTTTAAAAAAAAAAAAATAGTTTAAAAAAAAAGAAAGAAGAAAGAAAGAAAGGAAAGAAAGAAGAAAGGAAGAGAAAGAAAGAAAGAAAGAAAGAAAGAAAGAAAGAAAGAAAGAAAGAAAGAAGAAAGAATGAATTCTGAGTGCCATTAAACCTAAACTTGTGGCCAGTAGCCTTTCCACTTCCGCCGCAGGGAGCTATGTGACCTCGAGCAGGGCGTGTGCTCTCATCTCACCGCCTTGGTTTCTGGTCCGGCCACACAGTGAGGTGGGAGCAGGAGAGTCCAGGTCTCCTTGCTTTCATCTCTTTTCCACTGACTGCATCCAGCTCCTTCCCTCCAAGGACTGGTCTTGAGGGTGGTGACCCAGCCTCTGATCCTGGCTCGTTCTCTCTCTCTCTCTCTCTCTCTCACACACAAACACACACACACACACACACAGTATTAAAACCATTTGGGTAAAATGCACATCTGCTTCCCTGGGAGCAGAAACCCTACCCACAGCCCCTTCCTGCCCTGCTCGCCTGGAGACTGTCTCGTCTTGGGAAAGTTACAGGTTTCGTTTTGTCACTTGGAAGCTGCAGCAGCCAGGAAGGGAACCCGAGTTGACATGGAGCCAGGGCCTTAATTGGATTGGATCCCTGTGGAGGCCATTAGCCTCTTGCTGCAGCTTGGCAGGGAGGAAATATTTCCTCCCTCACCCCAGTCCCCACTTGCACACGGCCCAGCCGAGATCTTCAATGGCCTACCACCCAAATAAGGTCCTGTATTAAGTTTCCAATTATTATGACTCTCACTTCCGTTTGAGCAAGTTTTTACTGTTTCCAGGCACTAGCAAACACTGCAAGTATTGTGAGTAGTCTCATTTGATCTCTTTATTCACTCATGCCATAAATTTTTATTGCGAGCCTACTGTGTGTCAGGCACTGTTCCAGGCCCAGGTCAGACAGCATCTTGGCTTTCACGAAGATTACATTTTATTTGGGGAGACAGACCATAAACCAATACCCAGGACAATTTGCCTATGTCCAGAGGTAATAAGAGCTACTGTGAAGAACAAAGCAGAGTCAGGGGATGGGGAGGGGTGCTGGGGGCAGGGAGTAGGAACAGCCTCTCTGATAAAGTGACATTGGAGTAAAGACCTGAAGGAAGTAGGACAATATCCAGGCAAACAGTGCTCTAGGTAGAGAGAAGAGCAAGTACAAAGGCACTGAGGCAGGATTTTCCTCAGCATGTTGGAGAAATGGTAAAGAGGCAGCTGAGAAATCAAGGCTCCAGACAGTTTGGTGACCTGTTTGCTGACACTTCCTGCCACCAGTTCAGTGGCTCTTACCCACGCCTCTGCCTAGTGAACATTCAAAAGTAGCAGAGGGTTTAGAAAAGCTTATTTAGCTGGATAACAGAAATCATCCCAGGATGATAAATGACCCATGCACAAAACAAAACTAACAACAGCAACAACAACAAAAAAACCCAGACATTTATGAGGATATCTATGGCTACGGTATCCATAAAAACAAAAGAATAATATATTTAAAACCATTAATCATTAGAAAAGAGAAGTAGTATTTGTTGGCTGAATACTGTGCTTGTAACACTATACATTGAACTTTCAATATGAGGAAAGTATGACTCAGGGAGGACACGTGACTTGCTTAAGCCCACATAGCCAGGGGTTTAAAGTCAGGTCCGATTATATGTCTGTCTCCGCTGTGGCTCATGAGCATTGTGGGAGCAAGTGCACGTCTGTCCTCTCTACCCTGGCACAAAGCACAGGGCCTGGCCTGGAGTCAAGGTGGGAAAAAAGTGTTGATTAAATGGTTGATGATCTCTAACTTCAAAGCCTATTCTAATACACCCCTTTGCTTCCCTGCTAAAATGTGATCCATCTAATCATGGAAATACTCTGCAACTGTTGAGCACCTGGGTGGCTCAGTTGGTTAAGCGACTGCCTTCAGCTCATGTCATGATCCTGGAGTCCTGGGATTGAGTCCCACATCGGGCTCCCTGCTCAGCAGGGAGTCTGCTCCTCCCTCTGACCCTACCCCCTCTTGTGCTCTCTCTCTCACTCTCTCTCTCAAATAAAAAATAAAATCTTTAAAAAAAATCTTTAAAAAAATATATTCTGCAACTGTTAAAAATGATTGCTTAAATAAGACATAGTTCATCTGTATAATGGAATAATATGCAGTCATTAAAAATGAGGTTGAGGGTTGCCATTCCTTTAGCCCACACCCTACTGCTACTTCACCCCGGCTCCAACTTCCTCGTCAACCCTAACATAGCAGCCTGGAGGCTCAGAAATAATAGTGATCATCATCATCACCATCACCATTATTATTATTATTAGATCTTACACTATTTTTAGGGGCTTACAGGACCCTTAATATCTGCCTGATTGGATTGTGAACACAATCTCATTTAATACCTACAATCTCATTTAAAATACCTATGATACCTACAACCTGAGTTGAGTATTATTTTTTTTAAAGGTGGTATTTCTTTTTTTTTTTTTAAAGATTTTATTTATTTATTTGACAGAGAGAGAGAGCACAAGTAGGCAGAGTGGTAGACAGAGGGAGAAGGAGAAGCAGGCTCCCTGCTGAGCAGGGAGCCCGATGCGGGGCTCGATCCCAGCACCCTGGGATCATGACTTGAGCCGAAGGCAGACGCTTAACAACTGAGCCACCCAGGCGCCCCTAAAGGTGGTATTTCTAAGTAATTCTGCACAAAATGTGGGGCTTGGACTCACAACCCTGAGGTCAAGAGTCACACGCTCTACTGACTGAGCCCGCCAGGCGCCCCTGAGTTGAGTATTATTATTGCTCCCCATTTTGCAGAGGACAAACTGAGGCTTAGAGAGGTTAAATCAGTTGCCTAAGTCAAACAGCTGGTAAATGAGCAGCGGAGCTGGGATTGGAACCCAAGGCTATTCTGACTGCAGGTGGTTCCCTGTGCTACACTGTTCTTCCCCTCCCCCACCCCCACAGCCATTCTGTGGGCAGTACCCTGTGCTCAACAGTGTTCGGCTAGATGCCCGCTCTGCTCTGTGACCTCTGACCTAAGACTACGAAGGCGATCTTGCAACATAGACAAATAGCTAGTGGCCCTGACTCAGAGGAGCTGCTCATTTCCTTCTGCCTAAAGGTGCAGAGACAGTCAAGCCGTTGCTCCAGGAGAACTCCGGGGCTGGGTAGTCTCCTTCCCAGCTGTTTCCTTGCTACATAAGAGCAAAAATGGACAATCGTCTCCAGCCATAAGGTTTGATTCGAATAAGGACATTTCTTTTCCATCCTTGGGCATTCATAGTTCATTTATTCGGTACTTTGAGGCCTGAACAATCAGTCCTTTAGATCACAGCTAGGTAGCAGAGGGGGCGTTAAACTATTTGAAATTCAAGCAGGCAACAGTATTTTTTCAAAGCTGAGAAGTGTCCTTCACGCTTCAAAAGAATAAATGAGTTCCCCAGCTCTGAGCTGTGCTGAATGTCAGCAGCCAGAGGAGACCCTGCAAACAGGGGAAAAGGAAAAGCCTGGAGTTGATGTTTTCCCAGCTGCATCCCATGCCCTGGGGGTCCACCTCCCTCAGTTGTTGGCCTGGTGATACCTGGAGGCCCACAGAGCTAATGCAATGTCCATGTTTAGACCAGGACCGCCTAGTCTTTGTGTAACCCCTAGGGGACAGTCCCTGACAGAAGGACAATAGCCTTGTCTGAGCTGTTCACAGACATGGCCAGGGCCCTGGGGGATGAGCCCAGTACTATCTTCTTCTGTCATTTGGTTCACCTCTTCGTTTTCAGGTGAGGCTCCAGAAGGAGTCCTTTCTTCCCCTGCCGTTCTCTTTAGCTGCTGGATACACCCTGCCAAGGTAAGGATCCGAGTCCCTGGATTCACCCAGTGGGGCTCCTCAGGGGGTGAGCATGTCCAAGCCCCACAGAATGCTGATCTAGTATGCTAAGCAAGGCCCATCCCCGTCCCTCACCAGGGGAGGATGACAAGGACAAGGAAGGTAAAAGGGGGCTGGGCACCTCTTCCTGCTGATCAGAAATAAACACTACAAGAAGGGTGCCTGGGTGGCTCAGTCAGTTAAGTGTCCAACTCTTGATTTCAGCTCAGGTCATGATCTCAGGGTCATGGGATCGAGCCCTGGGTTGGGCTCCATCCTCAGTGAGGAGTCTGCTCCAGATTCTCTTTCTCCCTCTGACTCTCCCCCCACTTGTGCTCTCTCTCTGAATAAATAAATAAATAAAATCTTTTAAAAAAAGACTACAAGAGTCAACAAGAACAGGATATTTATGTAACCTTAAAGTGTCCCTACAGATTGCTTATTACTTGCAAGGATGAAAACTGTAACATTCAGTCGAGAAACCAGACCGCCTCTTAACTGGTGATCAAAATAAACATCACCCTCTCCAGGCAGAAAGACATCGGGGGCTTCTGGAACTGATGCCCACAGTATCAGTTGCATAAATATTCCAGCTGAGAATGTATAACCTGAATCTAGCCCTGAGGAAACAACAGACTCACCCAAATCAAGCAACATTCTACAAAAATACGGGGTCCATGTGCTTCTAAATATCAATGTCATGAAAGGCAAGTTGGAAAGTCTGCCTGATTCCTCCTGCATGATTCCTCCCCTGCAGGGACTTCTGTCAAGCATCCCACCTCCCATTGTCTCAAGTGGGGCTGGAAATCAGTGGAACCAGAAACCACCTTTTCTGTTTCCTGCTTGTCAAAGCATTTGGGAAAGCTCCCCACTCAATCTATGGTCCAGATGACTATTGTCTTTCCCAAAGAGGCAATGTGTGTGGTGGTTAAGGACCCCAATGTTAAATTCAGACTGCCTGGGTCAGGTGCCGTTAGCAAGTGACCGGCCAGTGACCTGCGGTAAGTCTCTCCACTTCCATAAGCCTCAGTTTCCCCCTCTGTAAGGAGGGGACAAGACCTTACCCATAGGCTCCTTGAAACTGGTGAATGGGATACATCAGGTGAAGAGCTGGCCGATGCTAAATGCTCAACAAATGTTCATTGTTATTCCTATTATTAACCACAGTCCCCGTCCTCCAAGAGTTTGCTGGCTGGCCAAGAAAACCACAGATTTAAAAAGGAATATCAGAGAAGGGGACGTACTCATAATTTGCACATGCTGTGAAAGTAAAGGTGGTGGCATCCATCTTAGTCTGGGATGGAGAAGAGTCAACAGGTTTTCCAGAAGCAAGGATATTTAGCACAGATATAAAGTGAGCATCTGCTATGTGTTGGGCGCCGTGCTAGGCCCCATGAACACCACCAAAATAGAACACAAGTTCTCACTGAACTTCTATTCTGGTGGAGTGACAGTCAGGTTCTATTGCTAGCAAACAAATAAATACATAATGCATAAGGAGGGGATGTGCCGTGATGAAAAAATAAAACGGGTTAAGAGGATAGAAGGTTTACCCATCTGTGAAATGGGGATACTACAAGGATCTAACTCACACCCTCCGCACAAGGATTAAATGAAAATCATGTAGAGAGTACATGTAGCTCAGTGTTCGACACAGAGCGTTCGGTACTTTACATGCTTTGCAAATGCTCAAGAAATGGTTATTGGTGTGAATGGATCATGTCATTTCTTTAACAAGAATTTTTTGATAATTTTTTAATATGTACCAGGCCCTGAGTGACTGTCAGGATGACATGACCCAACCACGGTGTGCAAGAAGCTCAACACAGTCTATCGGGGGAGACAGATCAATGGGCGATTCTAAATATCACCTGATAAGAACCAAGAGTTATTGAGTGCTTACCGTGTACCAGGCACTATTTTGAGCATTTTATCTTTATTAAGTCATGTCATCTTTTACAACTCTGCACTAAGCACTGTTTTACAAACGAGAAAACTGAGGATCGATGAGGTTAAGTAATTAGCCCGCACTAGGGAATCCCGGTGTGTCATGGGAGCCCTGCGGAGGGCCCCTAACAGGACTGATCAGGGAAGGCTTCTTGGAGGAGGGCCCATTTAAGATCAGGTTTGCGTAATGAGTCGCTATTAGCTGGGCGAATTAGATGGGGGAGGGGGACTGTTCAGGTACAGGGAACAGCTTGTGCTTGGGCCTGAGGTGAGAGAAGGAAGGTTCTTCTGCTTCCCAGCTGAGCGTCGGTGATGAGGGAGTGGAGAGGATGAACTGGACAGAAGGGGGGCCGGTCAGGGAGGACCCCATGCTTTCCTAAGAGACGTGGCCTTCCTCTTCGGTTTGGAGGTGCAGTAAGAAGCCAGTGAAGAGCAGCTGCCTGCCCTGGTGGGGGTCCTCCAGGCAGAGGGGCACCCCCACAGTTTTGCTCCCTGAGTGGCCAGGTGCCCACTTTGGTAGAAACAGCCACTTGGCTGGGAGACTCCCAGTTGGACCCAGGGTCTCTCCAAAGGTGTGTCTCTTCAAGAGCCAGAACCAGAGAATGAAGGGGAAGCCCATAGCCGAGTCCCCAGGATGGCAACTGTGGGACCCAATGGAAATTTGGGGCTTGGGTCTGGTTGATATTCTTGACTAAAAGTGAAACAAAACAAAACTTTTTTGAGGGGCCCCTGCTGGCTCGGTCGGTACAGCATGTGATTCTTGATCTCAGCGTTGTTTGAGCCCCATGTTGGGTGTGGAGATTACTTTAAAAAAAAGAAAATCTAAACAAAACTAAACACACTTTTTGGAAAGGTTATGCACACATATGGTAAGATAAATAAATAATAATTCAAGCAGTCCCATGGCCACTACAGCCCAGAGCCCCCCTCCCCCATTTCCCCTCCCACCAGCCCTGTGCTTGACCATTTTTCTAGGTTGCCTTCCAAAGACAGTCTATGAATATATGCATAGGTTTATGTAGACATATCCCACGGAGGAATTTTAATAATGAATTTTAATGTTCTCCTTTGTGAGGGCGGGGAGTCCATTAAAAAGTAAAATATGTTCGTTGTAGAGAACACTGGGGGAAAAAAAACACAGAAAGTAGAAAAGCAGAACAAAGGCTGAGTGGCAAAGGCAATTGCTGCCCACATTTTCAACCCAGGATTTCTGCTTTAATAAGAAAAACAAATAACATTTGAATGGCATGGTAAAGAGGCGCTTGGCATTCTTCACCGTGTTCCATCTGCGCCCTCCCAACGGCAGGATATTTGAAATACTGTGGGTTGTTATTACTTCAAGTGAGCAAACAGCGATTCGGGGAGCTAGTCCTAGAAAGCAAGATCTCTGGGCTCTAGGGCCCCTTTCCACATCTGTTCCCCCAGCTTCTCCCCATCTCTCAGACCTCGGGAGGAAGCCACCTCCCTGCCCACCAGAGACAAAACCTGGCTTCCCGCCTTTGTCTGCCAGATGCAGGTTCCCCTAACAGAGGCCACCACCAGCTGCAGTGACTCATGCATTGACGCCCTGGCCCGATGGGGCTCCTCTCTCTCCTCCCGCTGCAGGGATGGGGACCTGGTAAGGAAGGTACCGGGAACGTTGAAAGCCCTGGTGTTGGGGTCAGAGGGCCCTTTGGCAGCCGTGGGACTTCAGCTTTCTGTATCTCATTGTCTTGAATGCCGGAGAAGTGCGTGCACATAGCAAGTGCTCGGGAGTGCTCGCTGTTAACGTTCTGGTGCTCTTGGCTGGGGAGGAAGTAGAGAGGAACCAGTTGTGTTCCGAGGGCCATGTCTCCACACTGCCCATTCCCAGGCTACTCTGCCCGTAAGCCCCAGCTTCCCAGAAGCACACAGATCTTTGCTCATGCTGTACCCTCTGACCCTCCTCGCAGGCTTTCCCGGCCGAGGAAATCTTTCTCATAGTCCAGGATTCAGAGGCGAAGCCTCCAGGGATCTTCCTACAAATACACCTCCACCCTCAGTCCAAATAAACCTCTTCCTCCTCTGGATCCGGCACCAACGGACACTGGATGAACACACTGTATTCAAATTATTTGTGTAACCCAGGGATCCTCCCCAGATCCTCCAGTTGACAAGGGTCACTAGTTCTTTAAAGTTGCATCCACAACCCCTTTATCCCTTCCCAACAGAACCCTCTGGCCAGCCCCCTTATTCAGGGAAAGCCTACCCCCATATCAGTTCCAAGCCTGTAGACAGAGAAGGCAAAGCCAACCAGCTCGGGAGCATTGTTTTGGTGCCGTTATTGGTCCAGGGATGACCACATGACACGGCTTGCCCAGTCAGACTGAGGGGAAGGCTCTAGATGTCTGGTTTAGGGGCATAGCCTCTTCCTCTTGCTGGGAAAGAGTAAGGATGTTTGACGGTCTAGGTGTTGCTGGCAGCCATCTTGCCACCAAGAGGGGAGCTGACCTTAGACTGGATCCAATGCACAGAGCAGGACAAAGAAAGCTCCTGGGTCCTTATGCCATAGTCAAACCATTGAATCAATCAATCCTGAGGCCAGGAATGCATCAGGACTTCCTGTTGGTGAAATAATAAATTACCTTAATGTTTAAGCCTATTGAGTCAGGTGTCCACATCACTGACCACAGCACGAGAGCTCACATTTAACTTTTCGAGCACTTCCCATGCGCCAGGCACTGTTCTGAGAGCTTTACATACATAAATTCACTTAACATTCACCACTACCTTCATGGGTGGATGTGATCCGTGTCATAGGTCATAGCACATTTTCTGGAGTGAGACCTCCTGGGTTTTCACAGCTCTGCTACCTACTGTGGAAACGTAGCTAGCTGCTTCCCCTGCCTCAGTGTCCTCGCCTGCAAAGAGCACCTACTCCATAGGGTTGTAGCAAGGGTTAAAATAGGATAATCCACATAAAGTCCCTATACCTTAGCCTTTATGTTATTATTCTCATTTTGCAGACGAAACCAAGGCCCAGAGAGTCTAGGACAGGACCCACGTTTACACGGGCAGTAAGTGAGTCAAGCCTGCACAATCTAGTTCTGCAGTCTGCAGTCTTGGCCACCTGATTCAAAGCCCTAGTGCCCACCTGGGGAGAAACCCGGGAGATGGGCAGGTTATAGGCAGCCCATCTCATTGGCCTCCCAGGACCGCATCCACTGAATTGGCGCTCTCCAGACCTGTCTAGGGCCCCGTGTGTGCTGTCCACACCCCCACTCCCAGTCCTGGAACACCTCTGCCCTTAAGTGGTGGGAAGGCCCGGGTGTGGCAGGTGGTCAGTCCGGAGGGTTCAGTGGCGATGCAGTCACTGCTAAACAGTTGAGTCTGATTATTAAATATCCTTCATCTTAAAAGTCCAGCAAACATTTCCACCCTGGGAACAATGGGACTCTGGACAGGTTGCCTCTTTCTTCAGGCTCCATTTCTCTGCTCCTGTCCTCTTCTCCCATTTGTGGTCACAAGTCTTCCCTTGTTTCCTTGCCTGAGGCCTTCCTGGAGGCTGTGGCCAGGGAGAGGGCAGTGCCCTTCACACCCGAGGTGGCCACCAGTGTATTTGGCCATGCAAAGACCCTCCTCTTCCCGGAGGGATGCTGTGACTGGGTTTCAATGTAGCATCCCTCCCCCTGCCAAGTCTGTGAGCATCTTGAGGCTCTGGGTTGGGTGGATTCAGGCCTCTGGCTCTGGGGACCCAGCCTTATTCCAGTGAGTGTCCAAGGAAGGAAGACAAAGTTAACGCACGCTGAGCCCTTCCTGACTCCGCGGCTCCCCCCACCTCCGCGTGAGTCAGTACCGAAGCCAGGCCTCTGAGCCTTTCCTGTTCCCTTCCCAGGAAGAACAGCAGGATGGGAGCTGCGCCCAAGCCATTTTTGGACTTGGCCGAGTGGCAGGTGTTGGCAGGCTGTCCCCAGGGGCTAGGTGCATTGCTCAGCTCCCCACATCCCACAGCCAACCCCCTCCTCCCACCCCGAAGATGGGAGAATCCCATCCCAGGAGATGAGTAATGGATGCCCACGGATGGGTGGGTTCACTGTGCACCCCCACTCCTGAACAGAGGGGACAGGGTCAGAGAAGTTCAGAAGATAAACCTGGAACCAGAGGACCTGGGTTCAAATCCCCCAGCACATTCACTCTCTGCCTCAGCTGCCCCATCTGTTAAAAAAAAAAAAAATGGGGGGTGCCTAGGTGGCTCAGTTGGTTAGGCGACTGCCTTCGGCTCAGGTCATGATCCTGGAGTCCCGGGATCGAGTCCCACATCGGGCTCCCTGCTCAGCAGGGAGTCTGCTTCTCCCTCTGACCCTCCTCCCTCTCATGCTCTCTGTCTCTCATTCTCTCTCTCGCAAATAAATTAAAAAAAAAAAATGGGGTTACTAATAGTCCCTCCCTCCAAGATGGCGAGGAATAAATGCATTCACATCTGTAAAGCACTTAGAAGAGTGCCTGGCGCATAAAAAGCACTAAGCTGGAGGCTGGCTGGCTCAGTGGGTAGAGAATGCGACTCTTGATCTCGGGGTCTTGAGTTCAAGCCCCATGTTGGGTGTGGAGTCTACTTAAAAAAAAAAATAAAAATAAATCAAAAAAAAAGGCACTAAGTTGGTGTTTGTTTAATGAAAAACATAAATTCGGTAAATATTTAGTGAGGGCCAGATCCAGGCCAGGTTCTGAGAATACGCCGATGAGCAAAAACAAGGACAGACCGATTTGGTAGAGTGGGGTGGAGCCCGGGAATCTGTTAGCACATGGCATTCACAGTCAAGTCTAAACTTCACCGAACTAGTGGTGAAACTGAGGCACGGGAAGGGACAGGCTGTGGCCAAGGTCTTGCAGCTGGAGAATAACAATAGCAAGCGCTAAAGCTTACGGAGCACTTTTAACGTGGCAGACACATTGTTGTTTTATTAGCATTTTGTCCTCGTCCCCAGGTTATAAGTGACGAACTGAGCACAGAGAGGTTAAGTAACTTGCTCAGGGTCACACTGCTAGGAAATGGTAGAGCCAAGACTGAAACTTAGGCAGCCTGGCTGAGCAAACAGCCAAATAAAACTAATAATTAACTGTTGTCTATTAGGTGCCCACAAAGGTACTGCAAAATACAGCAACTTCTTTCATCCCTATACCACCTGATAAAGTAGGCACAATTACTGTCCCCATTTCACAGATGAAGGAACTGAGGCCCAGGGAGAGTATGCGATTTACCCAAGTTCTCACAACGAGGCTGTGGCACAGCTGGGGTTTCTAGAAACTAGGCTAATCCTGCCTCCCCAGACCTCTTAATTCCCAGCAGCTTTCCCTGGCCTGGCTGGAGCCTGTCCCGTCGCCCTCCATCCCTTCTGGGCCCAGGGAAGTGCGTGCAGAGAATGCAGAAGCCATTGAACCACAGTCTGGACAAACGAGCATTATGAGCAGAGTCCTTCTGCCAAGCAGAGAGAGCCCTAGAATGTAGCCAGAGCCAAGTGGATACTGGTCTGGCCCAGCCACGGCCCCATTCCCTGCAGCGTGACCCCAAGATTCAGGATTCTCTGAGAGGACTGGACTCCGCCAGGCTCAGAACACACCAGTGGTAACAGCAGTGCTCAGCTCTGCTGGATCGTCCACACACATTATGTGAGGGTTGGACTTCACAACAACCTTATGAAGAAGGTTCTAGTATGTCCATTTTCCATGCGGCAGGACAGTTGAGTGTGAAGAGCATTGACTGGAGCTGGAGTTCCAAACCCCTGCTCGGCCACTTCCTGGTCATGGCCTCGGGCAACACTTAACCTCTCTGGGCCTCTGCTCTCCTGTCACTAGAATGAGGACAATAATAGAACCTACGCCTCACAGGGCGGATAAGAAAACTGGAAGTGCTAGGACATGGAAAGCACTTAGAACAATGCCCAGCACACAAATAAGCACCATGTGTTTGCTATTTTAAGGAAACCGAGGCTCAAGGAAGTTCTGTGACTCAGCCCACATCACTCAAGAGCCATGTAGAAGAATCGGGGCTTGAACTCAAGTCTGTTTGCCTCCAAAACAGGCCTCTCGTCAGATATGAGGGGCTGAGTCCCCTGATGGATGAGTAGGGTATTTAGGCTGAGGGGAGATAAACATTTTAGGTTGAAGGAACAGCATTTGCCCAGAGGTGGAAATGGGCCGCAGAGCTGCCTAGTCGTAGCACCAACCCCAGCCAGGCCCACCCAGTCCGAAGGCAAGTCAGATCAGTCCAGAAGCATTTCTTGAGCACTTACTCTGTGCCAGGCCAGGCACTGGGTACTAAGAAAAGAACAAGATACCATAGGTCTCGCCCTCAAGAAGCTCAATAATTTGGCAGAAGAGATGGATATACAAACAAGCAAATCACTAGGAACCAGTCTAATAATGCTTCCGGAGTGCACAGGAGCAAAGAGCAAATTCTCCCTGGGGAGGTGTTGGGGCAGGCTCTGTGAGGGAACTGGCATTTGAACTGGACTTTTAAGAGCTGAGCAAGGACAGGGGTGCCTGGGTGGTTCAGTCGGTTAAGCATCTGCCTTCAGTTCAGGTCATGATCCTAGGGTCCCGGGATCGAGCCCCGCGTCGGGCTCCCTGCTCAGTGGGGAGTCTGCTTCTCTCTCTGCCTCCCCCGACTTGTGCTCATGCTCTCTCTCTGTCAAATAAGTAAGTAAAATCTTTTAAAAAAGAGAGAGAGAGCTGAGCAAGTATGAAAGGGGGAAAGTAAGTCCACCCCAAGTAGAGTGCCCAGCAGAAGTCACCAAGTACATGGGGTGTTCAAGGGAATAGCGAGTCCAGAGCAAGGCAGATGGGACTGCAAAACTGGCTTGAGGCCACTGTATTGGTCATAAGTCCTGGGTTGCAAGAGACAGAAAACACAATTCCAAGAGGCTTAAATGAAAAGGAAATGTACTGACTCAAGAAACAAACAAAAAAATAATTCAGCTTATCTGCTTCAGGTACAGCTGGATCTAGGGGTTCAAATGATGCCACCAGGACTTGGTCTCCCATCTTTCTGCTTCCTTTGTTGGCTTCACTGTGGAGCAGGTTCTTTCCAAATGAAGGCAGCTCCAGGCTGACACCCTCCCAGTTCCAAGCCCTGTGGAAGGAAAGATTCATTTGTCCAAATGTTTAAACACAGATTCTGAAATTGCATCTCCCTGGAGTTGTTTGGGTCACATGCCTATGCCTGAACCAGTCACTGTGTGGAAGTGGGGGAGATGGCCAAATTGGGGTCACATGCCTATCCCTAGGTGTGAGCCCCACCCAAACCACAGGGACTGAGAGTGGTGGAAAGATGGTTTCCTGGGAATAAAAGGATTTGGAGATCAGAAGAAGGAATAGACATTGAGTGGGCAAAGATGGTGGTGTGGGCCCCGAGGCCATGGTCCTTTGGGCAGTGGGCAGCTGGTGAGGACTTTAATTCACTGAGCAACTTAGATTAGATTTGTGCCTTGGGAATGGAGAAGGGGGAGCGGATGGGGGCAGACATATTTGTAGGAAGACGCAAGTCCTTTTGAGAGATCCTGGAAGCCTGGGCAGAAGGCATGGAGAAGAGGGGGGATGTGAAAGATGCCTGGCTGGGATGCCCCAGTTGTTGCTGGAAGGGCTTTTCAAGGACCAGGACCACGTCACCCTCTTGCTATGGGCCTGCAGATGCCAACGAGAGTGTGGGCTGAGGGCCCAGTCTCCCATCCCCCCCCAGGACCCCATGACTAACTCTTTCCCTCCATCTGCTCCCACACTTATTCACCCCGCCACCCCCGCTCCAGCCCTGGGCCCCAGAGAACCTGATCTCCTGCAGCCCCAGTTGTGGGGTGGTGACCTTGACATCAGGTGGTCATGAGGGGGTGGCTCAGCACCTTTACCTCTCTCAGCCTTAGCAATCCCTTAGTTTCTGATCTCCCATTCCATGCCCCTGGGGCCTGGGACAGCACCTCGCGGGCTACAGGCAGGCCAGCTCCTCTCTCTGGTGAAAGGAGCCATTGTGAGATCAGCCTGAGAGCTGGCAGGCGCTGGGCTGGCCCACGTGGCTCTCCCAGAGGCCCTTGTCCAACCATTCCTGCTTCTGGCCACTTGGGCCTTTCCAGAGAGCAGGGAGGAGGCCAAAGGGGGCTTGGGCTGCTATAGGGGACTTCTGGGCCTGCAGCAGCTAGGCTCCGAGTATATGCTCGCCATCTGCCTGGGGTCTGAGGGAGGAGCCTGGAGGGCAGGGTTGGCTGCTGGAACCTTCAGAAACTTGGAACAGGAGGGCCTTGCCAGCTGGACCCCAGCGGATCTGGGGCCGTCGCCAAACTGAAAGCCGTGGTGTGCCAGACAAGGCCAGAACCCTGTTGCCCAGCAGCCCAGCCAAACTTGAAGAGCCACGAAGGGAGAGGCAGGGCACTGAGGCCATCCAGGAAAGGTTATGAGGCTTGGGGGTGGGTGGTGAGAAAGGGAAGAGCTTAGACTGCACAGCGTCAGCACAGAGCGCTGGAGACCTTCCAGACTGAGCCGGCGGTGTTGTGTCACAATACTTAGCTACTATTTATTGAGTACTTACTAAGTATTGGGCACTGTGACAGGAACTTTATATACATTATCTCATTTATCCTCATACCAACCACATAAGGCCGATATTATCTATCCATAGGGATGTCTTGTACCATTGTCCAGGTTGTTCACTGCACAGGAGTCCCCGTCAAGGGAAATGTGTGAAAGCCAAAATTCTCCCAGTGCTCTACTCACCAACAGTACCCTGCAGACCTGTGTCTATACCAAGGTCCTATTCTCCTTGTGTTACAGCTGAGGCAAGCAGGCTCTGAGGAGATGAAATGACTTGTCCAAGGCCCCAAAACTAACACATCACAGATAGAGGCTTCAAACTCAGGTCTGTCTGACTCCAAAACCTCTCACTTAACCACTTACACTCTGTTCAGGCCTGTTCACTTGTACTCCTCTCTACCTTCCTCTTTCCTTAAGAGCCCAGGCTGGGAAGCAGGCCACGGGCTCGCAGTCCTGGCTCTACCTCTCCTTCACGTTTCCTCTCCACGCCTCACCCTCCTCATCTGTAAAGTGGGTATGCCAGTTAGAGCTCTTCAGGAGGAAGCAACAGAAACCAACTTTGGCTTACTTCAACTATCTCAACAATGAAAATGAATGCCCTGCAAGGATCTGGGGCTGCCCATAAGATGGAAGGAGGAGGTAAACCAGGCCTGGGAAAGGCCAGAAACCATAGCCCCTCAGGGATCCAGCAGCGGGGACCAGGGAACGGCACCTTTAGGTTAGTTCCCAAAATAATAAACCAAGCCCTGTTATCAGAAGAGGGAATGGTTGTAGCAGCCCCACACAGCTCATGCCGACAGCAGGGAGGAGGGTGGCCAGCTGGTAGGGATGACCCGAAGCAAGTGGACTCTGGGAGGGAAGCTCCTCGCAGGCTGCAAGGTAGCGTACGATGCATGGGAGTATCTCTCGGTCCCCCCCCCCCAGCCAGGGTGGGGCTCCAGGGTCCGCAGTGTTGGCTTCTCATCCCCGCTCTGCCACTGACTGGCCATATGTCCTTGGGCAAGTCACTTTTCCTTCTGGAGCACACTTTCTTCATCCATAGAGGGAAAGGGATCATATTTAGGGCCTTTAGCAACCCATCCCAGAGGAATTTGGGATGTTAAAAGATGTTCCTGGGAGCAATTGCTCAACCTGAAAGAATGAATCACGAATGGTGGAATTTCAGGCATCCATGAAGATGGTATTGGGTGGGGTTTTGTGAGTCACACCCAGTGGAAAAACACCCACTTCACCTGGGAGACTGAGCAGGGAGAGGGGCAGCTCAGGCCCAGTGCCCCCACCTCATGCCTCTGGAACCTTGGGCATGAGAGGGCTGCGGGGCCCCTCACTCGGGGGCAAGAGGTTGGTCAGCCCTCGTGTCACAGAGCCTTTGTTGAAGGGACACACAGATTTGTGACGGCAGATGGAGGACATCAATTGTGCAAGGCGGACAGCAATTCTCCTCTCCAGGCCTCAGTTTCCACCTCTGTCAAGTAGGGATAAGGTCACTGTTATAACAACCTCCTGGGGCCCTTCTGAGGATCAAATGGAACAATACATAGGAGAGAAAACCTAGGTGTTGACTAAGGACTGGCATGGAAGCTGTCTGCCTTGTTCCCCGCTGTGTTCTCAGGGCAGCAGGGGCCCCAAGATTTTTGGTTGAATATTAGTAGCTCACAGGTCATACGTACTTATGTTGCAAGCACCGTTCTAAGAATTTTCCACGTGTGTACTCTTTTAATCTTTACAATAATATAGATACTGTTATCTTCCCTATTTAGAGATAAAGAATCGCAAGCACAGAGCCTGCGTCGCCTGCCCACGGCCCTGCCACTAGGAAGAGATCAAGCTGGGCTTTGAACGTGGGTGGTCTGGCTGCAGGGTCTGCCCTCTTAGACATAAATCTGCCTGCCTGAATGGCTGAGTAAGCGAGGGAATACATGAATGAACGCACGTGGGCATTTATGAATGAGTTCTGGGGTTCAGACTTCTCAAATCTCTGCTCTGGGGACACGAGCCGAAGCTTCTCTTTTTTTATTAATCTATCAGCAGGTTCTGGTATTTCTACAAGGCACATTGAAAATGCAGCAGTGCATCCCAAACTGGTCTTCTCCCCTTCCTCCCAACCCGCTCATCCATCCTCTTCCTCCCTCCCCGCCCCCAATTTCAGCTCACATTGTCCCTGAGGACAGTTGCCCAAGACAGAAGCTTCCAAGTCACCGTTGACACCTTTCTGTTTCTCACCTGGACAGTCTCTGGGCCCCCTCCTCAAGGTCACAGCAGAAACCAAGTTCATCCAGATGTCACTCCTGTCAGCTTCCGAGTAGAACAGTTTGCTGAGGCCCCTCTGTGCTTTAAGATTTCATGAAAAGTTGGCTCCCCTAACCCATCCCACTGTGAAGGGATCCCTGCCTTGTCTCCCGGTCCAGTGAGACTATTGTTGCAAAATGGATCAACCAAAACTTAGTTACTAGCTTAGAGCAAAATCATTTTATTATTTTTTCCTCACAGTTCTGGGGGTTCACTGGGCCTAACAAGGGGTTCTCGCTCAGGGCTTTTTGTGTGGTTGCAGTCGTGGTGAATGGAGTTGGAGCGATCCAGAGGCTTCCTCAGGCCCATGGCTGGCAGCTGACTCTGGTTGTCAGCTGGAATCTCGGTCAGGACTGGTCGGCCAGAAACCTACACTTGGCCTTTCAGTGTGCCCTGGACACAGCGCGGCAGCTGGATTCCAAGAATAAGTGTCCTAGAAATAGGAAGTGGAGCCTATCAGTCTCTTAAGATTTAGGTCATTTCTACTGTATTCTATTGGTCAAGCAGTCACAGGACCAGTATCTAAGGGGAGGGCATATAAAAAGTGTCAGAGGGGCGCCTGGGTGGCTCAGTCGGTTAAGCGTCTGCCTTCAGCTCAGGTCATGATCCCAGGGTCCTGGGATTGAGCCCCGCCTCAGGCTCCCAACTCAGCGAGGAGTCTCCTTCTCCCTCTCCCTCTGCTGCTCCCCCTGCTTGTGGCCTCTCATTCTCAAATGAATGGATAAAATCTTAAAAAAAAAGAGTGTCAGAGCATTTGGGGGGCATGTTTTATTTTTTAATTATTTTTTTTAAAGATTTTATGTATTTATTTGAGAGAGAGAGAGAGCAAGCACGAGCAGGGGAGAGGGGTAAGGGAGAGGGAGAAGCAGACTCCTTCCCAGGGAGCCCTTCGGGGGCTCGATCCCAGGACCCTGAGATCATGACCTGAGCTGAAGGCAGATGCTTAACCAACTGAGCCACCCAGGTGCCCCCCTGGGGGGGGCATGTTTTAGAGCCACCACACCTTCCTATCTCTCTGGAGACTCTCGTGGTGGGGGTCCGTTTCCCCTAGCTTGCCTCTGCAAGTCTTCTTTTCCATGTGACCTTCTTCTGCTGGATTCACTATCCTTCAGCTCTCGACTCTCTTGAAGCCGCTTTCTGGGCAGCCCAAAGGTCAAAGCTCCCGTTTCTTAATTTTCCCCAATGTCACGTGTCCAGATGTGGGAGACACGTGCTGACTCGCGGGTGATGTGTGAGGGGCGCTACATTGCAGTGCAGCCGGGAGCAGATGCCTTCCACCTGCACATCAGATCTCTCTGCTCTCCAGGGTCCTTCAGCCATCCTACCCCCCGTCCTCCCTCCTGCCTGGGCCCCATCTTCCAACCAGACTGCTAGACCCTCCATGACCCTCAACCCACTCACTCACTCACCTCCTCTCCCTCTCCCAATTCCACACCCTTTCATATGAGCAACTGCGTTCCCTGCCCCCTCCTTCCCAGTGCATCCCAGCTGCATCCACAATTACAATGTCCTTTTAGCCAAGAGAGCTGCTACACACAGGTGGTTCCCTCCCCTAGGAGGAATTCAGTTACCAGAATGTTCCCCCTTCTTCACTTTCAGAGTTGGAAGGGCCCCAAGAGATTCCTCTCGCTCAACATCTGACCATGTTCCTGGGAGCAATATTACTCCTCACGTTGGTCGTGGATGTGCCGTAAGGGTAGCGCGGTCAAATGCGTGTGGGAGATTCTGGTTAAGCTGGAACAGGCCTCCTCTGCCTGCAGAACCATCAACCAGCACTTTCTGTGAGCAAGGAAATTCTCCGGTTGCTTCTGGGCTGCATGGTAACCACCAGTCGCACATGTCTATCAAGCCCTTGCAATATGGCTGGTGAGAGGGAGGTAATGAATTCTGAATTTTAATTGATTTTTTTTAAAGGTTTTATTTATTTATTTGACAGAGAAAGAGATAGCGAGAGCAGGAACACAAGCAGGGGGAGTGGGAGAGGGAGAAGCAGGCTTCCCGCCGAGCAGGGAGCCCGATGAGGGGCTCGATCCCAGGACCCTGGAATCATGACCTGAGCTGAAGGCAGACGCTTAACGACTGAGCCACCCAGGCGCCCCTAACTGATTTTAATTAATTTTAATTTAAGTCATCACATGTGACTAGTGGCTACCATATTGGACAGCCCAACCTCAGTCAGAGTTTTTAATATTCTAATAGGTGTTAAATGGTTTTTCCCAACATATTTGGCCAAAGACTCAGTCTCTCTCTCTCTTTTTGTGGTATGCTATTTACCCTTTTTTTGCAGTTTGGGAAATGCTCCTCTGGTCCAGTCCTTATTTGACAGCTGAAGGAATTGGTCCCCGGAAGGCGAAGGGGCTTTCCCAAGGTCACGCAGCAAGTCAGATGCCCAGCTGAGATTTGAACTCAGACCTCTTCTCTCTCCTAGTCCAGCTTTGCCCCTCTGGTCTTTGGATAGCTTTCAGGGCTGAAGCTGAAGGGAAGGCCAGACATTGAGTTTGCCTAATTTTCAACTCTGTGGCAGGACCTCACACATACATGGACTCCTTTCATCCTCTCAATAATCCTGTGAGGTGGGGATTAGTCACCCCAATATACACATGGGGAAACTGAGGCTCAAACAGAGGAAGCGACTTGCCCAAAGCCATATGTGTGGCCATACTTGAAATGAGCAGAGCTATGTCCAAAACGTGCAATCAGCAGGAAAAATGTGGGGAAGCGCCAGGAAGGAGAAGAATAAGGCTCCGTAAACAATGAACAAAGAATTGGGGTGGGGGCAGGAGCACAGGGAACTGGCCTAGGCCCAGAGGAAAATCAGGATAAGCAGAGAAAACGTTTGTGTAAACCAAAGCTAAAAGTGACCCCAACCAACTCAGCCCAGGGATGGGCGGGCCTTTGGGCTTGGGCGGCCATTCTATAGGTTGGCTGGTATCCAATGGGGAGGGTGGGGTGGGCAGCTGGTGTGAATGCTCTGACCAACAGGGACAGCCGTGACAAGTTGGCGAGTCGGAGAACCAATCAGATCCTCTCTTATATGGGGTTTGGATTACAAGGTGTAAAAGTTATTTATAGCGGCAGAATGAGGGGACAGTTGGGTTGCCTTGACCCAAGCTTGCGTAAACACTGCAGTCACAGACTCGAGCAAATGAGCAATGGCTGGTTCGAAAGAAAGGATGACTTAAGAGCCCTCCGCCAGTAATGAGTAATTAGGGACAATGGAAGATATTGTGCCGTGTGGGTAGTAGGAGCTCCATCCTGGAGATATGCAAGACTTCTTGTCTGGGAACATGGGGGCTGGGATGGGACTTAGCCCAGCTGACTGGACTGGGGAGGCATCACTTCCTCCACCCTCCACATTGGTCTTAGAGAAGCCACCCACACCCCCATTCTCGGCCTGCTCCCACAGCCCCCTGGTCGTGGGCGGTGGCCCCTGGCCCTGGGGTGGCTGCCAACCCCAGCTGCTCAATCAGGTTCACTCCCCTGGAATTTGCGATTGGGACCTAGGCACCGGTCCCTGTTGACTGTTTGAACTGAGAGGACCCGAGAAGCAGGACTGGAGGCAGCCAGGAGCCCTTCCAAAGCGAGTGCACTGGGGCGGGGGTGGGGGTGGCAGGTAATGGCATTTTTTATTTTCTGGTTTTGTTTCTGGCCCCTTGGGAGCTCTGGCTGCAGTTTCCTCCCCTTTTGTGGCACAAGGATCGCGCCAGTATCCTCACCCCCACCCCACCCCCAGCCCTATTTATGCCTAAGCGGCTGGGCTGAGTGGGTTCTGTCCTTGTAACTGAAGTGAGGCCGGTGGTGCTTGTGTGTTTGGGCGGTGGGGGAGTCATGTATTAAATGTTGTGCCTGGGAGAGCCCGTGGGCTTTGTCCTTGACCGCGGACAAGCCACTTTCCTCTGACCCCCAGTCTTCCCACTGTGTGAGGAGGCCCTGCAGGAGAAGAGGCGCTTCTGATGGCCCGCTTTCGGCTGCAATTCTAAGGGCCTCAGAAAAACCACATGCACTCAACGAGTCAGTCATTCATTCTGCAAAGGTTTACTGAATACTTACTATACGCCAAGCATTGTTCTAGGCAACAGGGATGAAGCAGTGAATAACACGGACAAAAACAAACAAACCCCTTTATACAGAGTGGCCTCAATTTCCCTAACTGGAAAATGGGGCACTGAACTAAAAACTCCTTGAAGTTCCCCTAGGCTGAAGTGTCCGTGGTTCACTGACCTGTCCATAAAACTTGCTTGCCCTTAGCCCAGAAAACCTGAATCTGTACTTGAGGCTCCTGGAGGGGGCCGCCCGGGGGAGCTGGAACCTGAGAGCAAGGTGGGTGGGCCGTGATGGTTCCTGGGCTCATGTTGCAGACTCGGCTGGGCCTGCCAGCTGGCCTGGCCGCAGCCCCATTCCTGGCCACCCTTCACCTGTTGCTGCTTAGCTCTCCCGATTTCGCCCGGGGGCTGCCCCACCAGCCCTCTGACTCACCCTCCTGGGCTTCCCTCACAGTCCACCCTTCACCTGTTGGTGTGGTGGATCCTGGAAAACCAGGCAGAGGTCAAATACCAGTGCCACCACTTTCTGGCTGCGTGACCTCAGGCAGGCTGCTGCTTCTCTCTGTGCCTCTGTGTTTCCCTCTGTGAAATGGGGATAATAATAGTATCTTACCTCATAGGTGATGTAATAAAAATGGCTGGCACATAAAATGTTAGTATCTTATTACACACAGGTTCCTCATGGAGCAATGGGGCTTGCCTGGGTTCCACAACGGGAGCCTCAATTTTCTTCTCTATGGGGTGAGGACAGTAAAGATGTTGGAAGGATAACGGGCAAGGCAAAATGTCTCTGCGTGTTAGAATTCAGCTCTGCCTCTAAACAGATGGACGACCTTGAGCAAATCTGTTTTCCTCTGAGGCAGACCCCTCCGTCCTCACGAGCAAAACCTGGATGTTGTTTGCCCTTCTCTCAGCACCTGGGGCCTCCAGGAGAACCCTGCCCCAGGAGGGCCCTGTCCCAGGAGAGCCCACCCAAGGGGAACCCCACCTCAGGAGAGCCCCCCCACCATCCTATCCTTGACCTCTACCCTTGCCCCAGAAGGGGTGTTGTTCCCTTACCCACTGATGGGTTTAGGCAATCCTCACCAATGGGAAGCAAGGGGAAGTCTGCAGGGATGCCGGGAGGGTCTCATCCCTCTTAAGATGCGTGACAGGGAGGAGAGATTTCCCTGCTTGCCTCCGGGTGCCATTGTGGGTCCCTGACATCTTTGCAGCCATCTGGGGACTGTGAGGAAGGGATGTGCCAAGGTGCTAAGGAAGGAGCCCACGAAGGGGGAAAAAGCCCGCATCCTGATGGCCTGTGGTGTCCCTGGATTACGGAGCTGGAACTCGCCAAATCTCAAACCTTGGGGGTTTTGTCAGATAAATGTCTTTATCGTTTAAGCCACTTTGGGTTGGCTTTTCTGTTACTTGAAGCTGACAATCCTAACGGGTAGACTCTCCTGAGCCTCAGTTTTCTCATCTATGAAATGGAGATGATAATCCCCACCTCCTGGTTACTGTGAACATTATAGGAGGGCACATGTGTGAAAAGTCCAGGGGCCTCCGCATAACCAGGGGCTCCCTCCCGTTTCTTTTGCCAGGCCCAGGCCCAGGCGCCCCTGGGCCACGTGGCTGATTCCCTTCTTCCTGCTGGTGTGGCCCCAGCTCCCCAGTGTGCCTCCCAGGCTGACCGCGTGTTCCCAGCGGGCCGGCTCGGTGAGCACCCATGGCAGGGCCCACCCCCGCACAGCGAATCACAGCCAGCCAGGAGCCAGGGCTGGCTCTCTGTACGGACATGTGGTGGCTGGGAGCCCGGGCTCCGCGGCAGCCAGACCTTGGGTCTGAGTCACAACAGTGCCACCACCTAGACGTGGGTCATCAGTTACTCACTGCCTTATGTCTCAGCTGTTTTGTCTGTAAACTGGGAATCACAGTGGCACCTGCCTCACGGACGGGCTGTGATTAAATGGGCAAATGTGGTCAGGTGCTTGGCACCCGTAAGCGGCCTGAAAGGGGCAGTTCCCTTCATCCTTGAGTCCCCAGCTCGGCCCACCACAGCTTCTGGGTCCTTCAGAGCCTGTCACTTCAGGGATCATCTTGTCCAGCTTCTTTTTGTTTTTGTTTGTTTGTTTTTTAGTAGTCCAACTTCTTCAGATAAAATCTTGTGTGAGGGAACATTGAAGGAACATTTATAGCGGCTTCATTTCCAATAGCTAGAAACCAAAACAATCCAAACTGCCCCCAACAGGTCAATGGGTGAACAAACTGTCGTGTTTCCATACAATGGAATACTGCTCAGCATTGCAAAGGAACGACCCACTGATCCATGAGCCAACGTAGAGGAATCTCAAAATAATTACGCTGAGGGGCGCCTGGGTGGCTCAGTCGTTAAGCGTCTGCCCTCGGCTCAGGTCATGATCCCAGGGTCCTGGGATCCAGCCCCGCATCAGGCTCCCTGCTCAGCGGGAAGCCTGCTTCTCCCTCTCCCACTCCCCCTGCTTGTGTTCCCTCTCTCGCTGTGTCTCTCTCTGTCAAATAAATAAGAAAATCTTTAAAGATAACAATCATAATTATGCTGAGTAAGAGAAGCCAGACAAAAGAGAGTACCTACTGTAGGCTCCCATTTACATAAAATTCTAGAAAAGGCAACGAGAGAAGGCAGATCGGTGGTTCCTGGGTCACGGGGGAATATTAAAAGGGCAGGGGGAAACTCTTGAGGGGGATGGATATGTTCATTCTCTTGATTGTGTTGATGGACAAAATTTATCCAATTGTACACTTTAAACATGTCAGTTTATTGTATATCCGTTTTCCCTCGGCAAAGCTGTCAAAACAAAACCCAAAAATCTCATGTGAAAGCCAAATGTGTAAAAGTTACAAGAACAGAACAGCTCTGGGTGGTGGGGGTGAGGCCTGGAATCCCAGCGCACGCCCTTGGGGCCCCCCGCCCCCCACTCAGGCACATCCACGGCCCGCCTGACCTTGACCAAGCACAGTTTGAAAAACCACAGATGCTTCTGAGCAAGGCAAAGGGCCTTGCCTAGAGTCATTCAGCCTGAGCGGAGTGCAGCCAGGGCCAGAGGCCAGGTTTCCTTCCTGTGTAGGCAGAACTCTTTCCAGTAGGCGCTGGGGATCGGGGACCTGGGGGGCATTCATCAAAGACCCCGAGGAGGAGCCCACAGCACGAGCAGTACCTGGTCTGGGGTTCGAGGCCTAGACAGGGCTCTGAGGGGAGCCCAGAAGCAAGGAGGCCCCGGGCTCTTGTCCTTAAGGAGCGCTCGGGCCCGCTGGGAGCAAGAAAGACCTGGGGTTCAGGAGGAATCAGACACACAAAATTAAAAAGATGGCTTGGTGTGACATCCCCGGGCTGGAGTACTGTTGACAGCCTCGGTCGAGCTGGGAAGTGGGTCTTCCCTGCTAGAGGCTGGTGTCCTTTTGGTAGGACAGGCTGTGGAGACTGGTCAGTGAGACCAGGGACTGAGAGGGAAGGAGGAGAGCCAACCCATCCAGGCCTTTCTATGGCCGGTGCTGGGTCAGGCGACGACAGGCTTCCTCGCCAGTGAGGCCTCTGGAATGCTTGGAACTCAATGGGGACAGTCCAGAAGTTTCCCTTCCCCTGGAGGGCCCTGGAATGGAGGGAAAGTTCTAGATAAGCACCCAGGGCTTTGGCCTCTCATCCTGCCCTGCCTCCTCTCCCGGGGACTTCTTGTGTGCAGGGGTGGAAACAGCCACTCTGGGACACTTGGCCCGCCCTCGTGAGCCTGCTGGCTTCCTGCCCCAGCTCCCATGCAGCTGGGATTAAGGAAAACAACGATCTGTTACATTTAGACAGCGCTCTGCAGTGTGCAAGAAATGCTCACATAGGGCTTCACTAAAATGTTTCTCCCCAAGCCTCACAATTCCGGTGAGAATCATCATCCCCATTTTACAGACACGGAAACAGAGGCCGAGAGAATAAGTGCTCAGAGTTTGTTCAAGAACCGAAGGCTCTGGCCTCCCCGCTTTGCACCAGCCTCTTCCCACCTGCCCCTGCGCTCCCGTAAATACCAAGAGGGGGGTGTCGTGTGATGAAAAGCACAGACAGGCCCGGAGACATTCCAGCTGCGTTTGAGCTTCCTTTTGCTGCATTTGCTGTACTTACTTTACCCTCTGGGTTTCGGTTTCCTTCCCTGTAAAAGGGGGTAATAATAGTAACCGCCCTGCTCGAAGGACCACGACGGTCACACATGAGGGGCTTGGCACGGAGTGGGCAGCAAGCACTTGGTAAATGAGAGCGGCTGTTTTGTCCTGGGCCCTGGAGGGGAAACCGTGTCTGCCCTGCAGCTCTCCCTCGTCCTGGCCCCGCGCTGGCTGCCCAGAGGATCAGGTGAGATGACAGGTGGCAAAGGGCGCGCCGTGTGTGCATTTCTCTGTGCTGTGACGTGAAGGGCTGCCCAAGGCCCAGTTGTCTGAAGGGAGGCTTCTCCTGAAATTTCCTGGCTCCTTTGGACCGCAGGGAACTAAGAACATCCTAAAGCATCTCAGACACGCTGGGCCAAACTTCTGCTTTCCTCAGGGAAGACACCGAGGCCCAGAGAGGAGCAGGGACTCGCTCAAGGTCACACAGCAAGGCAGGGTGGAGACTGACCTAGAATTCTTCCCACTCGGCCTTGGGATTCCTTGGTCCCCCTCCCCTAAAGCGGACTGACCAGGAGAATCCTGGAAATCGTTGCCAGATGCTTCAGGGCAAGCCCAGGACGTCAAAGTCAGGAGCGGCAGGTAGAGAGACGAGTATGATGGGTCCTGAGTCAAGAGAACAGTGCGGCTTCCCCACAGCCATCTTCACTGGTGATAGAGCCACGGCATATACTCTGTTGTAGGATGAAGGGCCAGAGGCCCGGAGGGCCTGCCCCTCCTCTCCCGGAGCCTGGGCCCAGCTCTCACCACCGCACTTCGGAGGGACACAGGCAGACAAGGCAGATCTGGAGGCTGAGATGAGGAAGAGAAAGGCCCTTCCCATGAGGCACAGGGGGTATTAATTAGGGCACTTTGATTTGCATGGATCAGAAAACCCAGCTCAAACTAGCTTAAACAATAAGGGGAATTAACTAACACTAATAACTAATTAAATAACTAATAATGTATCAAAGGATCCTCAGGTATGAGCTGATCCGGCAGCTCAAGTGATCTCACGGCAATGATGATTTAAAACTCGTCCACAGATTCTTTGACACCTCCTTCAAAGGAAGACTAATTAGGGGCGCCTGGGTGGCTCAGTCGGGTGAGCGTGTGACTCTTGGTTTCGTCTCAGGTCGTGATCTCAGGGTCGTGAGATCGAGTCCCACATTGGGTTCCATGCTCAGCAGGGAGTCTGCTTGAGATTCTCTCTCCCCCGGCCCTTCCCCCCCAACCCCAAATAAATAAATAAATCTAAAAAAAAAAAAAAAAAAAAAGGAAGCCGGATTATCCTCCTCTTGAATTGTGGGTTGGACTTAGTCACTAGAGCTTAGAAGAAAAGTGGGAATGACAGTACACAACTTGAAAGACCACAGAAGGCCCTGCTGGCTCCTTCCCTCTGTCTTCCTCATCACTCACTCTGGTGGAAGCCATCTGCCACGGAGAGGTCCCCTTGGTGAGGAACAGAGGCCTCCTGCCCGTAGCCATGTGAGCGGGCCATTTTGGAGGTGGATCCTCCGGCCCCAGTCAAGACTTCAGATGAGTGCAGCCCTCAGCAACATCTCTCTACCAACTCATGAGACCCTGAGCCAGAACCACCCAGCTAGGCCTCTTCCAAGTCCTAACCCGCAACCATGGGAAATAATGTTTGTTGTTTTAAGCTGGTCTGTTTGGAGTGATTTGTTACACAATGGTGGTAACTGATAAAACCAGGGACCCGCTTCTGTTTCTCTGTGAAGTCTCTGGGCTCTGCCCTCCTCTGTATGTTGGTCTCATCCTCAAAAGGAATCCTCTGTGGGCATGAAGAACTGCTGTGCTTCTGGCTCTCACATCCCCTCCGCACACCGTGCAGGGAAACTCTCCCCCAGTACGCCGGCAGAAGCAAGCAGCAGCTTCTCTCCCCTACAAGCTCTGCTACTTCTCTTAACCAACCGCTGGCTCTCACTGAAGACGTGTCCGTTGTCGTGACTGGGGAGTGGGATGACGTGTGGCCTGGCCTAAGCCACCCGAGCCCACCCTGGAGCCGGAGCTGCCCCCTCCCCCCCACCCAATCCCATGGGATTGCAATCGAGCCAAATACGGCTCTGATGGTGGGAGAGATGGGGAACTGATGCTGGGAAGCTGCATAATAGCCATGACGTCAGGGTAATGGTGGTGGAATGCTCCGGAACAGGAAATTCCCCCCAGGCCCCAGAGCATCCTCCAGGGTGTAGTGATAACATGGCTTAGAAGTTAAGGTGTGGGCTCTGCAGTCAGACAGGATCCAAATCCTGGTTCTACTGCTCCCCAGCTGATATGACCTTTCCGTGCCTCAGTTCCTTCACCTAGAAAATGGGGTTAGGATGCCCAGGAACACAGGTGGAAGAATAAAATGCGCAGTAAAGCCTCGATAAGTAAGTCCTACTGTTCATCCAAAATATTCACTGGGCACCCACAGCTGCTCAGTTGTCTCCTGCCCTGGCTAGGCCAAGAGGCACTCAAAGGAAGAAACTACGGTCATGTCTTTGTCTTGGTAACCCCAGCTCTTGGCACACAGACCATGCATGTATGCTGAGCTGAGCGGAGTCCTTTGGAAAAGGGAGTAAATGTTCTTTGTGGCTCCAAGGGACAATACTAAGCCCAAGGCCAGTGTGGGGAAGTTTTAAGAATCAGGATGCAATTTGCTCTAAAGGAGAACTTTCAAGTAATAAGAGTAGAGCTACCCATAGGTATAAGTGGGAAAAAATATAATTAATATTTGTTGTTGAAGACTTACTATGGGCCAAGCACGGGGCTAGGCCTGTCTGCAAGTCCCGTGTCGTTTAATCCTCACAACGTTGAGGTAAATACCATCATTAGCCCCATTTCTCAGGTGAGGAAACTGACGCACAGAACTGAGCTCGCTCACAAACTCGTGCACCAAATGAGTGCCTCGCCTGCGCCGGGCCCGGGGGTTCAGCTGTTAGCGAAGCAGACACACCTGGGGAACAAGGAGCAGAGTGGAGACGTTAGAACCCAGCTGGAGAGTGGTCAGAGCTCAAGTGCCCGACCATTATGGCCTGGATTCCTTCCAGAAGAGGAGCCTCATAAAGTAGTGAGTCTCCAGTCACCGAAGGTGTGCAAGGAACTGGAGAGAGCTGGGGGCTGGCTGCGAAGGAATTCCGGTTTGGGAGGTACTGGAGCCAGGGGACTGCAAGAGCCCTGTGACTGTCAGGCTCTGGAACCCTGCAGAGAGCCTTCGAGCACTGGGGCCTCTTGTGGCCAGGGAGAAAGGGATGGAGGGAAAGGGAAAAAAAAGTGGGAGCAGGAGGATTCGCTTTCAGGGCGGCAGCTCCTGCTGGCGGCACCCAGGGCCGGGGCGCCACCTAGCGGAAGAATGTGGGAACACCGCTGAAGCAGAGGAGCGTTTAGCGCCCAAAGGAGCGAGGAGCAGGTGGAGAGGTTTACAGTGACAGATGAGTGTTCCTCCGCGTTGCAGGCCCTTCTGTGCATAATACTGCACAGGTGAGACATCCACATTGGGAGATGGAATGTAAGACGCCTTTTTTCCCCTCCACATTGAAATTCCCTAAAATGGGATGCAGTTTAATAGACGGCAGTGCATCTTCCGATTGCCAGCATCACAGATTTGATGAAGCATGGTCCTGACTCCCGCTGGTGGAGCCTTCCTGATGGGTCGCGCACAAGCCCAGCCCCTCATGTGATGGTCTTATTGAATCCTTGCCCAACTTAGAGAAGAGGAAACAGAGGCTGAGGGAGGTGGTTACTTGCCTGGGCTCAGAGGTCTATGGGTGAGAAGCTGGCTGCAGAGCATTATTCTTGTCCGTGGATGCAGTGCCCTGCTGCCTTGATCTTCTGTCCCCAGTCATCTGGTTTTACGGCCACTGATGGCCCCTCTGTTCCCACCCCCACTTCCCCGCCAAATGCCGTGAGCTCCTGGGGCAGGGACTGGGTTTTGTTCATATGACTGTCAATCCTCCCCCAAGCCCTGGGAGAGGCATACCATTGTTACCAATTTACCTGAAGAGCTAAGAGTTTAAAGAGAGGCATCTAAAAATCTTGTAAAATGACTAGGTAAAAAGAATACACCAGGGAGAACTGTAGCTGTGTTTTGCTGTTGGTATGGAGTGATTTACCTAATTTCCAAATGTCCTGGTTAAACATTTAAATTGTATTCTGCGATTTTAGTTGACGTTATGCCCAATGGAAAAAAAAAATTAAACATTATTTGTATATGGTAAGACCCTGATATATACTTACAAATGGGTAAGAAATAAACCTGGTTTGTTCCATATGTAAGAGGGGAGCTCGGTGTGAGTTGGGTGCAGTCAGGTGGAGAACTTGACCCGAGACAGGTGGCCTTGGTTATATTTGGATGGTGGGATGGCCAACAACTTTTTTCTATTTTTGTTTCCCCAATTCTCTAAAAGTCAGCATGTATTTTCTTTGTAATTGGAAAACATCATCTTAAATACATTCATTAAGTCCAAAAAGGATTTGGACATTAGGAGGCAAGAAAGGACATTCCAGGCAGAGAATAGCAAGAGAAAAACAATAGAATGGAAGTGGGGGATCACAGGCTGAGCCCTGACCCGGCTTCGAGCACCTGCACCTGGCAGGTGCTCAGCACATCCTGGCTGCCTGGGGAAGTCCCGCTGGTCTGGTGGGCTTCTCCCTCCAGCTGGGGCTGAGAGCAGTCAGACTCACCTCCCATGGGTCCTGTGGGTTATGTAGGCCAAAGCCGCCATGCTTAAAATGCCAGAAGGGTCCCTGTCTGGTTGTGTACGAGGAGGTTCTTGAAAGAACAGATGTCGGACTCTTGGACAAAGGCCATTCTTGCGTATGTGCTCAGATGGGAGTTTTTCCTTCCCCGTTACCAAGACCTGCTGGAAGCCACCCTCCCCGCCTTGCTTCTGAGGTCTGCTTCGTCTCATCACAGCACAATTAGAAGTTGGGAGACATTAACGCCCCCGGCCGAGGCAGTGAGATGAAGTGGGAAAGCACCTGGGGGAGCATTTACTGTGGTGGGTGGGACCACGGGGCAGTCTGCTCCCCTTTGGACTTTTTCTGTAGACAAGGGCTAGGCTAGATCAGTGGTTTTCACACGGTTTGGGGCTGTGGATCCCTTTATTCAAACAGAACACAACGGGAAAAGCCCAAAGTTAAAAAGAAAAAAAGATGCATCTGTATGTGTCTCTAGATCTACATATCAAAGTCAAGCACTTGCCAGGCTTACATTTCTCGTCTCTGTCCTTCCACAAAGGTGGGTTCGCCCAATGTACCTTTCAGGGAAAATCGGAACTGTAAGCCCCACTTAGGACACGCGGGGCAGTTTAAAAACTGGTGGACCAGATGATCTGCGAGGTAGTGGCTTTCCGGTTTGACTATGAATCAGACTACATTTTACATTGCAGCCCAGGACACAAACACACATGCACGCATGGGCATAGAGAAACATGTCATCAAACAACCCTTAACCTACTGCAATTCACCCTCAAATTACCATTTCATTTTTTTTCTTTTAATGCTGGTTGTGACTCAGTACATTTTACAATCCCTACTGGCTTTCAACCTGCATCCTCCCACACTTCTGGGTCGGAGGAAGCCACAGCCCTGTGCACGCATGCTACCACTCTTGGGAATCTTGGGAGTGGGTCAGTTCCTCCTCCCCTCTGATACACCTGAAATAAAAGGACATCTTGGCAAAAATCCCTTACGACATACTAGACAGATATATTCAGAAAAATACTGGGTTTGGGGCACAAACAAGATACTACTTCACACCCACTAAGATGGTTATAATCAAATGACAAGATAACCAGTGCTGGTAAGGATGTGGAAAAATGGGAACCGTCATACACTGCTGGTGGGAATGCAGGATGGTGCAGCTGCTTTGGCATGGTCTACCAGTTTCTTAAAAAGTTAAGTCACCACATGACCCAGCAATTCCACTCGTAGGTATATATACCCAAGAGAAAACATGTCCACAAAACCTTACGTGCAAATGTTCTTAGCAGCTTTATCCATAAGAGCCTCAAAGTGGAAGCAGCCCAAATGCTCAGCTGTTGAATGGATAAACAAGATGTGCTATATCCATACAAGGGAGTATTATTTGGCAGTTAAAAAAATGAGGTACCATGGTTGAACCTTGAAACATTATGCTAAATGAAAGACAACAGATACAAAAGGCCACATCTTATATGATGCCAAGGACATGTTCAGAATAGATGGATATAGTTGCCAGGGGGCTGGGGCTGAGGGATTGCCAGGAGAATGGCAAGTGACTGCTAATGGGCACAGTTTCTTTTTAGGGCAATGAAAATGTTCTCGAATAGTGGTGGTGGTTGCACAACCTCACGAATGTATTAAATACCATTGAGTCGCACGCTTTAAAATAGGAAATTTTATGCTGAGTTGTATCTAAAGAGCAAAAGGGAAGAAAACTGCATTGAATAGGGCTGTGACCGGTTAAAACCGTTCATAGGCACATAAACTAAAATTTGTCATCACTAGAATGGATGCATGTCATAGAGCTGAGAAAATGGGTACCTCTCTTCATGCTATCATTGAATGATATCAATTAATACATTAAAAAAAAATCTTGAAAGCACTCTGAAGTGGATTCCACCATTATTTCCCTCATTCAGAAGAGGAAATGGCAGCACTTAGCTCAAGTGTTAACTTGATCAAGGTTACACAGAAAGCTATGGTAGAAACCCCAGTCCACCCAGTGTTCTGTCCACTGCAAATTGTTGTTGCATATATTCCTAGTAGGCAAATACTCAAGGGCAGCAATCATTGTCTTTTCTTTTCTTTTTTTTTTTTAAAGATTTTATTTATTTATTCGACAGAGAGAGACACAGTGAGAGAGAGAACACAAGCAGGGGAAGTGGGAGAGGGAGAAGCAGGCTTCCCACCGAGCAGGGAGACCAATGTGGGGCTCGATCCCAGGACCCTGGGATCACGACCTGAGCCGAAGGCAGACGCTTAACCGACTGAGCCACCCAGGCGCCCCTTTTCTTTTTTTTTTTTAAGAGAGGGGGAGAGCAGAGGGAAAGGGAGGGAGAGAATCCCAACCGGGCTCCCCGCCGAGCACCCGATGCGGGGCTTGATCCCATGACCCTGAGATCATGACCTGAGCCGAAACCAAGGGTCGGACGCTCAACTGAATGAACCACCCAGGCGGCCCTTTATTCATTTTCTTTACCTCAAACCCTATCTAGTAGCACTTGGCAAGTACAGAGACAAGTCAATTAAATTCATTCATCAAATATTTGCGCTTCTGCTACGTATCCGGCGCTGACGACACAGCCATGAACAAGACCACGTTCCTGGGACCAAAAATGTACCATTTCAGGTACTAATAACTGCTCTACGTGAAAAGAGAGAAGAGGGAGTTCAGGAAGACTGCCTGAGGAAATCAAGTAAGGAAACAAGCCACAAGATCAGGGGGCGGTGTCTTCCGGGATGAGGGAACAGTGGGAACAAAAGTCCTGCAAGAGAAATCAGCTTTGGTGGGTCAAAGGAGGAACAAGGCAGCAGGTATGGCGTGAGCCGGTTGAAGGGTCGTGATGAGGTGGGCAGAGCAGATTCAACCCAGTGCTGTCAGGTCTTGCAGGCCACAGTAAAAAATCTGGATTTTACTGAGGCAGAAGGCTATTGGAGGGCTTTGGGCAGTGCCATGCTCTGGCTCAGGCCACTGGGAATGGAATGGCCTTTGCGCCTCAGTGCTGGAGAGCAGACAATACTGCGGACAGTAACCCAATGTGGAGCCAATGAGGATGACAGGGACTGAAATAAGATGGGGATAAGGTCAGAAGATGGCATTTAAAAATTCTATTTTGGGTATGTTCAATTCGGTATCTCTTTTAGATATCCAAACTGAGTTATCAAGTAGCTGGGTAGAGAGCTGGATAGGTCAGGGTTAAGTTTAGACTACAGAGAAACTTGACAAGTCAACAAAATGATGACATTTAAAGTCAAGGAAGTAGGGATTAAATGCAGAGAAAGCCACCAAGGACAAAGACAAACTCCATCACTTTGTGTTTGAAAGGAGCCAGTAGATATAAAAGGACCAGCTGGTGAGATAGGAGGAAAATCAGTGTTGCATCTGGAAGGTTCCAGCGTTGTCTCCTAGAACCCAAGTGAAGAAAGTGTTTGAACAAAGGAGTGAACGACTGAGCCAAATCCAGCCAAGGACCGGTAAAGGATCAACAACTGATCATTCAGACTGGCAAAACAGGGACTATTGCTAATCTTAACGGGCAGTTCGTCAAGCAGAGGAATGAAAGCATACTGAAGGAATAGGATGAGTGAACAAATGCAGTGAATGAACGAATGGCAGGCTAGATAGGTACAAGGACCCCAGTGATGTTCACTGGTTTGCTCACACTGAAAGGGATAAGTCATCAACAACCATCTTAGAAACTGGATATTCTGTGCTTTTCCTAAATCACAGAATTCTAAAATCACAAAGTCATGTGGAAAATCTGAAGACTTTCGTCACGGCACACAGGTAAGATGCAGTTATCGATCAGACTACTTTAATTCACTTATAGAAGCAGCTGCATTTAAGTTTTGCCTCCTTACAAATCACTCTAAAAACCTACCTATAAAAAAAACAGCCCCTTTGTGTCCATGTCCCTCAGGTAAAAACTGTCCCACTAAGTCTTAAAATGTGTAGACATTTTCTTTTGGTTTTAAATGCCAGAAATTATAATCCCATCAACTGCCCATGTGTCACCCTGCTCAGCTTAGATTCATGGTGTCAAATATTCCCTTTTAACTTTTTTTTTTAAATCAGAGAGAGTGAGTGAGCACAAGCAGGGGGAGCGGCAGGCAGAGGGAGAAGCAGGCTCCCCGCTGAGCAGGGAGCCCGATGCGGGACTTGATCCCAGGACCCTGGGATCTTGACCTGAGCCGAAGGCAGACGCTTCACCGACTGAGCCACCCAGGCATCCCTACACTTAACTTCTCATGTTGCTATTTTACCTTCTACAAACCAACTCCAAGTTTCCTCAAGTCACTTTGCTTTGCTAAATCTTAAGTGCAAAAATGACTTGTCATTAAACACGCACAACCTAAGAGGGAGGTTGCTCCAGTCATTCCTTAGCCTTCCTTCCTTCACTTCCTGGAATGTGCCAGGCTCCTTCTGCCTCTCAGGCCGTACAGATACTGCTCTGCGTGAAGTGCCTGGTTGACTTTGCCTTGTCTGTCATATATGTTCCAATCGCACCATACACTCTCCCTTCATAGCACTTATCACATTCATTATTAAAATAAAGACGGGAGAATAATTTCACCATCATTTATTTTCCTTGCCCAAACCTGTGTCAAAGGTGCCACGGGGGTAAAAACATTAGGTTTAAATGTAAGATTTCGGGGGGGGGGGGTGGGGGGGTGGGTTCCCGCAGTATTGAGACGGTTAAGTAAAAGTGAGTGGCCAACGTTTTTAAATTTAGAAATTTATTCTGTTTAATCCACAAGCTTTATATAGCTTTAGTTTAAAAAAAAAAAAAAACAAAAAACAAAAACAGTGAAAACAAAGACACTATTTCAAAGTCTGGGCCCTTCCAGCCTTCCAAATATGAGAGCTCTGAAGGTTGTATATACCAATTGGAAGAACAAGACAAAATTATGAATGGAGCCATGACATTTCATAAAACAAACTTTTATATAACTGAAGGATCCTTCCTGGGACTAGTTAATTGCCTTTACAAAAAAAACGCAACAGAATAGAATGAAATTCCAGTGTTCCAAATCAACTTGTTACACATCAATATAAACCCACAGTGTCCTGGCAAACAACATGCTTTCATTTTCCGTCTCATCCTAGAGCTCAAATCCTGATTCATTTCAGCAGAGACTCCACAGGCAACAGGAAAGATTGTGGCATTAAAATATTCATTTATACTTCTGTGGTAGTTCAACAGTGGTCTTATTTCTGGGCAAGCTTGCAAACCATACAAGGTTGGAAGCATCATAACTTAAATGGGTGCTAAGACTCAAATGAGAAATAAAAAAAAATGAAAAGAAAGAAAACCTCTGGGGAATAGCCAAGGCCTTTAAAGAAACCATAAGAATGCCAACAATATTGAAACCCCCTTTTTTAAAAAGGGGATTTTTTTTTTGGCTTAAAATATTTCACTCTAAATGAATTTATGTCAGCTGTCAATGAAAGAATGTCACTAATACACTGTGGACACCTTTTGCAATGTAAATCCATGCCCTTTTTTTTTTTTACATGGTGAACTTCAACCTAGCAATTATTACAACAAATGTTATAGTCTAAAGCTCAAACACATTTTAGCAATTTTGAAATTGAATTGCGTACAAACCAAATAAAATGTACATCGTGACACACATTCCCGCCTAAGACTGTGGGGACACTTGAGCCTTCCGCATCGACCTCAACGCCTTTTCGCGCAGGTGCTTTTCTAAGTCGTCGAGGTTGTCTTCGGGCTCGCTTTCGGTCTCCTAAAACCAGAGGGGTCACACTGGTGAGTCCTGAGACACTGGCGAAGAGGTGTAGGGCACAGGACAGAACCACATCATGGTGGCAGCCGCACAACTCTATGAATACACTAAAAACCCCTCAATCACATACTTTCTTTCCTTTTTTAAAAAATTTTATCTTTAAGTAATCTCTACACCCAATGCAGGGCTCAAACTCACAACCTTGAGATCAAGAGGTGCAGGCCCTACTGAGCCAGCCAGGTGCCCCTGGATCACATACTTGCAATAGGTGAATGGCATGTTAATTATATCTCAAAGAAGTTATTCTTAAAAATCTACATTAAGCTTTTGGCAGCCATTCACATTCTTCTCCTTACTCTTGGCAAATTCCCGTTCTTGGCAGATCATCAAGAATGATGACAGATCAGGAGAGAGCTAACAGCCAAGTAGCCATTACTATAAAAAAATCTGCAGCTCCTCCTCCACGTCCAACGACTTAGCGAACTGCAGGAAGCGCAAGGCATACGTACCTTCTTAGGCTCGGGCTCTGCCTCCGCCTCCTCCTGGGCCGACGAGGCCGCGGGCGCAGCGGGGGCCGCGGGGGGGACTGCTGCTGCGGCGGCTGCCGCCACGGCCTTTTCCTTCTTGTGTTTTTTGTGCTTCTTGTGCTTCTTATCCTTTTTGTGTTTCTTGTCCTTCTTTTTCTTCTTTTTCTTTCCACCTCCTTCTGGGTCTGAGTTCTAGAAATCCAGAAAAATCACAATAAAATCAATCAGACTAAAATGCTGTCCAACTAAACATTTTATTTTCTCAAAGGAATAACTAAATGGACAAATCTCAGGATTTCCTAAGGCTTCGGGGGAGAAAAAGGCCCAAGGGCAATCCCTGCCAAGAAAAGTATGTTGAGCCGAAAACCACACTGCGAGCAAAGATGCTCTTCACAGATTCTACGAGTCAGAATGGATTTTGCCCAACTAACGGCACATATAAGCCATGTTTCCCAACCACAAGCTGCCAGTCAGGTGGGTGTCCAGGATCCAGAGCCACCTCCAAACGTACGGAAAGCAGCACGTGCAAAAGAAAGAAAAAATCTTTGAACTCAGCTAGGCCTGAGGTGAATTCTGGCTCCTGAACCCATTCACCATGTGACCTCAGACGAATCGGTGGACTTCTTCTGAGCCCCTTCTGTCAACCTAAATAAAATGGGTACAGCAATCCCCGACAGAGTAAACGGGTCTACCTGTAAACCACCCACAATACTAGCCTAATAGGAAGCAGGCTTTCAATAAGTACAGCTATTATTCTAAACACATGCTTGTGTGAATGCCACATCTCCAGCCACTGTAGGACTTCTCTAGCTCTAGAATGGAGGGAGTTTGCTCCTTAATGCATAATACGGTTGACCTTGAACAACGTGGGGCTTAGAGGCACCACCTCCCCGTGCAGTTGAAAATCTGCATATAACTTTTGACTCTCCCCAAAATTAACTACTAACAGCCTACATAGACCAGAAGCCTTATGGGTAACGTAACACTCAATGAACACAGATTTTGGATGTTATAAAAAGTATGTTACTAAGCAAAGTATAAGGAGGAGAAAACACATTTACAGTGCTGTGCCGTATTCATCAAAAGACCTCCACATCTATGTGGCCCTGCTCCATGCTGTTCAAGGGTCCGATTGTTTATACCAAAATTATGCAAAGGGCAAGTTCTGCTGCAAGTGAATCCCATCAGTAATCCTCAAATTTCACATTTCAGATTTCTAAGCAGTTACTTAAATTCCTCAATCCATTCAGTTAGTTTGTAAAATTTAGGCAAACCTACTATGAGATGGACCCTAACCATTAACTTTATACAATAAAGAAACCTGTTCAAGATCAGATTAATGACTCACAGAGGGGAAAATACAGTTTAAACTCCCAATACTTTAATATCCTAATGACATTTAAACTTGACAAGGTAAAAAACAAGTGTTATTTATGTGGCTTGCCAGAGATAAGACTATATGAGACAATACCGTACTTTCCACTTCAGCTAGTATTTCACAGGCTGCAAGGTTCATTTATTATAGAAATAATGTATTTCTACTGTGGGGAAAAAGGGCACTACACATAAGGAAAATTTTAGATTACTCATCCTTTCCCCTTCTAACATATAAGCACTGTTACTATTTGGTACCTGCTTTGTGGTATTTTTTTCCTTTATAAAAATGGAATCGTACTAACACACATATCTAATTTTCAAAGTTTTATTTTGTGATCCCCAAGTGTCCCCAAATATGTCAAATGCTATAGAAAACAGCAGAAAATACTATTTTTCCCCTAGATAATAGAACCATGGGTAACTTTTTCTTTTCTGTTATTCTAGATTTTCTATATAGGCCAATTTTAACCACCAAGATTACAGAATTTAACAATATTAGATGTGATGTCAATTAGCGGGTGACTAGGATATGAAGCATGGACTGTGGTGCAACCACCCCCCCCCCTTAATTTCATGCTTCCTTGAAGGCCAGCTGAACTACAGAACATAATGCTGCTCTGAGCCACATAAAAAACCAAAAGCTTGTCTTTGCTTCCAAGTGACCACATACAATTATAAAGGGTGTCCAGAACAGGGCAAACACATACCCTCGCCGGAGATGGGCTTGGTGTGGGGCTTTTAGCCTTTTTCACCGGTACCGCTGGTGACCAGTTGGTAGAGGGGGACTGGGACTGAACAGGAGACTGAGGTGCTGGGGGTTTTTTAGCTGCTGGCTCAGGAGATCCTGAGACAGATCGGGAGGACGAGACCCTCCTTATAGACTGAGGACTTGGTGAGGCAGCCCTAGAAACAGGGAAAGAAAAAAACAATTCAGTATCCAAGAGCAAAGGTCTTTCGTAAGAGAAAATAACCAACCACCATTATATAACCAGGTCACAAACTTTAAATATTTTACCACTTAGTCGATTCTACAAACACACACACATCAAATTTTTATCGTCTAAGTCTCCTGAAGAGTTTAAGCCCCATAATCCTCTATCCATTCTGTTAACACTTCTTCCGGTATGAAATTAATAATGCCAGTTCCTTGTATTTAAAATGGCTTTTATCAGTCTTACATAGACATGCAGGAAATGTTCTATGCATTACTTCAGAGTTCAGTTTTGGAAGCACATCCCCCAATAAACCTGATACCCCTAAGAACCAAGTATAAAGTCCTATGGCATTTAGTTTATGGCATAAGGAACTATTCTGAAAACAGAAAATGGATCTGTGAATAGTACCTTTAAGCTGCCTTAAAAGCCTGTATTCCCAGCTTATTCTTTTCTGTAATTTCTCAGTGAAGGGGGGGGGGGGGAGCTTCCAAACATAAAGAACTATGCAAGTTAGTGTTCCTAGCCAAGAAAGCATAAAATATTTTTACTTTTTTGTCTTTTTGGGTTCCGGAGTCCTGGAGACTCTCCTAATGGGCCTAGTACTTGGAGAAGGGGACTGCCTTCTTTGGGGTGATGATGATGCTCCTCTTCGAACAGGTGGAGGACTTGAGGAGGTTTGAGGAGCTCGAGGCCGTGGTGAGGGCGAATGCCTTTTGTTTGGTTGTGGTGACCGGGGCTCCCGGGTAGACCGGCTCGGGGAAGACCCTTTCCTATGCTTTGATGATAATGAAGGCGAACGTCTCTTGGTGACTGGGGAGCTTCTTTGTTTGGGAGGTGGAGAATGGGAGACCCGACGCTTTGGTGGTGGAGATGGTGATGCCCTTCGTTTAGGAGGGGGAGGGGGAGAAGCCGTTCTTCTCTTTGGAGGTGGAGAAGGAGAGTATCTCCTCTGTATCGGAGGAGAGTATCTTCTTGGGGAAGGTGAGCGCCGGCGGGGCGGAGGAGAAGGAGTCCTAGGAAAAATAAACCATTAAGCTGAAAGGTCCAAAACAGTAAGGCAACAGAATGCACAGAAAACTAACCAGAAGTTATGACAATACTGTAGTTAAGCACCAGGCAAAGACAGTACATTTTTAACTGGAAATGCTATGCCTTTATCCTCATTTAAAGGAAAAGAAATCACTTAGTGGCTCTGTTTACCCTAGATGATTAGAAAACAGGACATTCTGCTTAATGGAGAAATTTGAAGTTTCCAGAATGAATTCAAGTTTGTCAAAAGTCATTTAACATAATCCACATGGAACCAATTTAATGGGTTTTTCTGAGAAGAGAATCTTGCATAAATTGTGAACACCCACTATCATTATGTACAAGCTAGGCAGCTACATTTAGCAGGACTCCACTACGGGCAGTTTAGGAAGTCTGTGCTTTAAAAAGCTCTCCTGGGGGCAGCTGGGTAGCTCAGTCAGTTAAGTGTTCTGCCTTCAGCTCAGGTCATGATCTCAGGGTCCTGGGATCAAGCCCCATGTGGGGCTCCCTGCTCAGCAGGGAGTCTGCTTCTTGCCCCCACCCCGCCCCTGTTCATGTTCTCTCAAATAAATAAAATCTTCAAAAAAAAAAAAAAGAGCTCTCCTATGTGGTGCTCTCTTGACTGACATTTGGACTTGGCAAGAGTTCACTTGCACACGTTTTAAAAGGTATCTCTACACCTACTCAACCGTTCCAAGGAGAGACTTGGATTTTGCATCTCAAAAAACCACTTTTCAGTGGAAGTCTACCTACTAGGCAGAATGCATCCCTGTAGAAGTCCAAGCTGGCCTTCCACTTAATACTTAAGTCCTATATAATCTTAACTGCCTCTTAGAAATTCGACTTGAATATGACATTCAGTTCCAACTGCTTAATTTGCTTCTGAAATGTTCAGACCTTAAGCTCAAAATATTTTCCTGCCTAGAATCAGCTTTACAATAGGCTACTTTTTGGACAACAAGGTGTGCACCTCCATTTCCTCACCTGAAAAATGGGAACAATACCACCTACTGAGCAAGATCATCCCAAGGACTACAGATTAACTATATAAATAAGCATATAATAGGCATTCAATACTGTTTGGTAATGTATTTGAGCAATGTCCTTACAAATTTTCTCCCCTTTTATTCTGAAATCACTTTCGATTTACAGAAGAGCTATAAAAATAGTAGAAATTTGCCACTTAACAGCTCCCGACAGCATAACAAAAATGATCAAAACTATGAAATTAGCCACAGCACTTAGTATTAACTAAATTACAAACCCGGTTTCCCACTAATGTCTCTTTTTTCCCCAAAAATCACAATTCTACATTATATTTAGTTATCATGTGTCCTTAGTTCCTGCCAATGTGTGACTATTCCTTTGTCTTTCATGACTGCCATTTTTATTTATTTATCTTGAAGATTTTATTTATTTCAGAGAAAGAAGCACAGCAGAGGGAGGGGGGACAGTAGAGGGAGAAGCAGACTCCCCGCCAAGCAGGGATCCCAATGTGGGGCTCAATCCCAGGAGCATGGGATCATGACCTGAGCCAAAGACAGATGCCCAACTGACTCAGCCGCCCAGGATTGCCATTTTTAAAGAGTATTAGTTACCTTGTAGAATAACCTTCAATTTGGGTTTGTCTGGTATTTCCTAATAAATCAGACTGAGGTTCTGTATAATTGATAAGGATACCAGGATAAGGTATCTGGGAATTATAGAATGCCAGTATGTACTACTGACTGTTAGCTTGATTCCTTAGTTATGGAGGTATGTGCTGGAATTCTCCACTGTAAAGTTAGTATTTTTCCCTTTGTAATCACTAGACTTCCCCTTTTAATTTAACATCTTTATTGACATGTGATTCACATACCATAAATTTTAAAGGGTACATTTCAATGTTTTAAGTATATTCAGTCGTGTAACCATTACAACACTACCCATTCCCACCCTACCCTAGGCACCACAAATCTACTTTTATCTCTATAGATCTGGGTGTTCTGGACTTTTCATATTAACAGAATCATATAATATGTGGTGTTCTGTAAATGGCTGAGCAATGCCACTCTATTAAGATATTCTGATCATAAAGTTGCTTCAATTAGCTCCCACTAACATATCTAATAAAATATCTAATAAAATACCTTCGTCGTGGTGGTGGAGTGGGGGACCTGCGCCTACGAGGAGGAGGGGCAGGAGAAGGAGAACGTCGCCTTCTGGTAGGTGGTGGGGAGGGACTCCTCCTCCGTCTACCACTAAATCACCAAAAAGAAAAAAAAAATTACAGGTGATTTGGAGTTAGCAGTTATAATTAAGTGATCCAGATGACATAGTTTCAATCATCGTTAACCCGAAGTGCAGCCAACTGTTCCCTCTATCCCTCAGTGCAATGTTTTTCAAACCACCTGCCAAGACCATTAGTCAAAACTCTGACTAAGAACCAGCATTTAGAAAATCAAAATATATTTACTTGTGGTTGTGGGAATGGTAAATTTTGTTTTGTAAAATTTTTGTTTCAGTATATAAATATGCAGAGTCTGGGTCATGATACAGAAATTCTTAACATGACACAGGGTGAAAAAAGTCTGGAAACACTGCCTTATGACATTGTTTTTTAATCTGAATGCACATCACAATTACTTAGGAAGCTAATCTGAGTTTGTTTACCAGGTCCGGACTATGGTCTAGCTGGTATATGCTGAAAAGGCTCTCCAGGTGATTCTGATTCCTTATTAGGAACAACTGTTTTAATACTCAGAAAACTTTCCATGTTCTAATTCGTAAGTTTAAAATTTTAATAGTCACCATAGGCTTAAGGCCCCAAATGTGGGTGTCACTGTTCCAAGTTCTCAATTTTTAAAAATGTATTTTCATTATTCAAGAGTTGCTTACTACTAACTAAAAACACTAACCCAAAAACAAAGGATTAAAAGTTGAGCACTAAAGCTATGACTGGGAGCAACATGGGTGAAATATAGACAATTATACAAAACCCTAATTCTGATCTGTTACACACTTAACCAACACAAACGCACACATAAAAAATACAATTATATCAACTGGACTAACTCACAGCAGTTTCCCAAGAGATATATTAAAATATACACCAAGCCAGTTTGCCACCTTTTGGCTAAGTTTGCACATATACAAAGTAATCACATACTATATAGTTTTCAGTTTCTTGACCAGCATAGGATTGAGGCTTCCTATGAACCTGGAAATATTTTCTAAAGTTTACTAGTCTTGATTCCCCCTTTAAAACTAAGGAGAGCTCTGTTACTAACAGAACAGAGAAAATCCTGAAATTCATTATTAAATTTAATAATTATTTTCATTATTTAATTTTCAATTCCAATTTGTTTATGCCTTGTGGGGACTAAGACTTCACTAGAACGGATTTAAAACAATAAACTACAAGAAGCAATCTACGAAGACAGATAAGCTTTGGACAAAATGAAATGTAGACAGGAACTACTAACTGTAAGAAAATACAGTAAAGGAGAAGCCATTTTATTAGCAGGGTATAATCTGAGAATTACAGGACCCAGAGAGGATAACCACAGTATTGACTCAAGATTTCAAATAGGAAAAGACACTGGGGTTTTGACTTAAAAAGAAGCAAAAAGAGTTTAGAAGTGCAAACTAAGAGGATGAAGTGATACAAAGCAGAACTCTCTATGTTATCAGTAAATACAATCACATAAGAGGCTATTACTGGTTGATTATGTGGCTTCTTTTTAAAAATATTCTCCCAATTTCAGTTTGTAAAATCTAATCAGTAACTAAAAAACTGGACTCAGATTAGAACCTATTATGATAGACTAATGACCTGAGATATTTATTTTGTGCCTCATCTTCAATGGTAAAACAAAAGGCTGAGTGTAGCCAAAAGGTCCCTTGCAGTGATGACCCTCAATGTCCTGCTTCTATGTGAGAAAATAACCAAAAAGAATAAGTAAAACCATAACCAAACTTGCATTAACTTAAGGAACTGCTAGAAAAATCTGATAATCACTTAAAACTGGAGTACTGACACCACATGGCTCCATGATCTGAAGGCTACAGAATTTCTACCTGAGCTGAGAGGGCACACATTTCAAGGGTTAAAACAAAAAACTAATTTGAGATCAATCTATTTCAATTTTTCCGTATGTGTTTTAAAAAATGTGACATAAAGTCCAGGTTCAATATATTTCTAAGAGGTCAAGTTTGTTCACTGTATTATTCAAAATTCTGAATGCTTAATGTATTTCATCTGCTTAATCTAACAACTAAGTGTTTTCTAGTTATTCTGAATAATGCCAAGCTAAGCTTTCAACTGTGTAGAAATTGTTGAGTAGTGAAGATCCCCTTCAAGTTGTGTGAGAACCGATTTCAGTAAGCCTCAATATGTGATGTAGCCCTCAAGTATGTAGAAACGCCAAGTTTTATCAGAAGGAGCCAGCGTGCTATCTCTGCAGCGACCTCTCCGAACAACCACTTCACTAGCAGAAGCTATAGATGTGACAACTACCTTTTTAATTTTTTTGTGATAACTTCTTTTCACTATGATCAATACGCCTTTTACCCTTTAAAGTTAAAGAGTGTTCGATACCCAAAGACAAGTGTTTCAAAGCATGGAAAATATTACCTGTTCAAAGTTTAAAGTTTACATATGAAGTAACCCAAACCAGGCTGTCCGTCCCCTTTTAAAAATATAATACTGAAACATCGTTCCAAATAATTCTTTCTCCCTCTCTAAATCCTAGACACCTGACAGCAATTTCTAACATCATTAAAACTGCAGGCCTTTTTAAAGAGGATAAACAAAAATACCCTGGAGCAGGGTAGTGAACATAAGTGTTGATAAATCATTTCCAAAAAGAAAGTAGTTCCATAAGGGGAGGGTGTAGGAGGGGGAAGGAATCTTACCACTAACCTGATTTTGTAAAGCAACTTTTTAGCTGTTGTACTAGCAATTTCCCAGAAGTCAGGGATATTATAGTTGGAAACGGAATGATTTGGCACCTAAATTTATCTTTCTTTTAAAAGGTTTTTACTGTCAAGTGTTCCACAACACAAATACACAACTTTGCTCCATCACAAACACTGCTGACTAGGTTCCAAAGAATCTTTCCAACAGAACTCTTATTAATCAGTGAGACTACCTAAAACAACACAACTTCAAAAAGTGAGCTAAAGAGGACAATGTGATAGTTTCATGAAGGATACTCAGAAATTTAGCAGCAGCTAAGAACCGCCCCCCCCCCCAAAAAGGAGAAGACTAATGAAGACAATATAATGGTATAATGTCAACAGCACAGGTCTAAGATCAGGCTTTGTCCCTTTATACCCTAAGAGACTCATTTTACTACTTCTGAGCCTTTTTTCTCACTTATGACATAGGCCTGAATTACAGATTTCTATTTGTGATTAAACTCTAAAATGTTACAGTTTTTATAGTCACAGACACCTGATCAAAAAGGTTCAGTGAAGATATGCAACCTACCTTCCTACTGCAGAGGACACTGAACACGGCCAGAGCCTCATGTTCATCTTTAATCTTTTTTAAAGTCTTTCCCAAGTTTTCCTTGCTTTCCTGAAAGCCACCACATAGGCCCTCCCCACTAAATCTAAGGAGCTATTATTACCCTATTGCTTGGAAAATATCCACGTACTATAACTGAACAAAAATCTAAGCTCAAATGGTACTCTAAAATGAACACTGTGTACAAGTTCTGTCATTAATTTGATGTGCAAAGAAATATAATCCACTAGAACTCAGAACTTCTCACAGCCATCCCCACTGTCTACACAGGGATGGGAGCAGGTCCCCTAAGTAGCAATCCCGTCACTACACCCTGACATGTAGCCTCAGGTACGAAGTAGTGGCTAACCAACCTTTTAGTCCCTGGCGATTGCCATCGCTTTCCCATTTGCATCCTGAGAGCAGTGGAGAAAAACAAAGGTCAGGAATTCCATTCACCAAATTATTTACTTCAATGGAGTTAAGTATCACTAATGGCGATGTCTTTTTCTTTTTGATGTTCCAAGATGTTCAGAAGTTAATGCTATGGTTTCACTGATCTAGTCATGCAGACATAGACATGGTGGTACAAACAAAACTTACCAAGATCTCACTAATAGTGATAACCACCAAATAAAGCAAAGAAAATGTCCCCAAACCCCCCAAATCTGACCATCTCCTTCTGTGTGAGTCCCTGAAATGAAGGAATTAACCAATTTCTAAAATAAGCCTGTAGCCCATCCCTTATTAGAAGTTTCATCACAACTACAGAACACCAGTGAAGACTACTGAAAGAAAAGACATTACCGAGGGGAAGTCTCTTTCTGGCGCTTTCGAGGTGATGGAGAGGCACTCCGGGAAGGGGAATGTCTCCGCCGCCTGCCTACCTCACCATTCTTCACATGGGACCTCTTGGGTCGCTCATCTTCTGAGGAAGAAGAGGAGCCAGAATCTATAATTACACAATAAACAAAAATTACGTTACATCTGTGCTTAAAAGAGTCTACCCATATTTTCTGAATCTAAGCAGATGGGAGTGTCCAAATTAGCAAGTTAAGCCCACTTATGCAAGCAAGCATGTATATAAGCCATCAGTCCTGAACAAAGGTTATTATCAATATATAGTCAGTGACTTAAAAACCAATCATAAATATACATCATTATTATATAATGAAGTTATATAAATCATTCCCAAGGCATACTCCAATAGGATACAAGTGTCCCTTAAGAATCTAGTGATTTTCCAAATTAAGCACAAAAAGCATCTCAAGTAAGTACTTGAGGCTTGTTACTCTAAGCACTTTTAAAACTACTGGAAGTCCTATTAGGGTCTGAAAAACTTCTTTCCACGTCCCTAGCATTTATCACACAAATAAGAGCAATGTATGTGACAAGCCTTTCCTACATGCCTGGTAGCAAATGTCTGGGACTGCAAAAAGAAAAACTTCATTTGTTTGCACATGGTTTCCTTAACTTAAAATAACTAATAACTGTTCCCAAATATCAAAACAAAGTCCCAGGGCACCTGTGTGGCTTGGTCGGTTAAGTATCCGACTCTTAATTTCGACCCAGGTCATCATCTCAGGGTCTTGAGATCAAGCCCTGTGTCGGGCTCTGCCCTTGGAATGGAGCCTACTTAAGAGTCTCTCCCTCTCCTCTCCCCCATGCTTTCTCTCTCTCCACCTCTCTTAAAAAAAGAAGAAAATAAAACGAAGTCCCAAGTAACAAAAACACCCAAGACGTATATGCATTTTTAAGCCTTCCTATGATTTAACTTCATTTTTTTTTTCAAAGATTTTATTTATTTATTTGACAGAGACAGAGACAGCCAGAGCAGGAACACAAGCAGTGGGAGTGGGAGAGGGAGAAGCAGGCTTCCTGCTGAGCAGGGAGCCCGATGTGGGACTCGATCCCAGGACTCTGGGATCATGACCCGAGCCGAAGGCAGACGCTTAACGAATGGGCCACCCAGGCGCCCTAACTTCTTCATGTTTAAAGAGCTGCAAAAGCTCGATGGGCTTTTAATGGACTTAATGCCGCTGTGGGGTGCTTTGATCTCTATCCCGTAAATGAAAAGCAAAGGTAGCACACCTAAACTCGGTCACAAATACCCAAAGCTAATAAAATTAATTATTAGTAATTAAATATTTATTCTTTTACAGATATAAAGTACACAAAACCCAGAAACAACCTAAATGTCCAAGTAGGTGACTGGCTCAATAAATTACAGTGTATTAATTATTACAATTAAAGGTTCTGGCTATTAAATTAGATCTAAGAACAGGGAAAGATATCTAGATATAATAAGTTAAAAAGGGAGGCAACATACAGTTTGAGCTTATGCAGGTTTTTTGTTTTTTGGGTTTTTTTTGCCCTTTTAAACCAAAGATCCTTATAGACAGCACAGAAAAATTCTGAAGAAAAGCTTCCAGGAGTAAGACTAGGGATTGGGAGAAGAATTATACTTTTCCAAATTTTATACCTGTCTGTTTTACTATTGTACTGTAAAGATCTATTAACTATTTAAAAGAAAATTAAGTTTTAAGAAAGGACTTAACACCAAAAACCAAAAGTAATACTTCCTCCCCTTGAACAGATTTCTATGCAGGCACATATTTCTCCCATGTACGCTCACTACAAGGATGGAGATTTGTACTTGGAGTATTTTTCATGAGGATATAGACAGAAAACAGCTGGCTCCGTATCCGTACCGGATGAAGACTGCTGGTTCTGTCGCCTGTACTGACGTCTCTGCTGCACAGAATCTGCCACGGCCATTTTGCCACCTTTATCTTCTTCTGAAAGATGGATGCATTTAGAAAGTGCTTCTTTAGTTATGCACACAGAAAACGTAACATACTTGAATTGGAAAATGGTCTCTTAAACCTCTATCTCATTGGGTCAAGCAATACAACTATATATATATATTTTTTTTTTTTCTTACAAAAAGCTTTAAAATGCGAATTTAAATGATTTTAGACTATGTTCACCAAATGTAATCCAAATTTATTTACTATAGGTCACGCTAAGCGCTAAGGACTTTATAGGCATTATTTCAGTTAATCATAAAAAACCTGAAGGACAGTACTGTTATCTGCATTTCAGATGAAAGAAGTGAGGGTCAGATAAATGAAGTAATTAAACATAAACAAAAAACAGTTAAGTAGTGAAGCTGGGGATTCAAACCAGATTGGTCTCAACTTCAGAGCCATAGCTCTTAATCACTAAGTCATATCCTGTAATTATCTTTAACCAGAGGGGATGATGAAATGTGCCAAAAAATCTAATCCAGCTTAACAAAAAAACACACGAAAACTTACCCGACTCAGATAACTCTACTTTTCTAGGCTTAGGTGCTGGTGAAGGGGACTCTCTTTTCTCAGTACCTTTATGTTTTGTCACTAAAAAGAAGGAAAAAAAATACATATGTGGGAAAGCAAAACAAAACAACAACAAACAAAGCCACACAAGACACTGTCTTAACAGTACAACAGGTGTCACTATCCTTATAAAGAATTTGATAATTAAATAATAAATCAATAATTTAATAATAAATTAAATGTTTGGTGAAAGCCTTGAAAAGCGCTATAATGATTTTTGAATCTGAAGATTCTCCCAAGAGAAATGCCAGTTAAGAGAAACTGGGAGTTGCTGTTTTGCAGCAAAAGCTTCGTGTAGAAGATATACGTAACATTCAACTCAGTAAAGCTCTGGGTGCTTAATCCCACAACCTAAAAACACATACACTCAACTACGGAGACATCATCAGCACAAGAATTTCCAAGCACCCAACTATACCTGGGTTCAGAAAAGTTATAAAACTGATAAATGGTTAAGAAATAGATCTGATGAGGGCCGCCTGGGTGGCTCAGTCGGTAAAGCGTCTGCCTTCGGCTCAGATCATGATTCCAGGGTCCTGGGATCGAGTCCCACATCAGGCTCCCTGCTCTGCGGGGAGCCTGCTTCTCCCTCTGCCTCTGCCTCTCTCTCTGTCTCTCATGAATAAATGAATAAAATCTTAAAAAAAAAAAAAGAAATAGATCTGATGAAATCTTCAGAGAAAGAGATTTGTTTTAGAGAAGAGGAATGAGCCACCAGGAGACTAAAGATTCTTTATGTACCAATACAACCTTCATAATAACATGAGAGATTTAAACTACCCATAAAAAAGTAAATCCTCGTAATACAAAAAATAAATACTAAGGCTGAAGGATTCTTTCCAAAGCTTAAAAGGAGGGGGGGGAAGGGGCAGAAGCTCTGAAATACACCTAAGGTAGTAGGAGAGCTGTGAGTACCTTCTGAATTATCCAACTTCTCTTTTCCAAGTTGCATGGAAAATTATGGCAACTGTCTTTTGTATGCTTGCTGTATTATTAAGCAGTGCTAAGCACTGTCGCTAGTATTAACCCCCATTTTACAGGAGGAGAAATCTGAGGCTTAAAAAGAAGTAACTTCAACTGAAGTCACATAAGATAATTAAAGTGACTAGGATCTGAACCCAAGACTATTTCTAGAGCACAGCTTTAATTTCCAATTAACCAGCTCAATTGATAATATCCATCCACTATTTCAATTAAAATCAAAAGTATATACAGATATAACCACCGATCTTACCACAGATTAACCTGAAACATCATTTGAGACCATGCTGCTAAGAACTCAATTTGAAGACAGTATGATCCCCTGAGGGTCCTTATTTATCTTTTTTGTTTGATTAAAGCAATTACTATGGGATGTTTACCCAGAATGTAGATACATTTCTTTTAACACACTCATACTCAGAATTCTGTAAAGCCTTATTCTAAGGGGCAGTAACTAAGAGAGCTAGTGATCTGAAACAGAAATCTCATCTTTGCTAAAGTAGTCAAACTGAAGAATTTACAATACTTTTTTTTTTTTAAGATTTATTTGAGAGAGTGAATGAGAGCAAGCAAGGAGGGGTAGAGCAGAGGGAGAGAGAATCACAAGCAGACTCCCTGCTGAGCAGAGAGCCCAATGTAGGGCTTGATCTCACAACCCTGAGATCATGACCTGAGCCAAAATCGAGTCGGGTGCTTAACTGACTGAGCCACCCAAGTGCACCCCTCCCCTTTTTTAAACCACGATACTTTTTAAATGACCTGCATTTTATTAATGATTCTACCTAATAAGTAAGCGTTTTCAACAAAACACTGGATTCGGTAAAAAAACGGTTAAAACCTAATTAGTTATTGTGAAACATGGCAGCAAAAGTGCATTTAAAACTTGTATTTTAACAAATTCAAAGAAATAAAATACAAATGCTTTTAAACTTTTAAGGATTTGAGGCTATTTTTCTGGGTCAGTATTCTCCACTTTAAAGTGTCAGTTAATCTTCAATTCTTGAAATGTTAGTAGAGGCATCCAGTTATCTATAAACCCCACATGTTCAAGTTACCACCTAAGAGAACTGGGTTCCAAAATTTGTGTTTGGAAGCAAACTGAATGTCAGAATGAATTTTCCTCAAAGACACATTAAAAATTTGGCTATGTCTGCAAGACAGTTGACAAATGCCAATTGAATAAACACAACTGAACTAGAATATACACATTTTTCCCCCACAGAAATACATAATTACAATTTTATCCTGATCCAATCTCTCATGAATGGCTTAGCTAAAGTCTACTGTCAAAATACTCATACCATTAGAACAAGTATCTATTATATACCCCAGGCTGGTTTAAATATGATTGAATCGTAGTACTAACAGAGTTAATGTTTCATCTGGATGTGTTTATCTAGATGAGATTTTATAGTTTATTATGTTAATGTTTTATTTTTAGTATTCAAGGGGCAAAATCATTCTAGCATAAAGTCAGAAATCTTCTAAGTCAAATGAAAAACCAAAATTTTAAATTTACTTCAGTAGTCCTATTAATTATTAATCTCCCAGACTTGTCCAAACGATCCCGTGTAAAGATAAGTCACTGTTACCAGAATTGGTGAAATCATCATTGTCTACAGAATACAATTTATAGGGTTAAACTGATCTCATCCTAAAATTACAATAGGTATAGATCCTCTGTAAACATACTTCATTAAATATCCCACTGATTTCAAAGCACTACTTTATGTACTAAGATAATCCCAATTTAACTGACACGCCACTGATTACAAAATGCTTCCTAAAGATCCTTTCAGATAAGAATGTATAGTATACTCCAATTTACCTCTAAATTCCCTCAAATACTTTCCCTGAATCCTTCCTACTCTATCTGCCCAATATTAAAAAGTCCTGACTGGTAACTACTACATGAAATATGTAAGTAAAATCTATTACACTTCAATGGTATCACTGATCTTATTAGCCATGGAGTATCATAAAAAGGAATTTCAGAAAACACATCACCAGGTATAGAAACTAAAGAACTTCACCCTGCCCTCCATCTCCCACCTCTAGCCATTAAAACAACATTCTGGGATAAGAAAGTTGGGCAAAGTATACATTTTTCTACTGGGAAATGAGAACCCAAATTTTAGTCCTGGCTGGTTGACCTTGACCAAATCACTTAACCTGAGAACCGGTTTCTTGATAACAATCTCTAAAGTCTGTTCTACCTCTGAAATTTCATCACACAGACTAGGATCATTTTACTATAAAATGTTATTTCCAAGTAGTTAGAGCCAAATTCAGCTTCAGCAGACACAAGGCTGTCTCTGACCATGTTGCCTACCGTGCGTCCTCTTTGGCTATGTTTTGTTTGGACATGGAAAACCTGTCCCAGAATCCATAGGAATATAACTAGTTCTTTGTCTTCCACCATGACTTATTTCTCTATGCGCATATCTGCTTTAATTTTTTTTTTTTTTTTTTTGAAAGCAGTGGCCCACTCCCCTTGACAGTGTATCAGAACACAAGAGGTTGGTTCCTAGGTAGACTCTGAAAAAAGTTAATTCTTAGCAACCTATTTTAACAAAGATTCAGTCCTCCCGTTCAGATACTTTTATTACTCTTTGGCTATAATGTAAATAGAAAAATCCTAACTTGATGTGTTTTTGTAAAATAAAAGGTGGGTAATATTTTTTCACTAGAGAGCTTTCTGGCTCCAGATGAAGGGAAAAAAAATATTCAAAAATACAAACACTTCACAGAAAAAGAAAAAAACTGGTTAGGACAATGGGCATCAGATTTGGACAAGGTGGCTGGAAACTACTGAAATTGTCCTAATTTTGAACAAAAGGTAATATGGGACATGAGGTTATGAAAATAAGTGACCCTAAGGCCCCCTCCCATACTTAAATTAAGTCTGAACTTGGAAGACCCAAATGTGTCTATTCTCATCCAGCTGTCTGTCTAGGTATAAAGAGCCAATGTAACAAAAATGACCACATATAAAATTATATAGTCACCAAACTAATCTGTTAAAATTCAGAAAATAATCTACACATTACTCTTTACAGATCAGCATTATCTGCCAGTCCCGTCACTCTGATGGCTTGTCTATACCTCAATAAACAGTCAAAATTTTGCCCATCCCCATTTTCTTTTTCTAACCTAAAAATTTAGATGTGATCAGAGCAAGCCCAGTATAAATCAACTTACGGACTGCTTCTCAAAAACCAATTACTATAGCAGCTTTTAGGATTTCCCCTCCCCCACTACTCACCCTTCAGGCTATCATCTCAGCCCTAAACACCAGAGGCCCAAAGCAAACAGATCCTACTGCTTTTCTCCTTGTGTATTTATGCTAAAGGAACAGACCCCAATACACCACAACCTTCACTCAGACTAACAGAGCATTCTACTTGCCTGGCAGGATCACAGATCATAAATTCCTCAGAAATCAATCTGCAGAATAAACCAAGGACAACACTCAGAAGAACCCTGCCTAGAGCCTAAATTAATAAACAAATCAGCTTTTAAGAGGACACCATGTTCTTCCCTAAAGAGCACAATGTGGCCAAGAAAGAATTAAAACAATATGAAGTCCTCAAATAAGATATCAAACAAAAAAATCTTCAGGGGAAAAAAGTTAACCAGTCTTCATAGTAATAAAATGATCCCTTATCATGACAACACAAACTTTGGTAAGTTACCCCAACCCAGCCCATGGCTGGTAATGTATTTCTCCACCTACTTGATGCCAGAGGGCAAATGCTAAAAACAAAACACATTTACATGCAAACTCTACTGCAACAAACCCTAAGAACTTAGAGCAGAAAAGAAAAGGTGATAAGCAAATTTACAAAGAATATCACATACAAAATTTTACCCAGCCACTTCACACCCTGAAGGGGGAGGGGCAGCAGGGGCAGCAACAACTGACTGGGGACTTTGGAGTCAAATGAAGAACAAACATTATTTTTATGCGTCTGATTTTTACCTTTACCTGAAGTTCTCCCTGGAGAGACAGAAACACGACTTTTTCTCGTACGGTTTGACTGCTGGGGTGTTGGGGAATGACGAGTTTTTGGCGGTGGAGTTGCTGGAGGTGATGGCCTATGCCTTCGCCTGGGAGGACTTGCTGAAGGAGATAACCTACGAGTTTTTCGAGGGGGGCTGGATGTCCTCTTAGGAGGCTTCTTTGGCGGTGACCGGGAACGGGACGAAGAGGATGATGAGCTACTTCCAGACAAGGATGCTGATGAACGCCTTCTTCTGTGGAATAAAGTATTTGCATTCATTAACTGCGTATTTGTCAAGAGGGACCTTATAGATATGTACAGTTTACACAAAAATATAGCTATTTTTATCCAACTTTTGAGTTTATGTAGCTAAGCACATAATAAGTTTAAAAAAAAAAATGGGAAACAAAACCACAACCTAGGACAGGAAACAGCTAGTTCTGAGACTAAATATGAATAACTTATTCTGATAAGTGCTTCTCTTTGAGTTGTCTTTCCAGCTACAAAATATGTCACGTTGAGTGCTATAATATGGTATTAATATGGTAACTAACCAGTCTCTTTCTTCCTTAGGAAAATCATCACTGTTTGGAGTTTGCATACAAAATTTGGGTGGCAAAGTATTTTCTACTTGATAGCAAAATGTCCAACAACCTTTAGGTTGCAACTTTTTAAAAAAAGATGTGCAACTGGGTTTGGAATTCATTTAGCTACATAAACTTAGAAGCAGGGGCCTCTCGAATTCTGCAGCAAAATTTGTGGTAAGTTTTGTTGCAATTATGTGTACCTGCAGAATTCACCTTTGGCGGAAGAATTCCTGAGAACCTGAAAAAAAGAAACCCTACCTTAAGTGTGAGATAGAAACTGGCTGAAAGGGAATCTTACACAATCTGCAAAATATTTTGACTGCTAAATGGCTCAGTAAGCACAATTAAAACACAGTTTGCAAAACTCCAATATAAGAAATAGCTGTTTCCACTAATCTTGTACTAGAAAGCACCAGCATTACTTTTCTCCTAAAAAAGAATAACCAATTTTAGAAGTGTGATGCCTAAATCAACTGACCATTTATGCCATTAGTGTCATTTGTCAGTAGTAACATCAAGTCTATCATTTTTAGCAGTAGTCATAAAAATGGTTCATTTTATCACAACAACCCCCTCCCCAAATATTTTCTTTTGAAAAAATACGGGACTTTGAAAACCCTGACTGCAGAAACAGAAAATCATGGAGTTTGGTATCTCCCCTCTCTATTTCCAAGTAGATTCATATCCCTGCAAAAATCTCAAAGACTCAAACACAAAAAATTCTGTGCTAGGTATAATCCGAAGCACAATAATCACAGCTCCTTCTAAGGAGGTAAAGAAGGCCCTAAACTCTGCTACCAGTGCACCAGGCCTCTACTTTGGGCAGATTTAGCACCAATCTTTTTGTTAAAATATTAGGTCCAAAAATTTTAACCTCATGCCAATTTTAAAATGATTTTTAAGAAAAGAACATTGGTACTGACAGGGTTACTTTTGTGTCTAATCTTTTCAAAAGTACCTAGACATCAAACTGCTAAAAATGGCTATATCCATGGAATGGGATTATGGGTAACTTTCCCTTTGTTATTTGTTTGAAATTTTATAAACATTCGTTTCTATAATGAGAAAAAAAACATTTAAAACAAAAATATAACTGCAAATAGGTTATTTTAATATTGGTAAAAGTAGCTTACTGGCTCTGTGGTCATCTGCTTTTCAGAAGCCAGTGATAATGAAAAACCAAAGGAAGAGGGAAGGTGGCAAATTCCCTTATCCCTAGGAGATCTTGGGATCTAAAAGGGTAAGTTAACACGAAGTATCAGTAAAATGGTCAATTTGTCTTCCCCCCAACACTGCACGAGCACTGCTTTTCATTGCAATTAAACCTCAAAGGAGAGGCTCCTTAGAAGGCCATCACCTACTTATCACTCACGAGGTCTTTATTCCAGGGGGACACTAATTCAAACATTAGCCTAAAGCAAATGTGGTGCACTTTCAAGTACTGACACTTCCAAATTAAAGAAGAAAAAGAAAAAAAGGACAGGAAAGGAAAGGAAAAAAAAACAAGAAAAAAGAAAGCCCTCACCGTCTCACTGGAGATCTACTCCTTCTATGCCTGGGTGGAGGCGGCATTCGTCTTGGTGGGGTTCTTCTTCGAGGAGATGGTCGCCTTCTCGGACTTGGCCTCCTTCTAGGTGAGTATGATCTGCCATAACAAACAGAATTAGGGCCTGAATAAACAAGAGCAAGGAATGAATTCCTTGCCACAGTTTTCTCAACAGCTATATTTTAAAAATGGACTTCAAGGCATACAATTTTCCATTCATGTAGAGATTTTTATGGTGCACAGAAAGTGTCCTCAAATTCTCTCTGTAAGTCCAAAGAGTAGCATTTGTACTAAATGCTCTCTACTGCTCTGAAATTATCTAATTCTACCCAGAGAGTAACATGTAAAACTCAAGAACTACATAGATCTTGAAGCCACAGCTCACCTTGATCGGGATCTATGACGCCGTCTAGGTCGAGTATGAGAAGGAGAGCGAGACCGTGTCCGGGATCTTGATTTGGAACGTGACCGTGATCTTGGTCGGGTCTTCTCCTTCTCCTTTTCTTTTTTGGAATTTTTCTCTGGAGAAGGTTCTTTAGGCTCTGGTACAGGTTCAGGTTTGGGAACCTTCAGGATGTCACTGTAGAAACAAAAAGCTTATTTTTTCCCTTCTGTAGCTCAGACTCCTAAGTCATAATACAATGATGTAATAAGGTTATTTTTCTCTAAAATGTTTTCAAAATCCATGAAGACCTCTTAGCTCCAAAAAGATACATACACATGAAAGTTAAAGAGCAGTGAACTGCAAATAGGTTATTTTAATATTGGTAAAAGTAGCTTACTGGCTCTGTGGTCATCTGCTTTTCAGAAGCCAGTGATAATGAAAAACCAAAGGAAGAGGGAAGGTGGCAAATTCCCTTATCCCTAGGAGATCTTGGGATCTAAGATCAACTTAACTCAAACCCAACCAGTTTAGATGCAGACAGATCCCACCACAGAGTTTGTCAGGTAGTCTAGGTATTCCAGAAAAATGACTAGTGCAATTAAAGTGAAAGTTAAAAGAGCAACTAACAATTCTAACCATATACATTTTTAAGAGTACAAAGTCATCCACAGTATTGGGAAAAAAGCAATTTACAATACATAAAATATCTGAAACAATACAACCAACCGATAGCAGTGGTCACCTTTAGGGTCTTTTACAACTCTCCTGTAGAACTGAAATCTTTTCAACAAGCTGATTTTATGATTTAAGAAATATAAAAAGGGAAATAAGTTAATTTTGTATTTGTAACTCAGAATTATTCTTTTTTTTTTAAGATTTATTTATTTATTTGAGAGAGCGAGAATGAGAGAGAGAGAGAGTACATGAGAGGGGGGAGGGTTAGAGGGAGAAGCAGGCTCCTCGCCGAGCAGGGAGCCCAATGCGGGACTCGATCCAGGGAGTCCAGGATCATGACCTGAGCCGAAGGCAGTCGCTTAACCAACTGAGCCACCCAGGCGCCCCTGTAACTCAGAGTTATTCTACTGGCAGTCAGTCAATAATAGCCTAAAACTGTGATATTTATAAATGAATTTTTATATACTTGCCTAGTAGAAGTGGCCTCTTGTACTGAAGGTTCTTTTACTTTCACTGATGGTTCTGGGAGCTCTGGAGTTTTTTCCTTCTTTTCCGGAGCAGGGGAAGGACTCCGGCTCTTGGTTCTGTGACGGGGAGATCGAGAATGACTGCGCTTTCTCTCTCTCCTGACAGGGGAAGATCGTCTTCTAGGGGAAGGAGATCTGGATTTGCGTCTAGGATGAAAGTAATTTTTTTCAGGTTTTTGAATCATGTGGATTGGGAGAGAGAGTCAAAGGGCAAAGTGAGAATTAATCTTTTTAAATACACCACTGCTCCTTATACCTGAGAAATTCCTTGTGAAAATAAAGTATCCTGTCGTATTTACTTAACAGGGGATGGGCCAAAAAAACCCCAGAAAGGCAAGCAAACAAAGGGTAACAACATTCTCCGATACACCAGTTGTAAGAGGAAAGCATTGACCTAAGACACTAGATTTAGAGTCTTAATCATTCCCAGAGACGAGACCAAAGACCAACTTTTCAGAGGAAGAGGATGCTTGAAAGTAAAGAGAAATTCCATAATAACAACTCAAACCCAACCAGTTTAGATGCAGACAGACCCCACCACAGAGTTTGTCAGGTAGTCTAGGTATTCCAGAAAAATGACTAGTGCAATTAAAGTAATATCCTCTTTGGAAGAGAAGAGAAATACGTCAAACCTACACAGCCTTTTTGAAAAGGAGAAGACCCCTTTCCTTTACAATAATAGTTTCCCTAACTTGAAGTAAAACAGCAGGTCTGGTTCATCAATAGTGAAGTAGTTATCACAGTGATGTGCTTAACTCTAGAAATAGTACTACTTCCCTGATAAGGAGGTTTTAATAGCAAATATACAAATTAAAATGAACAAAGAAATTTCCTCCTCCCTTTACTAATTCCAACAGATTTATGAAAAAATTAGCAGAACTCTAAAAATGAAAGCCTAGTAGAATTCTCACCTTTCACCACAAATACAGTAGAAGCTGAGTCGTAGGTTTAAAAATGGGAACCTAACCATAGTCTCATTGGAAGGAAGAAGAAAACAAATAAATGATCTGGTTTTGGTACAATACAACCATCTAAGAAAAGCAGAACAGGGAATTAGATAAGTATAATACGAATGGCTAATGGGCACAGATTTCTAATAAAAAGTAAAGAAAAGAGTTGGAGTAGATTAAAATAATTAAATGCCATATTTAAACAAATGCAATATGGAAGGCAAGTCTAGATTTTGATTTAGGAATTAAGAGTCGTATAATTCACCAAGATTTGAGAGACAATTATTATAGTCAAATGATCTGTCTCAAACAAAACAAGTGTTTTAGGCCAGAGACAAACCTTAGTCCACCGTGAAAATTGTACAATGGAAGAAATTCTCTGAATAGTGCTGTTAGCTTCCTTTTTAACTATGCAACTTTCTACACACAGAATACTTTACTAACTAAAGTACTTGCGAAACAGGTATGCATGTGTCGTATTATACCTTCTTGGGCTTCGAGACCTTTCCCGTTTTTCTCTGCTGCTTTCTTTTTCTTCCTTATCCCTCTTATCCTTGTCTTCATCTTGCTTTTTCATAGAAGCCAACTTTTCTTGTTCAATCTGCAAAGATCAAGTTTTCAAAGTAAACATAGCTGAACATTTGAGATCAACAAACAAATTGAAGACTTTGCACCTCTGATAAATACCAATGCTATAAACCATTTCATTGGCTTCTGCTTTCCAATAAGACTATTCTCAAGTTTACTTAAAAAAAAAAATCACTTTCACATTCATCTTATTCTTTTGTGATTTAACATACACTGCCAATGTGAAGAATCTGTGCTTACCTTTTACGTGGCTATTAAAGTTCAAATTTTCTTCTAAGTATGCACATATTAAAAAAAAAAATTTATCAGGCGCCTGGGTGGCTCAGTTAAGTGTCTGCCTTCAGCTCACGTCATGATCCTAGGCTCCTGGTGGAGTCCCACATCAGGCTCCTTGCTCAGCCGGGAGCCTGCTTCTCCCTCTGCCTGCTGCTTCTCCCTCTGCCTGCCGCTTCCCCTGCTTGTGCACGCTGACAAATAAATAAAATCTTAAAAAAAATTTATCTACCAAATTACTGGACTCTGGAAAAATGACGTTTTATTTATTTATTTTGGAGAGAGCACGCGCATGTGCATGAGCATGTGTGCACGGGGAGGGGAAAGGGCAGGAGGAGATGATGAGGGAGAGAAGGAGACACCCCGCTGAACACGGAGCTCCTAGGGGCTGGATCCCACAACCGTGAGATCATGACCTGAACCCGAAACCAAGAGTTGAGATGTTCAACCAACTGAGCCTCCCAGGTGCCCTGGAAAATGACATTTTAAACTCAATGTTTGGGTTGGGGGAAAGGAGTGGAGTGGAGAATCAAAACTGAATGTTTGAATATATTACAGCAAAGCAAAACAACATGCTGATCCTAGCTCTAGGTCATGTAAAATTTAAAGTCTCTTAGCAGTCTGGATACTCTCTCAAATCAACATTACACAAAAGAGAAAAGGCTATTACTTGTCTCTGTTTTATTTCTTCTTTCTTCAGTTCTAGAAAAGCAGAAGGGATTCCAGCGATGTTTTCTTGTGCACTTAAGAGCAGGGGCCACAGTTCTCCCATAAATTCTCTAGCATTTTTTCCATTCAAAAACCCAGTCAGGTTGATTTGCATCATTTTGGAGTCTGGATTCTGCAAAAAGACATGACAGGAAGAGAAACAGGTTACTTCAAAACAAGCCAACCAACCCAACCTAAAACTCATTAAATTAGTATTTTTTAAGTCTACCATAGGGGCTTAAATACATATATATTGTTTACTACTTAAAAAATCCCTAATAGTTTCTCAGCAATATAATCTCTAGCACAGATTACCAAATTCTCTCTCACTCTACCAAAAGCATCAGAGCAGCCTGTTAATCCTTTGTGGATTTCGTAAGTATTTTTAGACTATGTGGCTGTTAGTGGGCCTTACTGACATTTATTAACTTTAAAAACCATCATGAACATCCACAAATTCCTGCATTTACTAATAAAGAAAATGTTTGCTTGCCTGGGAATTTTCCCCCAATGAGAAACTGAAAAAGTACATAAACTGTTCACTTCTCTAACACTGTAAGATAGCTTTCTATAAAGTATCTACCGTCCAGTTATGAAAACTAACAAGTTATGCATGCACTCTGTAACTTTTGAAGACTAAGCTGAAAGCCTGAATTCTATATAAGGAAAATCTATTATAACAATGCCTCAAATTCTCAACTGTCCACAAAGGGCTAAGAGGTCAAGTTTTCTCAAAAGTAACTGGGTTTTTAAATGCTAAATCTGTTGGTCAAGCAACAAGGTCCATATAACAAGCACAGCTCAATAGCACAAAGCAAGTACAGATTCCAGGTGTCTTCAGTTTCTTCTTGGAACCTTGGGGGTTTGGAATCGCCAAGTCCCCTGTAGAGAAAGATGTTCCCTTGGCTTGCTTCCGACTCCCTACTGCAACTCAACCACCTTGAGTTTAATGTTATATCATTTATCTAAATTGCAAAAGACGAACAAGCAATAATGAGTACACAACCACAAAAAAAGAAAAGATTGTTTAAAAAAGTTCTAAACTTTAATCTCATGCTCACTACAAGGGGAATACTACCAGATACTTAGGTTTTAAAAAAGCACTAAAATACAAATCAGTAAAGCATTTCTCCAATAAAATCTATCTTTAATCATCATTTTAAAAACGGTTTCCCATGTTCCTGTTTTCTAAGTAAAATGTATACATTTTAAAGGAAGTGCTTTCTTAAAATTAATCTTTAAAAATATTCAAAACAAAATGTAATTACCAAATTATTTTAAAAATAGAAATACCTTATCAGTTGAAATGCCAACTGTTCTGTCAAAACACAAGGGCGAACTCTTTGGGAAAAGGATTAACGTAAAGGTAAATTCACATTGGTATATTTGCCAAAAGGTCATATGGTACATCTTACTATCCCTTGGGTTGTTGTGGCAAAATAACAAACTATCTTATAATAAAACGGTTTCAAAACATCAATTCTATCATCATCTCATATTATCTCACGAATGAAGAAAGGAAATAACTATATTAACTGGTTCTAATAATGCTGCCAATTTATTTCAGTCTGAAGTTTAAGCATAATGTAAACAAAAAAGTCTGTGCCTAAAATGTTAATTGATGACTAGCTGACATGCAGCTACAACTAAAGACTTCAGTTACTTGATTATTTTAAAAACAATATCCAATCAAATCAGAATTGCCCCTCATGCTTCACATAAACGTCCATCTCATAATAGTATTTTTTAAAGAGCAGTGTATAGATTTACCCAATTGCTCTTTCCTGTTTGTGTTTTTTTGTTGTTGTTGTTGTTGATGTTCGGCCACTTTACACAACTCACCTCCAAACACACACTGCATCATCAAGGGAGTTGGGTCAGAGCGACATTGGGACACTCACTCTGCTGTGACCTAATAAGGTGATGGTGCTATACTTCAGACGCAAGGAATAACTTCCATTTTGGTTCAGGCCTTTTAAATCATAAATCACATTATCATTAGAAAATTGCTGTCAAAGTAACTTAACATGTAACAGCAAAATTACAAACAATAAGTTTGATTTTTCACCTGTGTAGCTTTCAAAACTATGTACCTTCACTAAACTTCCAGGCTTAATAGTTGTTTACAAAGTGAATTCTTTTCACAACAAACATTGTAAAATAACCCTTCTATATTTGTACTCCATAGAAAAATTCAGTTTCCATAGATTCACAAAATTATGTCACATATTCAGAAATAAGAGCCATTTGTGTATTATTACCTTCACTTCCAGCTGGTTGAATATAAACTCAATCACAACATCATCTTCAAACCCAAGGATTTCCGTTACTCGTTTTGTTATCCAAGGCTTTATAACCTCCAAATTTACTTTGCTCATGTCCACCTGATAAAACATGCAAGAAATTCTTGAGTATAAGGTTCATAATCCTAAAAGAAAGCTCACTTAAGAGTTTTGTCCAACCAAGTTCCTTTTAGCTTATGAAATTTTTTGGTGTAGCATGGTACAATTTGACTCATTCTTGTGTGGTTGTGCTATTCTGTGTGCGGTGTTGCTAAAGGTGGAAAATGTTTAATTAAAACAGTCCCAAAATGTTTGAATCAACTGTGCTATAAAAGGTGCAAAAACAGTTTTGGGAAGAATACCTTTTTTTCTAGGCATTCTGCAAATTTCAGCTGCTTCAGTAGCTTCTTCTGTTTGTTGCTGAACCGATTATCCTGTTCTGCACTTGTTCCCTGCAGGAAAAGAAACACATTTTAATTAAGAGTTCAAAGTTAAATGCCTACTTTTTATCAGCTAACGATGGCTATGACTTTTACAGTAGAAAACAGGGTGATCAAATAAATAGAAAACACCACAGCTAACATTCATAGGTGTAGAATGTATACTTTTTTCCCAATGAAGCGGACAATGAAAAAACTTGACTGTATTTAAAAATTACAAACAAAATATAAGCTCATGGTAACAAATCAAACACTATAGCAGTATACAACATAAAGCTAGCACCTCCCCCACAACCAAGTTTGATGTGTATCTTTTTACACCTTTTTCTATGTTAAAAGACTTTTAAGGTTTTGTATAAATGCGAACAAATTGAAATATTTACTATACTTAATATATACATCCAAACAAGACCATTAAATTTCATCCTCTTGTGACAACCAGTAGCATGCTTACAAAATTATTGTGGCAATGCATATAAACAGGGCGAAAAGGAAAAAGAAAACACCCTAGGACTCTGTCAGTTTTCACAACTTTAAGAACTTGGAATGCATGAAAAATACAGGTTTATCTTAATTAACTCACTTAATTGCAGCAATGACTTTGGAAAAATGAGAGCTTACAAATACTAATTGAGACCATTAAGTGATCATTAATTAGTCTGCATTTTGTCATTCCAACTGGACCAAATAACCAAAATAACTGGCTATGTGATGTGAAATCTACTGATTGCACTAAGTTGGCCACTGCCCCTTAGAAAGTGATCAAGAATTCTGTTTAGGAAGGTAAAGAACCTGGAGTAGAACCCCAATTCTGCCAAGAACTTCAGCCATATGACTCAAAGTTCCTTAACCTCTGAGAATGTTTCCTTACTTGCTAAAATCTACTTTGCAAGGGCTGTGTATCTCAAAAATAATGTATGTAAAGTAACTGGCATGTGGCAGAAATTCAGCAAATGAAAGCTATCATTACTATCTGAACTGAAAAATTCAGTTTACTATCTGGTTGCCTGTACTAACAAGGTAACTCCCTAAATTCTTTTAACTGGAGTTTAAATCCAGTCAACTCCTCTAAGGAATAATAGGTAGTATATAAAAACCCACACCTTTTTCTTCCAGATTTTTACTAACACCAAAGCAAACGTTGTTTTAAAATTTATCAACCGCCTTGTTCTTTTTCTATTGGAACTCCCTTCCATTGGAAATAACAGCCAACAAAAATCCTAAGAATAGGCTTTTGTGTCAAAATATTATACTTGGATCACGGGAATATTGAGTACTTACTACAAAATACTTTGATGGAAATTAGAAAACGAGTTCATCAACAGAATGGAAATTTGATAAGCTCTCTCAATTGAGACTATCATCACAGAAATAACTACAGTATCGTTTGCACAGCCTACGAACAAACAACTGCCTATTTTAAGTAGGTGCTTGGAATAATCCTGGGATTTTTGATGAAAAACTAGTTGGCACAATTAAAGCCAATTAAAGAATTTCAATGTCGACTTTAGAACGTCAAGAGTTATGTTCTTTAAAGTCTTGGTCTTCCCCCTCTTCCAACTTTCCCTTTAAAAACACGCAAACTGCGAATTATACGCTCCAGGGAGTGGAAGGAGCCAACCTACGTTACATAAAGTATAGATTTTGACCAAAACCACTGGTCTCCATATGGTCCGTTCTGCATCAAAAGCATTCGCAAACTTTAGTCCTATTAGTGTCACTTCCCACCCATCTAGGTATCTACTCGGTAATCATTTCCTACAGGAGTGGAATATGGGACAAACAGGTTCCAGCAGTACCAGCCTGGTAAAGTCTGGGCCCTGAGCACCAACTTCGACGAGATAGCTTCCCCGCCTGCAGGTGTTGGACGCGCGGCCCCGGGAGAACCTAGGTAAGAGGCCCCTTTTCTCCAGCGGACTTCAAAACAGTAGAACAAACGCGGGTGGGGGGCGGTGTGCGGGAAGGAGAACTGATCCACCCCTGGCCCCTGCCTCCATACAAGTGCACGCTTTTTGTTGCACCGGTTGCCCTTAGTCTCAGATTCAAACGTTCCAACTACCTATTATCGGAGTTCCCCTCCCGAAAGGAATATCAAATTGGGCGGGAGTTCCCGCGAACTCTGACCCCGCGCCTCCGCGAAGACTTAGGACGGGGTGGGGGGGGTGGATTCGGCGCTGCTCTCTCAAGAAAGCCGCTGAACGCCGTTTCCTGTCCTCCCTAACACGCTCTCCTGGGGCGGTACCCCCAAAACCGTACTCTCCAGAATCCTCCCTCCGCCAGTCACCTCAGGGCTTCCCTCCGGCCTCCCCACAGGGACTTCCTCCTCGCGGCCCAACTAGGCCCCAGGACGGGGCGGCGCGCGCGGCTCGGCCTGCAGGCCCCACCAGGCAGGCGGGCGGCGGGGTACCACTCCGGCCCATTCCCGCCGCCATTTTCCGGCGACCGTCGCTGCCGCGTAGGGGGGACGATCCCGGAGGAGGAGACTGCGCAGGGGCGCACCGGTCTCCGCCGCAGGGCAGGGGGGGAGCGTCCGCTGGCACGGAAGATCATTAGGATCTTCGAAGCCTCCCCTCGCTGGCCACAACCGTCCCGAGTTTAGGCTCCCCCCCCCGGGCCTTACCGATAAGCCCCTCACCTCACCCCAGATCCCCGCGCTTCTACTTACGCGGAAGAATCCCGCGTCCATCTTGCTGCCTCGCTCGGAGATCGCTCCCTATCCCAAAATACACCGCGCCGCCGCGACGGAGGGCGGGACCGGCAGGGAAAGCCGAGCGCCGGGACGCAGCGCGCGCCGCTCCACCCGCCCCTTCAGCCGACACGAGGCCGCGCCTGCTCAGTGCAGTGAGCACCCGCCACGCGTGCGCACGCGCGCCCAAGGGGCGGGCTGCTGCCGTCTCCGAGGCTCCCAAGTAGCCAGTCCGGGAGGAGCGTCTCGCGATCGCAGCCAATGAAAACAAGAGAGAGAGTCGTCGGGTCGCCCCGCCCTGCGAATCCTTTTGTGGCGCTCGATCAGCCTTGTTCGCGCAGCGTGACTTGACCCATCCTTCGACCCGTAGTGGAGGAGGCCTTCCCGCCCTGGGGGTTCCATGGAGCGATTGAAGAGAAAGGCTGTTACCTCAGAGTGACGCGGGCGAGGCGGCTCGCGCGCGGAAGGGAGGCCTCCCGGGCTTTCGTGTCATCGTAAAAGTTGTGATTGTGTTGCTTTTACGAGTTTGCCAGTTATTAAGATCGACTCTAAAGCAGTCGAGCTGTATAGTATGAATGAAGTCTGCGCTGTGGCCGTTCCCTCGGGTTGCCCCCCATCTTCACAGCTCACTCGTTTGGGGAGGAAGCTGAAAATACCCGGCAGAGGAGTTTCGGCTTCGGCCGACGGGCAGGAAGCGGGCGAGAGAACCGTGGCCCTGAGCCTGGGCGTGGGCCTGGTGGGCCGCCCTGCCGCCTCGGCGCCCTGCCCTGGCCCGGAGGGCCTCCTGCATCGCGTGCAGGGCGCCCCATTGCCGCCCAGCGCCGGAAGGCGGGTGTCCCTCTGGCCATATTTCATAAAGTTACCCCCCCCAAACGCGCGCGCGCAGGCACTCCCACTCCCTCCTCCCGTTCCTGCTCTTGGCAGCACGCATCCCACTCCATACTGTGTATTTGTTCATCCCTGCGGCTTTAAATACCAGTTCTATGCTGGCAACTTCACGGACCTCTAGCTCAGACTTCTCTCCCGATCTTTAAACTCGTACAGGCAGCTTCCTGCTGGACGTTTCCACTTGGATTGACATCAGAAATTTAACCAGTCCAGGCATTGAACTGCTGATCCCTACCCTTCTCTCCCTCACTCCCCACACACCCCAGAAAACCCACCTGCTCCTCCCAGAGTCTTCGGTCTCAGTTGATGGCTACATCTTTTCCTTTGTTTAGGACACAAGCCTTGGTATTATTCTCGTCTTTTCTTTCCCTTTCATCCCACTTCCAGACTATCCGGAAACCCACACGGCTATAATCCTGGCTCGAGGCGCCGTCAACTTTTGCCTCAATTTCTGCACTGGCTTCCTAACAGGCCTCCCTGCTTCTGCCCTTGCCACTCAGTATCTACTCTAAATGCAGCGGAGTGACCCTATTAGAAAACCTTAGACATGTCACTCTTAAGCTCGAAACCTTCTCCAGAGTCCCTCATTTTTCTCAGAACAAAGGCTAAAATCCTGCCTGATGCTCCCCTATTTCTTCTTTGATCTCCTCCCTAGCACCCTAACACTCCTCACTGCCTGGGGACTTCCTAAGCTTGCTCTTGCCTCAAGACCTTTGCACTGGTTGTAACTTCTGCTTGGAATGCTCTACCCCCAGATACCTACTTGGCAAATTTCAAGGTTTTGCGTAAGTATCACCGAGTCAATGAGGTCCACTCTGTCCCACTGGAAATTGCTTACACACCCTCTCTGTACTCCTGATGCCTCTTAATCTACTGTTTTTTTTTTTCTCCTTAGCATTTACCACCCTGTAATATTTACCTATTTTTAATGTTTGTTTCTTATATGTTCCCCACACTAGAATGTAAACTCCTTAAAGTCAGGGCATTTGTCTTTTTTGCTCACAGATGTGTCCCTAGCACCAAGAACAGTGTCTGGCACATAGTAGAGGCTCAATAAAATTTGCTAAATGAACAACAGCTTTGTCAGGGGGTCAAAGATGGGGAAGTGACTGGCTTCCACAGAACAAGCCAGTTGACCAGATGGAACCGTGAAATCACAATGCCCCACATCTCACTGATGATTCTCACTGGTTCTGATCAGTCTTTGTGTTTTGTATCTTTTCTTTACTGTCTCTGCCCTTTTGCTGCCAATCCCATAAATTTTGGCTTTCCTTGCAGTTCTGCCATTGACCCTTTTTACTTTTCACTCAATAAAGATGACCTATCTGTCCTCTCCTGGTTTCAATGACCACTTCATCTCCCAAACCTATTTATCTCAGACACAGTTCTGCCCCAGACCTTTATGTGCAACTTCTTATTACAGTCACTTGGGATGTCCTGTAGATACCTCACACTCAACACGTCCCAAACTGAATTCATCTTTTCACTTGCCTCAACCCTCTGCTTTCCCATTCTTAATAAATGAGCCTACCTTTCTCCCTGTCATCATTCTTCTCTCTTCTTTGTATTCTACAACCACCAGATCTTGCCTTTCATTTCTGTTGCCTTCCTTCTAGCCCCATTGCCTCTTTAATTTAATTTGGATTACTGTCTGGGTCATTGCAGCAACAACCTGTTAACCATTTCCCCTCCCTTCAAGGTTGATGTCTCTACCCTATATCGAGAGTAATTTTCTTTTTTAAAAAAAGGTTTTATTTATTTGAGAGAGAGAGTGCGTGTGAGCATGAGCAGGGGGGAGGGGCAGAGGGAAAGAGACAGCAGGCTCCATGCTTAGGGTGGAGCTTGACTCAGACTCGGGCTGCATCCCAGGACCCCGAGATCATGACCTGAACCAAAGTCAGATGCTTAACTGACTGAGCCACCCAGGCAGCCCTCAAGAGTGATTATCTAAGATAATAATCTTGATCCTTTCACTCCCCAACTTAAAACCTTTCTGTGGCTCCCCATTGTCCTCTAGATAAAGCCTAAGCTAGTTACTGTGGCTTATAAAACCCCTTATGATTTGTTTACTTCTGCCTTCTTCAGACTCATCTCATGGACCAAGCCTCTCCCTGCACACATCCTTCACTTCTAAGCTGCAGCCACATTGAACTACAGATGTGGTCTAGTTATGAACAAGTTAGGTTTCAAAGTCAGTTTCTTGCCTACACATTGGTAAACCTACAGTTACTAAGAGGTGACTCAAATAACACTTCCCCTAACGAGCCTTTCCCGACCAGCCTTCTGAAAATAGCAGAAGACTCTCCCCACTCATTCTATCATACCTTGCTTTATTTTTTCTTCATAGCACTTAATAACAGTTGACATTGTTACCTATTTTGTTTATGTGCTTACTGTTTTTGCCCCCATTAAAAACAAAAATGAAACTTTATGAATTTCCTGTTCACCATCAAAGCCTTAGTGCCTAGAATAGTATCTAGCACATTCTTGGAGCTCAATAAATATTTGTTGAATGAATGTATGAGTAAGAGTCAGGATCAGTCTGGGTGCCTGGGTGGCTCAGATGGTTAAGCGTCTGCCTTCGGCTCAGGTCATGATCCCGGGGTCCTGGGATTGAGCCCCTCATCAGGCTCCCTGCTTGGCAGGGAGCCTGCTTCTCCCTCTCCCTCTACTGTTCCCCTTGCTTGTGCTCTCTCACTCTCTGTGTCAAATAAATAAATAAAATCTTAAAAAAAAAAAAGTCAGGATCAGTCACCAAAGGCATTTCTACTAATGAGTGAGTCTGTTCTTTGAAATAGTATAACCATTTATTCTATCAGGAAGTGTCCACATTGAAAAATCTGCTGAGGCAGATAAGCCTTCTCCCTACAGGTGCAGTGGAGAATCCTTGGCAGTGAAGATATTTGCATCTCCTGCTCATTTTGACGCTGTGCAGATCAGTACAGGTCTTCAAGCCAAGGAGCCATCCCCAGTGAGCCTCTGGTGGGTCTTTGCTAGGTCTCGTCTTTAAGTCCTCAAATAAGCCCGGAGCCTCAAAAAGCTAACGGGCAGCCAATCTTTGGTTGGTGCTGATCCTTTAGGCACCAGATTCTAAGATTTCTCCATGTCATCAACTGCTTTTCCTCATTGCTTGTTGATTGCTGTTGATGGTGGACGTGTTCCACCTGTTGCCACTGCCCTCTGTCCTTTAGAGTCACGGTGACTGAACGTAACCGTCCCTTAGGCACGTGCACTTTTTGTAATTCTCTCATCACTTTTAGCTTTTGTTCTGATCCCCACTTCTGTCTCTGTCTTTTGCCTCTTTCTTTCAGCTCTGCTTTTGTGTTTCCTAGATAACATGGAATGACAACCTTCATAAAATATCTCAAAAACCCAACACAAATTTACCAAGCAAGCTATGGACTATAATAATCTCGTAACTGAAATGAAAATGCCTGATGGATAAAAGCTGATGCATTTTGCTCTGGAAGGTGTCTTTGAGCACATCAGTGAGCGTATTCTTTATCTATTGCCAAATAACCCCCCAAATTGAGCAACTTGAAACAATAAACTTTAGTTATCTATCGCCCACTGTTTCTGTGCATCAGCAATCTGGAATGGCTTCTTCGGGTGGTTCTGACTCAAGGTCTTTCAAGAGAATGTAGTCAAGATATTGGCCTAGATTACAGTCCACTAGGCCTGGAAGATGTGTTTCCAAGAAGGTCTCCTCACATGGCTGTTGGCATGAGGCCTCAGATCCTTGCCACATTGACCCCTCCATAGGCTGCTTGGGTGTCTTCACGGCATGGCAGCTGGCTTCCCCCAGGGCAAATGATACAAAAGAGGGCAAGACAGAAGTCATGGTGTCTTTTAGGACCTAACTTCAGAAATCATACACCCATAGGGGCGCCTGGGTGGCTCAGTCGTTGAGCGTCTGCCTTCGGCTCAGGTCATGATCCCAGGGTCCTGGGATCGGGTCCCACATCGGGCTCCCTGCTCGGTGGGAAGCCTGCTTCTCCCTCTCCCACTCCCCCTGCTTGTGTTCCCTCTCTCGCTGTGTCTCTCTCTGTCAAATAAATAAAATCTTTAAAAAAAAAAAAAAGAAATCATACACCCATAGTCTCCACACTATGCTATTGGTTACACAGGTTACGCGTATTCAGTGTTGGAGGGGTGTGCATACCAGCAGTTGAGGACCACTGGGGGCCATCTTGGAGGCTGGCTATCAGCGTTAAGTATTTGTAAGTTGAAAAATGTGAGGGTGTCTGGCTGGCTCAGTCAGAAGAACATGTGACTCTTGATCTTGGGGGTTGTGAGTTTGAGCCCCATATTGGGTATAGACAGTACTTAAAATAAATACATAAAATTAAAAAGAAAAGATGTAAGTACAAGAGTTTGTATACTTCCTGATTTAGAAGGGACTGTATTCTTTCTCTCCCCTCAGAACCTCTGCACATATTCTGTCCGCTTATCTAGAACCTCTGTTCCCTCCCTTCCAACCTTTGCTTTGCCCTCCCCACCTTGTCTCTCTACTTTTAACCCTTTTAACTGGCCAGCTCTGATTCTTCCTCAAGGGTTTAGTTTAGTTACCTCTTCCAGGAAGTATTTCTGGTTAGTGGGACTTAGTACTTACCATCTGAGTATCTCGGGGGACTGCAGAGCCCCCCAAACCCCTAGGCCCAGATCTTTGCAAACAGGTTCCTCATATTCTACTTATTAGCATATTTTCCACTATATTCTAATCAGGTACATGCTCATCTCCACTCCTGTGCCCCTCCACCCACCCCAACACACACAAAACTCTTTGAAGGCAGGAACTAAGTCTCCTCTCTTTATCATCAGCACCCAAACCAGAGTTTGGCAAATAATAAGTTCCAAGTATCTGTGCAACAAACACACACTTTGGCCAAGTGCACGATAGTTGAGTGTTAAAAACAATATTCTAGGTGCCTGGGTGGCTCAGTCGTTAAGCGTCTGCCTTCGGCTCAGGTCATGATCCCAGGGTCCTGGGATCGAGCCCCACAGCAGGCTCCCTGCCCGGCAGGAAGCCTGTTTCTCCCTCTCCCACTCCCCCTGCTTGTGTTCCTGCTCTCGCTATCTCTGTCTCTGTCAAATAAATAAATAAAATCTTTAAAAAAAAAATAACATTCTGCCAAAGCTGATGATTTCCATCAGAGAATAAACTTTTGGATACAAGAATAAACTTTTATCAAGAAAGTATGAAATTTTGGGGCACCTGGGTGGCTCAGTCAGTTGAGCATCTGCCTTCCACTCAGGTCATGATCTCAGGGTCCTGGATCGAGCCCCGAGTCGGGCTCCCTGCTCAGTGGGGAGTCTGCTTCTTCCTCTCCCTCTGCCTCTCCCCACTGCTCGTGCTCTCTCTCTCTCGCTCTCTCTCAAATAAATAAATAAAATCTTAAAAAAAATTCAGTAGTCAAATTTTGAGTAAATTAAGTCTGGCATTATAGTACAGGGATAATAGCTTCTTGGCACTACTGTGTTCCCGCATTCACTATACTGCACATTTTTTTTTTTTAAGATTTTTATTTTTTATTTATTTGACAGAGAGAAAGACAGCGAGAAAGGGAACACAAGCAGGGGGAGTGGGAGAGGGAGAAGCGGGCTTCCCGCCGAGCAGGGAGCCCGATGCGGGGCTTGCTCCCAGGACCCTGGGATCTTGACCTGAGCTGAAGGCAGACGCTTAACGACTGAGCCACCCAGGCACCCCTATACTGCACATTTTTAATACTAAATAGACACTTTATGATTCCTGAATTTCTCATGGCCTTCTCCATATTTATTTTACGGTCATTAATAGTTGCATGACACTTCTATTTACTGCTTCTCCATTCTATAAACAATCAGATTCACTATGAGGTCAACAATAAGGCCAGAAATCTCTTGGCAATAAAGGAAAATAAAAGCTTAGTTGAATTGATCACTAATATAAAAAGCTGTCAAACTATAAGAAGATTTCCAGTTGTTTTTGCATATATAAATATCAAATAGGTAAGACATGGAGCCGCAGTCTGGGATTTTCTGAATCTCCCTTTCCCAGTCTAACAGCAAGATTCACTAGATGGCGATCTATCCTCTCAGGAGGAAGTAAACAACGACAAAGACACTGTACTGTGGTTTGATTGGTTGGTTTTTACTGAGCCCTGACTCTGCTCACTATGGGGTTCGTAGATACAGTAAGGGATACAAGGGATGTTTAAGACAGTCCTCAGGGAGCTTATAATATGGCCAGAAAGATAATAGCAACAGGCAAATGTAACAACAGAACATGTAGCTTCCTGCTTTACTTTTCATCCTCTAGAAATTTCCCCCACAGATGTTACATTCAGGCATCGTGTTGGCATATTTTTAAAAGAGCTGGAAGAACAACAGAGATACCCATCAGATGGGGAACAAGGAACCATAATTGGCAGAATTATCTTTTCCTATTCCTATCTATATTCCCTTGTGTTTAAGTGACAGTATCTTTCTTTTTATGTAGGACCCCATAATAATAGTATTTACTGTATCAGGGATTATACTATGTCAATCTACATTAGTGCTTTAAACACATTAGATAATTCAGTTCTCACAATAATACCTAGTGTTACAGGATATTTTTCTCCATTGGTGCCCGCGGTTCTTGGTCATGCCACTTGGAAGAAAGAATGAAGAGATAGACCAGACAGAGTGGTGGGCAGCAAAACAAGGTTTACTGAACGTTAGTAAAGTGATAAGTACAAAGCTCCTGAGGAGCGAGGGGACCCGAGAGGGCTGGCACTGGAGTTTCTAAGTCTAGGGGGTTTTATGGGCTTGTTGACAGGATGTTTTAATCTGATTAACCCTCCCTGTCATCCAATCAGGTTTTTGTCACCTATCTATCATATAGGAAAGGGTGGAGGCTCCTTCCAGGGTGGCATAAAATCCTTTTAAGGGTGGTTTCCTCTTAGGGTGGGGGCCCCTTGTCCCTACCCGCCTGCCTTCCAACTGTCCTTCGTCACTAGTAGGTTGTTATGGACTGAATTGTGCCCCCCGCCCACCCCAGCTCCCATTCACATGTTTAAGTCCTAACCCCCAGTACATCATAATGTGACTGTATTTGGAGATAGAGTCTTTAGAGAGGTAATTAAGTTAAAGCGAGGTCATTAGGTGGACCTTAACCCAATATGACTGTGTCCTCATAAGAGGACATGAGGACCCAGACACACACACAGAAGGGAGACCATGGCAGGTTGCAGGGAGAAAATGACCCTCTAGAAGCCAAGGAGAAGAAGCTTCAAGATAAACCCACCCTGCTAACACCCTGGTCTTGTACTTCCAGCCTCCAGGATTGTGGGGAAATAAATGCCTGTAGATTAAATCACCCAGTCTGTGGTAGGCCTATTACAGCCGTTCTTGAAAATTAATACATAATTTTTATCCCAATTTTTAAAATGAGCAAAATGAGGCCCAGGAAGGAGAAGTTAGTTTCTTAAAATCACCCAGCCAGCTGCAACAGAACTCACTTTTAGGGTTTGGTCTGTCTGCTGAGGGTTGAGACCACAACATTAGAAATGGCTTGACATTTATGTAAGTGTCAAGCAAATAGCCAGAGGAGGGAATGTAGACAGATCTTATCCTATTGGTAAATGAGCAAATAAGCTTTCCTTAATCTGGTCAGCAAAGGCCTCCCAGTCTGTGCCCAAACCCCAGTGAAAGAAAGGGAAAGCCAGAGGGGCTTGGGGGAGTTTTCTTTACTTCGGGCCCAGGACTATTCTGGCAAGAGTGGCCAGAAGTGATTAGTGATTCAAATCATTCTTGACTTCATTTAAAATGAGCAACAAGTCTTGTTACTCTAAATGATCTTTTTTGTCTTTATCTTCCACACCCAAATTCCCTAGCTGGGCAGGGTCCTTATGACATTGTCTTGTAAAGCTAGACACATTGTCTAGCTGGCTAGAGACCAGATGGGAACCAGTCAGCAAATAGAAATTTGGATCACACACCTTCCCTTTTTGGCTCCCATGGAATTACTGAACGTTGTTGCCCAATAGCCCAATAGCCTGTGAGCAATAGACAAAGATCCTTAGGCCAATTGTACAGTGTATGAGTATATGAATTGTGATTTGTCACCAGCAGACCCTCACCCCAAGGAATTCTGAAGGGAGTTCTGTAGGCCGAAAGGAAATGATAGCATTTAGAAATTTGGATCTATAGGACAAAAGGAAGAATACTGGGGATGGTAAATAAGTAATAAATATTCAAAAAGCCAACTTTTGATTCTTAAATTCCTTAAATGTCAATTGACTTTACTGTTTTTTAAAGATTTACTTATTCTAGAGGGAGGGAGAGAGAGAGAGACATCAGGGGGAGGGTGCAGAAGCAGAAGGAGAGAGGGAATCTCAAGCAGACTCACCCACTGAGCACGGAGCCTGACATGGGGCTCATCTCATGACCCCGAGGTCATGATGCAAGCTGAAGTCAATCAAGAGTCAGATGCTCAACGGAGTGAGCCACCCAGGTGCCCCAATGTCAATTGACTTTAAGGCAAAAATAATAATGTAATTTGGGGTCTTTTTAACATATGTAAATGTAATATATGTGCTAACTATGGCACAAAGGACAGTTGGAGTGTACACGGAATTGTGCCCTTGTGGACGTGTCAATCTTCTCCAAACGGAAGTTGTTTTAAATTCCAGTAGAGTTGGGGTGCCTGGGTGGCTCAGTCGGTGAGGCGTCTGCCTTCAGTTCAGGTCATGATCCCGGGGTTCCGGGATCGAGCCCCACATCCGGCTCCCTGTTCGGCAGGGTGTCTGCTTCTCCCTCTTCCCCAATGCCCTGCTCATGCTCTCTCTTGCTCTCTCTCTCAAATAAATAAATAAAATCTTAAAAAAAAAAAAATTCCAGTAGAGTTAACATATAGTGTTACATTAGCTGCGCGTGTACGATATAGTCATTCGACAATTCTGTACATTACTCAGTGCTCATCATGGTAAGCGTTCTGGGTCCCCTTCACCTATTTCCCCCATCACCCACCCACCTCCCCTCTGGTAACCACCAGTGTGCTTTCTATAGTTAAGCGTCTGTTTTTCAGGGGCACCTGGGTAGCTCAGTCGGTTGAGCGTCTGACTCTGGATTTTGGCGTGGGTCATGATCTCGGGGTCCTGGGATCGAGCCCTGCATTGGCTCCCTGCTCAGCAGGGAGTCTGCTTGACATTCTCTCTCCCTCTGCCTCTCCCCCTGCTCTCTCTCTTTCTCTCCTAAATAAATAAATAAATAAATAAATAAAATCTTTAAAAAAGAGTCTGTTTTTCAGATTTTCTCTTTTTCTTTGTTCATTTGTTATGTTTTTTATATTCCACATATAAGTGAAATCATATGGTGTTTGTCTTTCTCTGACTTTTTTCACTTACCATTATACTCTCTAGTGCCCAACGATGGCATTTCTCTGCACTCTAGCCATTTGCCCCAATTTAAGTTTAGAAATTATCAGTTTCAGTAATAACTGAATCGCAGTTCTCAACAGCTGTTCAAAATGTTAATAACAGTTTTCTTGTGTGGTAAAAACAACAACAACAACAACAAAAAAAAAAAACGGGAAGGTTGCAGGTTGTTGCAAATGGCAAGATTTATTTTTATCTATTTAAGATTTATTTTTATCTTCCATTAAATTCCAATAAAAATTCAAATGGAATTTTTGAGGAACTTGCAGGCTGATGCCATAATTTTTATAAAGACAAATGTCCAAGAATAGCCAAGACACTGCTGAGGAGAAATTTAAGATAGGAAGCCTCGCCCCACTGTATGAATTAAGAAAATGTAGTATCTGTGCAGGGATTGACAAACTCACCAAAGAAGTACAGCACCATAGAAAAAGACCCACATGTATACAAAAACTTGGTATAAGACAGAAGCGGCATTGTAGATCCTGGGGAGTGGCACTGAGACAATTGGTTATGCATGTGGGAAAAAATGAAATTGGAGCCATACCTCACTCTACACACAAAAGTCAATTTCCAATGATGAAACACTTAAAGTGAAAGGCAAAACTTTAAAAGAGAAAGAAAGAAAGGAAGAAAGAAAGAAAGAAAGCTTCAAGAGAGTATCTTCAAGGCCTAGGGATAGGAAGACTTCCTTAGACAAGATATAAAGTGCTAACCATCAAAGAAAAAAAATTGTTAATTTGACTTCGATAAACAAAGCGTTTGCTCATCAAAAGATACCACAGAGAGAGTAAAAAAGACAACTTGCAAACTGGGAGAAGATATTTGCGACAATGTTGCTATAACTGAGAAAAGATTAGTATATAGAACATACTCTTTCAAAACCATCACATATAAGTAATAAAACAGACAACCCAATGGACAGATGGGCAAAGTCTTGAGCCAGCATTCCACACAAGAACCTATCAACCTCTTCAGCGATCTGGGAAATGCAAATTAAGGTCATAAGATACCAATTTGTATCTACTAGACTATTCCAAAGTAGGAAGTCTGGTAATTCAAAGTGTTACTGAAGATGTAGGTTAACCAGAACTCTCATAGTCTACTGGCAAGAGAGTAAATTGGTGCCAACACCTTGGAAAAACAATTTGTCATTATCAAATAAAATGAAAGATGTGAAAACCTTATGACCCAGCATTTCCACTCCAAACAATGCATATGTGTGCCAAGAGCCATGTATAAAATATTCATAGCAGTATTCTTCTTCCTAAGAAAAACTGGACATAATCTAAATGTCTGTCACCTGAATCACAGATAAATAGATTGCAATATGTTTCTAAAATGGAATTTTAGGGGCGCCTGAGTGGCTCAGTAGGTTGAGCATCTGACTCTTGATTTCAGCTTGGGTCATGATCTTGGGGGCATGGGATCGGCCCCTAGTGGGGCTCCATGCTCAATGTGGAGTCTGCTTGTCTCTCTCCCTCTGCTCCTCCCTTGCTCGCTCTCTCTCTCAAATAAATAAGTAAAATCTTAAGAAATAAATAATTTTAAAAATGGAATTTTAAAGGAAAAAGAATCGAGTATAGCTGCATGCCATAAAACAGATAAAACTTTAAAATCGAGGGGAAAAATAAGTTGCAGGAGACTATGCACAGTATGAGCTCATTTATAAAAAACTGGAAAAAAAAAACTAGTAAAATTCAACAATGTATTATTTTAGGGAAGCATGCACTAATGACCAAATTATTTTTGAGGTGAGGAACATTCAGGAAAGTGGTTCCCCCTGGGGATCAGAATGGAGGTTGAGATAGGGAGAGAGCACAGAGGTAAATTATTAAACAGGATTGGTAATGCTCCAACTCTTGAGTTGAGTAGAGTGTGTGTAGAGCCATTTTTTAAAAATGTGACATACCTTATTTGGTATTTTACAAATATAACAAAGAATGGGGGGAAAGAAAAACTCCTGGCAATATGGTTAAATTGTAGACAAAAGAACTTCTTAGCGGCAGGTATGCAAAAAGACAATCCAAAGTGTTGGAGGAAAAGAACTTTGAAACCAGAATTTTATCTCTAGTTATACTGTCATTTAAATACTAGAGTGAAGTAAATATTTATTCAAAGCCTCAGAAATATTGCCACATAAAGACCTTCTTTGAAATCACTCCTAAAGAAGAGAATTGAATCCAGAAGAAAGCAATGAGGGGCGCCTGGGTGGCTCAGTCATTAAGCGTCTGCCTTCGGCTCAGGTCATGATCCCGGGGTCCTGGGATCGAGCCCCGCATCGGGCTCCCTGCTCTGCGGGAAGCCTGCTTCTCCCTCTCCCACTCCCCCTGCTTGTGTTCCCTCTCTCGCTGTCTCTCTCTCTGTCAAATAAATAATAAATTAAAAAAAAAAAGAAAGCAATGAAATATGGAGGGTAAAGGTGAATAAATGACTTAATAAATTTTATTGGTGTCTAAAAAATTGTGATCTTACCACCCCCGGCCCCCCCAAAAAAAACCCTGAAATGTTACAGATTCTAGTACTAAAACTCTAAGTGTTCCTTCTTGGCAATCAGAGAAATCCAAACTCAAGCAACAGTTAGAATATTTTATATCCATAATATTGCCAAAAATTAGAAACTCAAGGTAATTCAAAGGGTCAGTAAGGGTATGGAGGAAACAGGATTTTCCACTAATTGCTGATAGAGGTATGAATTATGTGTGCTTTTTCCCCAGGAAGGCCTTTTGGCTATACTTAGTCAAATTAGCTGTATGTCCTATGACTCAGCAATTCTACTCCAGGGCATATAAAACTTCCTCCTCACCCCCACCCAAATACCAAAAAGACCTCACATACAGATCAGCAAGGGTATATATTTAAGAGTTTCTTTCTTTCTTTTTTAATCAGAGAGGGAGTGAGCCTAAGCAGTGGGAACTACAGGCAGAGGGAGAAGCAGGCTCCCCGCTGAGCAAGGAGCCTGATGCAGGACTTGATCCCAGAACCTTAGGATCATGACCTGAGCCAAAGGCAGCCGTTAAACCCGCTGAGCCACCCAAACAACCCTTGAGAGTTTCTTTCATTTTGTATATGTAGTTGGAGCTGGAGCAAACTCTATCTGCCATTAAGGAGATGGGTGAGAAAAATATGGCACGTGATGAACACTATGCAGTGGTCAGAAATAATAAACTGGATTTATATTCAGCAATATGGCTAGATCTTTATTTTATTTATTTATTTATTTTAAAGATTTTATTTATTTGACAGAGAGAGACACAGCGAGAGAGGGAACACAAGCAGGGGGAGTGGGAGAGGGAGAAGCAGGCTTCCCGCGGAGCAGGGAGCCCGATGCGGGGCTCCATCCCAGGACCCTGGGATCATGACCTGAGCCGAAGGCAGACACTTAACAACTGAGCCACTCAGGCGCCCCAATATGGCTAGATCTTTAAAAAAATACAATTAGTGATAAAAGTAAGAAACAGAATATATCACATTTATGTAAAACTTATGTAAATTCAAAACATTTATCCTTAAAAGATGATTGTGTATTTTTCAAGACACATTCATTCATTCAATCATGTATCCATTAAGTATTCTTTCATTATTTATTATGCAAGTCATCACTCGACATTGGGAATACAGCAGCAAACAGAATTCTGGTCTTTGTGGAACTTACATTCTCTTAGAAGAAGATAGATAATTAAATGTAAATGAAGACTGCGAGATGGAGATTGTTGATGAGCGAGATGTGCTGTTTTACAAAGGGTGGCCATGGACGTCCTCTCTGATAAGGTGACCTTTGAGCCTACTTTAGGAGGAGGAGCAAGACTGTGGCTATGTGGAGGAAGAGAATTCCAGGCAAAGAGAACAGTAGGTGCAAAGGTCCTGAGGTGGGCGTGTGTTTGGCATGTTTTAGAAACATTAAGGAGATCAATATGTGGCTAGAGTGGAGTGAGAGAGAGAGAGAGTTGCAGGAAGCGAGAGAGGCGATGGTGGCCGAGATTCTGCTTGGAATGAAATGAGAATCCATTAGAGGCTTTTTAGCAGGGGAGTGAAATGATCCAGCTTATTTTTAAAGGATTGCCCTGGTTACTGTGCAGAGGCAAGACTAGAAGCTGGGAAAGCAGGGAGAAGGCTGTTAGAGGGATCCAGGACAGAGGTGATGGTGGTGTAGAATAATGTTGTGGAAAAGATGTCAAAGGCTAAAAGAGGAAAACAAAACAAAACGAAACAAAAGCTTTAGGAGATTATCTTTAAGGACTAGGGATAGGGAATACTTCTTTAAACTAGATATTTTTTAAAGTGCTAACCCAAGATAAATTTGACTACAGTTTGTTCATCAAAAGATACCACAAGGGGAGGAAAAAGACAAGCTGCAAAGTGGGAAAAGTTACACAATTTAAAAATAGAGCAGACTGGGGCGCCTGGGTCAGTTAATCATCTGCTTTCGGCTCAGGTCATGATCCCAGGGTCCTGGAAATGAGCCCTGCATGGGGCTCCCTGCTCAGCCGGGGGGCCTGCTTCTTCCTCACCCTCTGCCTGCCACTCCCCCCACTTGTGCTCTCTCTAATAAATAAATAAAATCTTAAAAAAAAAATAGAACAGACAATTTACTAATGGGTGGGTATGAGGGAAATAGAAGAATCAAGGATGGCTGAGGATTTGGGCCTGAACAACTGGGAGAACGGAGTTGCTTGTCACTGGGTGGGAAAGACTGGGGAGGAGTAGCTTTAGGTGGAAAAAGCGAGTGTGCTGTGGGCTGTTTGAGATGCCCGTTAGACACCCAAGTGGAGCTGTCACGTGGTCTGTTGGCCATTTAGGTCTACAATTTGGGGAGAGGTCGGATGATACTCATTTGGGAATTGCAGCATATGGTAGTACTTAAATCATGGGATTAGGTGAAGTCACCAAGAGAGTGAGCACTGATGGCAAAGAAGTCCGAGACCAAGCCCTGAGGTGCTTGTTATTTAAAAGTAGGAAAGGTGACGAGGAGCCAGCAAAGGAGACCGAGAAGGAATGGTCACTGAAGTCAGAAGAGAACCGGGGCGGGGCGGGGGGGTGTCCTGGGGGCCAGCAGGAAGGAGTGGTAGGCCATGCCCAGTTCTGCTGCACGTGGATGAGATGTGCAAGGAGGATGGAGCTGATCTGGAAAGGATAATTTCGTGCAGTGATCGGTTGAAGGCCTCCCTGGAGAAGGCTCTAGAGAGACCAGGTAAGAGAAGTGGGAGAACAAGTAGAGACAGGACTTTTTTGTTTTGTTTAAATGTTTTGTGGACAGAAGATCTGTGGATCTGATTTCTACTAGCCACTCCCTTGATTCAAGGAGAGATCTAAAACAGAAACAACAGCAACAAAATCAGGCCATGAGATTAGCAACTAACTCCCCTCCTCCCTGTCACTCCCAAATCAGGACGCGTGGTTGATGTTTAATTGATGTTTATCCTCCCTCCTCCTGGTTCCCCCTCTATCCAGGGCTCCGGTCTCCCCAGAAGCTGCCACCAACCAGTGGGTCAGGGGGCAGACCTCGGAGAAGCCTGTGAGTGGCAGCTTGGTCCTCTGAGAACGGGGGGCGGGGGGCGATGGCGGGGTGGGGACATGGGGTACGCTTCCATCACCCTTCTCTCTCCAAACCTCTTCATGGTCCCTTGCCCCCCAAACACAACAACACAGTCCCTCTGACCCCTCATTCTCACTGGTACAGCACCTGTAAGACTGCCCAACATGGATGGTCCTCATGCCAAAGTACCCCCTTCCCTAGTATACAACTCCTTCTTTGGGCAGATGTCCCTCCACAACCTTGACACGCTCCTGACCTGGAGGAGTCAGAGGCTGGAGGTTTGGGGCACCATCATGACAACTTGATCCAGCAGCCCCAGCACTTCCAGAAGTGAACGCAATGGTGATACCCCCTCTCCCCCTCCCCCCATCCCACTTCCTTTTTTCTTTTTCCTCTGCACTTTGCTTCTCCTTCGAAGGATGCTCCTGTCTTCCAACCCGCGACTTCCACGTGTAACCCTGAGTATGTGCATATCCTCCTGTTACCTATCTCACGAATTTCTCTACCACAGGAGAGGTGACAGTTCCTCCGAGCGACCACAGTCCCACAACAGAACGGGGCCCTCCCACGGTGCTCCAGAGAGAATAAGGTGAAAACCAAGTTCCAGGGCAGGAGGGACAAGGTGCAAGAAGGCATCTTCCAGGAATCCACCCTAGGCAAAACTGTACTAGATCTGGAGGGGAGTGTGGATCCAGGGATGTGGACTCTTCAGGGACAAGGAAGAGGAGTTGTGGACATGGGCACTGTGACCCCAGGGCACAGGTCCAGAGAGCCACAGTGTCCAGATCCTGCTTGATGTCTGGAGTGGTAGACTCCCCATGGCTTCTATGGCTGTGCTCAGGGTCATGTTCACGTCTTCTGTGGTAGGGCTATCATAGGAGTGGTCATGGCTATGGCCGCGGTGCAAATCCTCATGTGAATGTCCATGGTTGCAGCTATGGGTATGTCATGAGTGTGGCCATGGCCATGCGCATGGCTGTGTTCTTGGTGGAAATCCATCAACAGCGCCCATGACGGTGGCCATGGAAGTGTTCGTGCAGGTCACCATGACCCCTGTGTCTGGTCACCAGCAGCCCTGAGACCACCCAAGTCAGCAGTCTCACAGCCACCCAGTCGGGGCCCCCAGACCTCTGGCCATCCAGCTGACCAGAGGGACGGAAACAGTGACTCCATTTGACACTTGGCTCTATACCTCTGTGGGATCTGCTTCTCTCCACTCATGCCCCCTGTCCACTTCTATGGGCTGCTCCTCCATTCCATTCTGTCCCCAGCCACAGTGTTCCCAAGGCTGTTCCCAAGACAGCACTTTGGAAGAGTTTTGCTGTTGAGGAAAACAGAGAGGTGGCACAGTGCCTGAAGGGGCCTATGTGGTCCACGGAAAGCTTACCTTTGTTTGACTTTAATATGAGACAAATCAAATAAATTAAGTGTCTATGGCAGAGAAGAAAAGTGGCAGTGGGGACTCAGGGTGAAGTGGAAAAGATGAAATAAGAGTGGGCTCTATGTGGTCAAAGATGAGAGCGTGCTATGAATTAAAGACACTGGTAGGATGATTTCTGCCGGGGGCCAGCCGGAGGGGAGAAGTAGACAAACAGAACAAAACAAACATCACCCTCTTCTCCCCTCTGATCTTTACTATGAAGAGCAAACTGCTCAATTCAAAGTCAAGAATACTTGGGGCACCTGGCTGGCTCAGTCGGTGGAGCATGCGGCTCTTGATCTCTGGGTTGTGAGTTCGAGCCTCATGCTGGGTATAGAGATTCCTTAAAAATAAAATCTTTAAAAAACCAGAACAAAACAAAACCCACACAAAGTTGTGAATACCCATACATTAATATTTTTTTCATCTCTTTTACTCCCATGTGCCTCCCAAGGCAAGAACTGGAAAGCTGGAGAGAATGAATAAATTGGCTGTTACATTTCTTTGAGATCAATTAAGGCATCACAGCACTTTTTTAAAAGCACCAGGGGCCCCGGCAAAATTCATTCAAGAGGAGGGTTTGAGCAGGGAAGGGACCTTGGGCTGTCAGCAGACAGAGGGTTTCACTTCGCTAGAGACCTGAAGGTCAGTCTTGTTTCTACCTGCTTCTCCCAAACGGAGGGCTGACGGTCAGAGTCCGGGACTGGAGTATCTGATGAACGGCAGCCGTTTGCTTCTTTGCCAGGAAATGTTCTGTGCAGGGAATGGGTGTCGTAGGACAAAAGGCTACAGAGCGGACACAATGCCCCTGCTGTGCGCTCCCACCCAGTGGGCCTGAGGCAATTCCTGGAGACATTTTTGTTGGGTTACTGCACACCCACAAATAGCTACTTAAAAAAGGGAAAAGAACAAAACTTTACAATTAGAGGGCTATTTAGAAAAGGCATTTAAAAACTAACAGATAACAGATGCTCCTGTTACTTCTTGCAATGGACTCTAAATTGTTCTCCCAGCCTCCAGTCTCTCCCACGCCAATCCATTCTGCACACTGTAGCAGGATTAGTCTCCTGAAAGCACAGATCTGATCTTGTCACTTCGATGCTCAAGCACCCTCAAAGGCTCCCCACTGCCTTTAAAATAACCAAGCATTTAAAGATCCTTCATACTAGAGCCTCTCTTCTCTTCCCTCCCCCTGCCCCCTATCTCCCACTGCTGCCTTGGATGATTCTCTTCCTATCTCTTTTCCTATCCTCTTACTCTTCCCCTGATTTACTCCAATTCAATCTTTCACTCTTAGTTTACTTGTTATTTCTTCTGGGGAGCTTTTTTTCCTACCTACCAACCTCTGGACTGAACTAGGCCCTCCAGTAAGAGGCTTATATAAAACAGTGAAGTTCCTCCTATCACAAATATAATTGCTCTAAATTGTAGTCATTGGCTTAATTGTTTGTCTTCCCTGCTACACAATAAGTTCTGTGAGGTCAGGGATCATATCCATCTCGCTCAGTACTGTGTCTCCAGGGCCTGGGATGCACTCATGAATGTAAGCAAGCAAGAAAGAGCAAGTGAACTGAACAGTCTGCCTTGACTCCCAAGTTTTATTCTTGCTTTTCTTTCCCCGACCTGACCTGTTTTTGCCACCATTCTTGGTCTATAAAGTTTCTACCCAAACCACACATATTCAGTCACTGGATTCATAAGAAAGTTGACACTGCAGGAAAGAATGATCTTTTCAAAAAATGGTTCTGGATCAATAGGATGGCTATATGGAAGAAAGGAATCTTGACCCCACCTTGCACACACACCAAAATCAATTTCAGACGGATTGTATATTTAAATATGAAAAGTAAAATAATGAGACTTTTGGAAGAAAACATATGAGAAAAATCTTCAAAACCTTTAGGTAGGCAAAGATTTCTTAAACAGGATACAAAAAGCACTAATTATAAAGGAGAACACTGGTAAATTACCATTCAGGTTAAAAAGTTCTTTTCATTAAAACACACCATTAAGAGATTTAGAAAGGCAGACACAATAAAGAAATAATAGAGAAAATCAATGAAACCAAAAGTTGGTTCTTTATAACAATTAATAAAATTAACAAACCTTTAACTGAACTGATCAAGAAAAAAAGAGAGAAATACTCAAATTACTAAATCAGAAATGAAAGAGGAAACATCATTATTGATCTTTCAGAAATAAAAAGAATTAAAATACTACAAAAAATTGTATGCCAACAAACTAGCTAACCTACATGGAACGGACAAATTCCTAAAAAGCCACAAATTACCAAAACTGACTGAAGAAGAAATATAAAATCTGAATAGATCTACAACAAGTAAGGTGACTGAATTAGTAATAGTAGTTAAAAAAAATCTTTCAACAAAGAAAAGCCCAGACCCAAATAATCAGATGGTTTCACTGGTAAATTCTACCAAATGTTTATTTTTTTATTTTTATTTTTTTCATTTTTAAATCATTTTACTGTTTATACCATAATCACATTAAAATTGGCAGAACTCCCATGACAGACAGGACAGAGACCTGTCATGCAAGGCAAATAGTGAAGGTTTCATAAAGCTGGGGAGAAGTACCAGGGTTCCACAGGATGGCCGCAGAGATCCCAGACAACAGGGCCACGATGTCGGAGCAGGTGGGAACATAGGCGGCCACGGCCATAGCTGGCCTGAGGCCACTGCTGTTTCCTAAGGGGGATTTCCTAATATGCTTGGTAAGCAGATCACTTGAACAGATGTACATGGAGCAGGGTACTGCTTCTGCTGAATAAATTCTACAGGTTCCTGGGCAGGGGCTACAAATCTCAGGTGATAAATGGTTGCTGAATTAGGATTTTGCAAAGGTAGTCCCATAACCAACATCCAGGGAAATTTTACCACCAGTGAAATCTTAGGCCAAAAAATAAATAGCCACACATACCAAACCTACACACCATGAATTAAAATGGTGCCGTGTTAGGGCTTATGAAAGAACCAGAGCAGGAAAGAGTATTCAAACAGAAGATCCTCGTCCTTCTCTTCAGCCAAAAGATTAGCAGGCTCCATCACCTCACCAGCTGCCCTCCGTTGCTCCAAGTCCTTCTCAGATTTTTCCTTGAGAATCTTTTTCTTCTCCTGTATTTTCTTTAATCTATAGAACTCTTCTCGCTCTCTCTCATCCAGCTCTGTGATGATACAAGCAAGGGTACGTTCAATCCGGGGAATGAGGACGTGTTCAATGGCATTGACAGCCCTGTTGGTTATCTCAATGGCTTCATCCAAAGTAACAAAGGAAGTCTGAAGTGAAGCTAGTTCCACCAGTAACTCCACTGCTTTGGCGTAGTTCCTCTTTAATTTCGCCAACTGCTCCCCGCCTCGGGCTAAACCAGTCAGTTCATAACTGTCAGTTCCTTCATGATAATGTTCAAACACTGGCAAAGTAACACCTGCTACGTTATCTTTCTTAGCTCAGATCTTCACTTGGGCTTTATTTACATTTTGGATAACTGTGGTGCTGAAATCCCCTGCTGTGAACGTGGCCTCAACAAGTGAAAAGGCAGCTTCTCTCATCACTTCACCCATCAACATTTTAGTCTCTATTATCTTCTTTAGGATCTGTCGAAATCGAAGAGTTATAGCATCAGATTTTTTCTTTGGGAGGTTTCAACCTGTCTGTGTTTCTTTTAATCGAGCCTTCATGATGGTCTGTGCCATGCTCGAGGGAAAGATTTCAATTCAGTCTTTGTCCGACATTCTGACGATGACAGTTCGGCTTGGATCCCCAGCCGGGCAATCGAGGCTGCCCCAGCCACAGGGTCTTCCTCTAAGGGAGTCAGCCTCTACCAAATGTTTAAAGAATTAACACCAACCCTTTCAAAAAAAAAGAGGAAACACTTGCCAACTCATTCTATGAGGTCAGTATTACTCTGATACCAAAACAGACAAAGACATCACAAGAAAATTATAGACCAGTATCTTTTAGAGTATAGGTGCAAAAATCCTCAATAAAATACTGCAAAAAAAATCTAGCAACATATAAAAAGGATCTTATACTAGGACTGAAATTCATTCCAGCAATGGAGGGGAGGTTGCTTTAACAAATGAAAATCTATCAATGTAGTATATATACCATATTAATAAAGTACAAAAACAATATGATCATCTTATAGATGCAGAAAATCATTTGACAAAATTCAACGCCCTTTCTTGATAAGAACACTTAAACTAGGAATACAGCTAAATTTCCTCAACCTAACAAAGGCCAGCTATCAACACAGCTAACATCATACTTAATGGTGAAAGGCTGGTTATTTTCCCCCTGAGATCAGGAAGAAGACAAAGATGTCTGCTCCTAACATTTATATTCAAAATAGTACTGGAAGTTCTAACGAGAGCGGTTAGGCAAGAACAAGAGATAAAAAGCATCCAAGTTGTAAAGGAAGAGGTGAAATGGTCTCTTAGGCACATGACATGATCTTATATGTAGAAACCCTAAAGATCTTACACAAAAACTATCAGAGCTAATAAACAAATTCAGCAAAGTTGCAGGATATGCAGTCAACACACAAAAATCACACTAGGAATTTATAACCTAAAAAGGAAATTAAGAAAACAATTATATTTATAATAGCATCAAAAAGAATAAAACACTTGGGAATAAATTTTTAAAAAAGAGTGTAAGACTTAAACAATGAAAACTACAAAATTTCACTGAAAAAAATTAAAGAAGACCAAAATAAATGGAAGGGCATTCCATGTTCATGGATCAGAAGACTTATTATTAAGATAGCAATACTCCCCAAAATGATCTATAAGTACAATGTAGTACCTATCAAAATCTCAGCTGCCATTTTTGAAAAAGTGACAAGCTTGTACTAAAATTCATGTAGAGATGTAAGGGACCCAGAATAGCCAAAATATTTTGAGCAAGGAAAAAAAAAAAAAGAAGACTGGACAAAGTTGGAGGACTCACATGTCCAGATTCCAAAACTTGCTACATATCAAGACAGTGTGGCATAAGAATAGAAATATAGATCAATGAACTAGAATTCAGAGTCTGGAAATAAATCCTTGTATTTATGATCAATTAATTTTTGATAAGGGTACCAAGACAACTGATACTGGGCCAATAGGATATCCACATGCAAAAGATGAAATTGGATCCCTATCGCACACCATATACAAAAATTACCTCAAATTGGGTCATATATGTAAATGTAAGAGCTAAAACTATAAAACTCTTACAAGAAAACATATGAGTAAATATTCATGATCTTGGATTAGGCAATGGTTTCTTAAATATGATACCAAAAGCACAAGTGACAAAAGAAAAAAAATAGATACACTGAATTTCATCAAAATGAAAAACTTTGTGCTGCAAATGTGAAAGTGAATGAAAGTAAAAAGGCAAACCACAGAATGGGAGAAAACATTTGCAGATCATATATCTGATAAGGGACTTGTAACCAGAATATATAAAGAATTCTTACAAGTCAACAATAATAACAATTTAAAAGAACCCAAATAACCCAATTTTTTAAAAATGGGCAAAGGATTTGAATTGGCATTTCTTCAAAAGTGATATAAAATGGCCAATCTGCATATGCAAAGATAGTCAACATCATTAGTCACTAGGCAAATTCAAGTAGAAATCATAATGAGATACCATTATATAACCACGAATATGGCTGTGATAAAAAAGATGGACAATAAAATGTTAGCAAGGATGTGGAGCTGTTGGAACCCTCATATATTGCTAGTGGAAATGTAAAATGGTCCAGCCACTTCAGAAAACAGTTTGGCATTTTCTCAAAAGATTACACAGAGTTAGGGATGCCTGGGTGGCTCAGTGGGTTAAGTGGCTGCCTTTGGCTCAGGTTATGATCCTGGGGTCCTGGGATCAAGTCCCACATCGGGCTCCTTGTTCAGTGGGGAGCCTACTTCTCCCTCTGCCTGCAGCCTCCCCTGCTTGTGCTCTCTCTCTCTGACAAATTAAATTAAAAAAAAAAAAAACAGATTACACAGAGTTATCATATAATGCAGTGATTCCATTACTAAGGTACATGCCCAAGAGAACTGAAACGTATGTCTACACCAAACTTGTACATGAATGTTCACCACAGTATTATTCATAATAGCAAAAAAAGTAGAAACAATCCAAATGTCCACCAGCTAGATAAACAAACTGTGGTGTAGCCATATAATGGCATGATATTCATCCACAAGAAGGAAGGGAGTATTATTTCAGGCTACAACATAGATGAACCTTGAAAACATTACGCTAAGTGAAAGGGACCAGTCATAAAAGGCCACATATTGTCTGACTCCATTAATATGAAATGTCCAGAATAGGAAAATCCATAGGCAAAACGTAAATTAGTGGTTGTCAGGGTCTGGGGAGGGGGATGGCTATGGGAAGTATCTGCTAATGGGTATGGAGTTTCTTTTGGGGGTGATGAAAATGTTCTGGCATTTGATTAGTGGTGATGGATGCACAGCTCCATGCCTATACTAACAACCACTGACTTGTATATTTTTAAAGGGTAAACCTGATGTCATGTAAATTATATCTCAATAAAGCTGTTATTAAAATAAAGATAAGCCACAGGATAACAAAGACAAAAGACATATCCAGAATGTATATAAAACTCCTACAAGTCAATAATGAAAAAGGAAGACAACCAAAACCAAAAAAAGGGACAAATGGAAAAGTAACTTTACAAAAGATAAAATTAAAGGGCCAATAAACATACAAAAAGGGAGGGGCGCCTGGGTGGCTCAGTCGGTTAAGTGTCTGCCTTCGGCTCAGGTCATGATCTCAGGGTCCTGGGATCGAGCCTCGCATCGGGCTCCCTGCTCGGCGGGGAGTCTGCTTCTCCCTTTCCTTCTGCCCCTCCCCCTCCCGCTCATGTTCTCTCTCTCAAATAAATAAATAAAATCTTTAAAAACAAAACAAAAAAACATACGAGAAAGGGACCAGTTCCACTAATCATCAGGGAATTCAATTAAAACCATCATGAGAGACCACTGTGGGCACATCAGAATGACTGAAATTCAAGATTCTGAAAATACCCTAGTGTCAGCGAAGAATGCAGAGCAAGATGAACTCCCTTACGCTGCCGGGGGGGCGGCGGATGTAAGCTGGTGCAACTCTATTTGGCACTGCTGACGAAGGCCTATATCCATGTCCTCTGTATATTCCTCAACTGGTAATGTTCCCCACAGAAATACGTACATGACCACCAAACTGTTCTTTTTTTTTTTTTTTTAAAGATTTTTATCTATTTATTTGAGAGAGAGAGAGCATGAGAGGGGGGAGGGTCAGAGGGAGAAGCAGACTCCCTGCTGAGCAGGGAGCCCGACGCGGGACTCGATCCCCGGACTCCAGGATCATGACCCGAGCCGAAGGCAGTCGCCCAACCAACTGAGCCACCAAACTGTTCTTAGCAGTCCTACTTGTTAAAGACCCAAACTGGGGGGCGCCTGGGTGGCTCAGTTGGTTAAGCGACTGCCTTCGGCTCAGGTCACGATCCTGGAGTCCCTGGATCGAGTCCCGCATCGGGCTCCCTGCTCAGCAGGGAGTCTGCTTCTCCCTCTGACCCTCCCCCCTCTCATGTGCTCTCTCTCATTCTCTCTCTCTCAAATAAATAAATAAAATCTTAAAAAAAATAAAATAAAATAAAGACCCAAACTGGGAACAGCTTCTATGTGCATCAAACGGTAGAGTGGATAAACAAAATGCATCATGTGACGAAGATGACCACAATGAGCGTGAATGATCTTCAACTACATGTGACAATATGAACAAATATCACAAACGCCATGTTGTGTGACAGAAGCCAGAAGCAAAAGAGTTTACACACGATTCTACTTCCAGATAAAAGTGTTCTAGGGAGGTAGAAGTCAGGACGCTGGTTACCTTTTGTGGGACATGAGGAGGGAAGGGGGAGGAAAGGAGCTTTTAGGATGCTGGTAATGCTCTTTCTTCACCTTCATACTGGTTACACAAGTGAGCTCGGTTTGTGAACATTTTGCAAACTGCACACATATGTGTGTGTGTGTGTATGTGTGTGTGTGTTGTACTCCAATAGAAGACTTTACTTAAAAAAATCCCCCCCATTCTTCCAGGTCCTTTTTTTTTTTTTTTTTTAAGATCTTATTTGTTTATTTGCTAGGGAGAGAGAGAGAGGGAGTGACAGTACAAGCAGGGGGTGCGGCAGGCAGAGGGAGAAGCAGGCTCCCCGCTGAGCAAGGAGCCCGATGTGGGACTCGATCCTAGGACCCTGGGATCATGACCTGAGCCGAAGGCAGACGCTTAACCGACTGAGCCACCCAGGCGTCCCTCTTCCAGGTCCTTTTAAAATACTTCCTCATTAACATTCACAAAGTCTCTGAGATACACGTCATTGGAGGCCACTCCAGCTTCTGTCTGGTTCCCTAGCACTTTGTGGATCCCTTGATCACTTAGCGTCAGCCAGCAGCATGTGTGAGGACGGAGCGAGAGCTTTGGAGACCCGGGTTCCGGTGCCAGCCACTTCCGAGGTGGGCGGCCGTGAGCAAGGCCCCCACAGCCACACGGCCCTTAGGGACTGGCAGCAGGAAGTGACTGCTGATTGAAGTAGAAAATGGAACGAGGTAGTTGCTGGAATTTCCAGAAGGCTCAGTGTTTTGCTGTCATATATGGTGCCTAAAATCACACTAAAGAGCCAGTTGGGTCCAGACCCCACGGCTGTTGCTGTCAAACTGAGCTCGCGTAGCCCACTCCGCGGATCCAGGGCTGGACTCAGGAATGGGCCTGCCGTGTGGCTGGAGCCCCTGCTGTGGCTGCCTCTCAAAAGGCAGTAAGCCACCTTCCTGCCACCCGAGTGTATTCTGCACCGTTCCTATCCCCTGATGTTACCAACTTCTGGCTTCAGAGTCCCCAGTAGGGGTGCCTGATCGGCAGGGCCTCGGTCCTCTGCCCTCGCCCTAGCAGCAAGGGACTCCAGGAAGATGAGTGTCTGTCCTTTTCAGCTTTGATAGCAGGAGGTGGTCTTGCTTCTTAAGTAGCAGACTCCCAAAACACAAGAATGGCCACCCCAAGAATGCCACCTGTCCACTGCATTACCCAATGACGTGTTACCTCCCCGTGCCTGTTTCCTCATGCCCAAAGTAGAAATAGCGATGGCTCCTACACATGGGGGTTGTAACGGTTTGAGGAGCTGGTGGGTAGCAAAGACCCATCATACACCTAGAACACACGAGGAGCTCAGTTACGGTAAACTTCATTATTGGTGACTTGGGTTGCATTCTAATGTCTCCTTCACTCCCAGAGGTCCCCAGACCTTGACATATCAGCGCGTCTGGTGGGTTTTTTTTTTTGTTTTTTATTTATTTATTTATTTATTTGAGACAGAGAGAATGAGAGAGAGAGAGAGCACATGAGAGGGGGGAGGGTCAGAGGGAAAAGCAGGCTCCCCGCCGAGCAGGGAGCCCGATGTGGGACTCGATCCAGGGACTCCAGGATCATGACCTGAGCCAAAGGCAGTCGCCCAACCAACTGTGCCACCCAGGCGCCCCAGCGCGTCTGGTGTTTAACGACAGGCTCTGAAATGGGATTCCTTTTGTAATAGTTCATCAAGGTGACAGGTTTTCTCACTCATGGAAGGGCCCGTTGCTGGCAGCCCACCTTTCCCATCACCCATTAGCAGTGAGAGTACAGTGTTTGCAACAGCTCAGGATTCTCCGAAGGACCCTATTTACATTGTTAGGGAAAGGAAATTCTTAGAAAAGGTATTCGTTAACTCTAACTTAAACTGAAGTCAACTCAATGAATGTTTAAGTCTCTTTATTTTTAGACATTTTTCTTTAGATGTTTAATATCTTTTATTGAATCAGTGGCCAAATAAGGTGGCATCTGCTCAGTTAGGAAAGGCACCTGTCAGAAATGAAGTACTCCACTGTGTTGCAAGGTCCCTGTCCCAGGAGACCGGTGGCAGATTCCTTGAGAGTGGGGACCGTGACAATGTGTTTAGTAGCACCTCAACTTGCACATAGGAGCCCTTAAAGGATGCTTATTGAGTTACCTTCTTTAGCTAAAAAACGAAACACTAAAACCCCTTTCTTGGGCTCCCCTTACCTCTCTGCCTCTCCCCCCTCCTCCACTTCCAAGCTTTCATTTAGCAAAAGAACATATAACAAGGGATAATTCCTCTAGTAATTCCAGGAAGATTCCAGTATGGGCAGAAGCGTTTGGTTTTAGGGCTGGAACATTCCAAACAAACAAACAAACAAACAAAAACAAAACAAAACAAAACAAAATATATATATATATATATATATATTTTAAAGCAGAACACTTTTGGGAAACATATCTATTTGGGGTTTGAGTCCGTCAGGAAATAGCTTTCCCTGGTTGGATGGCACTCTATCCCTTGCTCCTTGGGCATAAGGGTTACGGGAAATGAAACAGGAATCCTTAGAGTTTTGATGGGCTCAGAAAGGGGTCCTTTGGCTTCAATCATGGGAGCCCAAAGGAGGCTACCAAAGTGGCTTTGCCCCTACTGTCAGTTTGGAAGCCAGACTCCTGACCTCTGCTCAGACACATGGACAAGCCGGTCCTCCTCCTGTTCGACCCATGAAAGAATCCATGTTCTTTGAGCCAGGATGTTAGGGAAGAATGTGGTACAACGGAGAGTGGGACTTTGGAGTCAAAAATGTGGGTTTGCGTCTTATCTTTGCAACTTAACTAGCTGTGTTACTGTGGACAAGTACCTTTCTCTTGGAATTTGCAATTCTCACCTGCAAACAGAACGAATAATTCCTCCCAAGGTTATTGGGAAAAATATCTGATGATTTTATTTATGTGAAAGCATCTTGCCAAGTACTTGGTACATGGTGGATATTTAAACACAGTAGGGAGAAAAGATGTTTGGGCAGGAAGAATTTACCAGTATTTTTCCAGACATATCCAAGCGAGCATTTTTATAGTGGGATGACATGGCTCTGTGACCCTGGGTCAGCCTTCTTACCTTCCTGACCCTCAGTTTCCCCTCAGAAGCGATTTCTGCCTCCAAGAGGAAGAGACCCCTAGAATTTGAGGTTAAAGGTCAGAGTGTGTCACTTTCTGCAACAGAGTAAAGATTTATTGCCTTGTTTCCAAGATGCCTTCAATTGTAAGGTACATAACAGCTTTTGGAGAGAGAAAAAAATACTACATTAATGGACCCATCAATTTTAAGACAAATTCTGATTTCAGAATCATTAACATGTGAACAAATACATCCTGCAATTGAAGAAATACTGTAACAATAATGCTGGCTCTCATTAATTAAGCATTTGCTGAGTGCCAGGTACCACCCGAGCGGCTCTACCTACCAAGTCCTTGACTAATTAAAGTCAAGTCTGTGAGTCTTATGGTTAGCAAACCCAATATGGAGCGCTCACATGACTCTTCCAAGTCCACACGACCAGGAGGTAGGGCTTGGAAGGCAAGCCTTCTTAATTTCAAAATGCTTTTCCCTCTCAATAGATTGTTCTCTGGGCTAAGGAGTCAAAAGAGATCAGCTCCGTACAGAGAAATGGTTTGCGAACGTGGTGCTTTACACGTGCCCTGAATCTCTGCAAGGTCACCGGGAAGGACACAGGTAACATAAACAGGGTTGTAATCTTATCAGTCTCTAATACTGGTCCTTGGAGGGAAGATGTGACCTGGAGAGAGGGGATTGCTCAGAATCCAAACAGAGGGAAGCCAAGAAATGAGACTGAGTTAGGCTTAATCCAGCCCCAAAGGGAGAGGACGGGCTCTGACCCGCTCCTGGCTCATTCAAGGCCCGAGGACACCACAATAAGCTTTTGCCCTAGAGACCATCATTCCTCAAGGTCACCCTATTCCTTGTCCTCTGACTCTTTGCTAATGAAGTAGAAACCTTTTGAGAAGAATTGTCTTTCCCATTACCTTTCTTAAAGACGGAGAAATCTGACCAGTTGTCATGAGCTAGCTAGCGGTCATCTAGTACAGGAACAAGTTATAAATTAACAGGTTGGTTTTTTGGTTAGTTAGCCCAAGTTAGTTCCCCTGTGCCCGATGAATGGCATTATTTTGCTCTGCAAAGCTGTGGCTACAGCACTGATTCCTATAGGACCGCAGTGGCAGACCCTGCGGTGATACTCTTGGGAGCATGCTCTGACCCCTGACTCCTGCCCAGAAGATTCCTGGGCTGTCTGTCTAGCAATTGTGTTTGGGGGAGAGAGCCACACCCACTTCAGTGGATTGCCGGCATAGCTCTACCTCATCAGAGCACAAACAACGTCCCACAGCTTTTTGGAAGGGTGGCAGCAGGGACATGGACACAGCTAGGGTGGGGCGGGGCAGGGCAGGGTTGGGGGTTGCCTGAAGCACCCAGACTTGCATGAGATGCCCCTTGTCGACCCAACTGGAAGGAACTCATAGTGAAGCTGCCAGAGGAGATATGTGCTTCTGGGTCTTGACTGGAGAAGGCTCTTTGGATGGTGGCCAAGATAGCACCAAGGTGGGGGGGTGGTCACCGAGTCTCCACGTGGACGTCAACGGGGCTGAAGGTCACGGTTGCAGGGTGTTGACTGCTGTTGTTGTTCGGGCCCAAGGCAGAAGGGGAGGCTGGCTTGGGCCCCTTGGGCTCCAGCTCCCGCCTGGTCCTCATTTTCCTGGAATGAGATATGCATGCATGCTTGAGTCTTCCACCTTCTATACCCTTTGATTTTGGCTCTGGCAAGGAGATTAACGTAGATCATCATTAAATCACGTTGCTTGATTGCCACCCACAGAATTTTACAACTGGAAGGAACCTTAGACATCAGCTAGCCTGACCCTTCCATTTTTTTGTGTAACTTAGGTTAGATATTTAATTTTATTTTTTTTCCTGTTAATGAATGAGTAAAGTGTCAGGTGACTATATTAAAGACGAAATGAAGATATTACGATTTTTTTTTTTCTGTTCAAAGTTGTAGTGTGAGTTAAATTTTGCAGTTTCATTATGCTTGCCAAGTTGATTGTTAGAAATATTTAAGAACTTTTTGCATAGTTGAGAAGAGAATGGACTTAAAATGTATATCCAATCTTTCATTTCATATGCCAGAAAATTCAATGACTATAACAATCATTAATTCTAACATCTACATGAAATTTCATCTTGTTGACCTAACATAATGCTTTTTTTTTTCTTAATTTCAAATGCTCAGAAAAGTTGCACAAATAGTACAATTAGTACCTGAGTACCCCTCATGGAACAATTCACTGATTACCAGCAGTCTGCCACATTTGCCTCTTTCTCTCTCTCTTCATTTACACATGTGTACATCTACACACATACATATACACAGAGTGTTTTTTTAAATCCTGAACTATCTCAGTCAGTTGCAGACGTCATGCCACTTCACCCCTAAATACTCCTCAAAACAAGGGTATTCTCCATGCAACCATCACTCAGTTGTCCCACTTGGAGAGCCTTCCATTTTAAAGATGATAAAATGGAGGCACAGAGAGGTTAAAATGACTTGCCTGCCTTTGAGAGACAAAAGACCGAGCTCTGGTCTCTCAGTTGCAGCCCAGGCATCATTGTAAACAGGGTGGGATGGGTAGTCTCCATCCAAATTACAACCTAGGAAAGGGGCTCAGAGCTCCAGCAATGACGGACAGGAATGAAGGGCAACCACTACGGCTGGATGCCACTTCCTGGTCTGGGACGGATCCAAATTGTAATACCCTCAAAATTGTAAAAATAACTTATTAAGTGTTGTTGTTATTATTACACATAGTGGTGGGAGTATTTTCTTTGAAACCACATGTACTGGGTTTAAATCCCAACTCTGCCACCGAGGCTGAGTAAACTTGGGCTTGTTGGCTTATTTCCCAGTGCGTGTTTCACTCCTACAAAATTGGGGGATATAGAATTACCCAACTGGTGGGGCTGTAGTGAGGATTAAATGAGTTAATACATACAAGGAGCTTAGAATCATGCCTGGCACATGGTAAGAGATCAATATATGTATATAATATATGTGTACACTATATATACATTTTAGATACATATATAATATGAAACATACATGTTTTATAAATAACATTAACATTATTATAAAAACAATGCATGTTTGCACCTCCTCAAAATAAAGACATACAGGGGTCCCCCTGTAAAAACCAGCCAAGCAACTAGCAATTCCATCATGCAGACACACTGGTCGTTAACACCTTGCCATGTAGCATTTGAATCTTCCTTGGTTGTGTGTGTGTGTAACCGCGTGTATAACTATAACGTACATATCCTCTTTGGAAACTTTGCCGATACATTGTAAACAGCTTTCCTCATCAATAAACACACTTCTACAATATCTTTTTTTTTTTTTTTTTTTTTAATGGCTTCCAAGTCTTCTATGATGTGGTTGTGTTTATAGTCTATTTTGATTTCTTGCCTGGGAAGAAGTTGTGACTTAGAGGTGGTAACACAACATTTATTCTTTATGCAATCACATGGTATTATTTCCTCCTATTTGGTTCCAGAAAGCGGAGCTGGGGGTACAGGCATCCCAGTATTTGTCACCTCAAATACTCACATGGTCTGCTCAACACAGCCTAGCAGAGGGCTCCCCGAGATTAAAGGACTGGAACATATTCCTCTATGACCGTACGTCACCTTACCGCAGTGCTCAAGGTCATTAGCACTGTCATGATGATTATTATATTTAACAACTATCTCTGCAGGTACAAAAATATTTGGTTACCATGAAGTTCCTACAGGAGAACAGCTGTCAAAAAAGGACCCACAAAGGGTTCGAGCATTGGATGACGGCCTCATGGGTCCTGCGGGGCACGCGGCTGGCACCCCCAAAGAGTTAGTTCGCGTTCATTCTGACATCACCGAAGGGACAAGAGCCTCAGAGCCCAGGGCATCCCATACCTGTTGTACATCTTCAGCAGGATCAGAACCACGGTGAAGATGATGATGACAACTACCACAATGGCCGCAACAATGGCTCCAGAACCTACGAGGAGAGGGGTGGGAATGGCAAACGTATAAACTGAAATGAAGGGAAGCATCCAGAGACTGGGAGGGGGACCTCCACCCGGCACCTCCCATCCTCACTGGATTGGGCGAGGAGAGGATGTGCTGTCCTGGCACCCTGCCTGCTGACCCCAGGACAGAGACATATCCAGAGTGGCGGGGCATCCCTCCCCACAGGGGGGCTTGGAGGGCGGTGTCCTCAGCACATCACCTGCCCAAATCCTGTCTCAGGCCATCCTGTTGTTATAAGTCCTAACACAGCATCCAACTTCCTTTGTGAAACAGGCAAGCAAAACGCCCTTGCCTCTTTGTGATGATACAAAGTAATATGTAATTTTGTAGCTGATTTTGAAAATACAAATACAAAAAAAAAAAAAAAGGAACTCATTGCCCCAGGAACCACTGATCATCTACACATACGTACTTTCACCAATGTCATCATGTATACGCATGTATGCGTATTAAATACCTATCTACTCCACATTTTTTGAGTAATTTATTAATCCTATGTCTGAAAATCCACCTTAAGGAAATAGTCATAAAAGTGGGAAAATATGCACTTGATAAAAATGGAACATACAGTTTTACAACCATATCCCAATCATCTTTCCATGTAATTACATTGTTTTTCATGACTTTGATGGCTATGTAGTCCCCCATTGTTTGGATGTGACATAACTTGTTTACCAATTCCGTATTGAGGATATGTATGTTGTTTTCAATTTTATACTATGAAAAGCAAGGCTATAATGAATGTCTTTGTGGCTTAATATCTCAGGTTCTAATTTCAGTATCAGCACTCAATCTCCTTGGCCACCTCTAATTCCACGTTCAAAATCAACATCCTTGTGGGAACTGAAATTGAAAATACAAAAAAACCATATGGGGGGGGTCATACTTTAAGCCAATCTATTTGATTCTGGGGTGTTTATCTTAGGGAATAATCCTAAATACAGAAAAAGCTGTATGAATGAAAATGTTAATTACAATGTTACTTATATTCTAAACACGGGAATGGTTCAATAAGGTATGGCATGCCTACCTCATGAAATATTACCCTATAGTTTGAATGATTTGTGGAAAAGAGAATATGATACTATGTACACACCCACATACACACAGTATGTTGCAACCATTAAAGTATGTGCATACAAACATAATGCTGAATAAAAGAAGCCAGATATAAAAGGGCATGTACGGTATGTTTCCACTTCTATAAAGCTCAAAACCAGGTAGAACTAATGTCTGATAGGAGAAGTCAGAACAGCGGGTTCCCTTGACCAGGTGGGGATAGTGTGGCAAGGGGTGCTGGGACACCTGGGATCCTAGAGGTGGTCTGCTTCTTGATCTGCGGGCTGGTTACCCAAGTATGTTCATTTAGTGAAAATTCACCCAGCTGTGCACTATGATTTGTGCATTTTTTTGAATGTATGTAATGCTCTTACAAAAAGGTTTACTAAATAAAAACAAGAACAAAACTATGTCCAAATAGTCACAGGAAGAAAGACTGGAAGGAAAGAAAAAGGGGGTGGGGTGGGGAATCCATTATGGAATAACTTGTTTTTTGTCTCCTTCCTGGGGAGTCCTGTGATGATGCTTTAATCCATGGTTTTTTAACCTTGTCTGGATAACCCTTTGCTGTGGGGACTCTCCTGTGCCCTGTAAAATGTTTAGCAGCGTCTCTGGCCTCCACTCACTAGATACCATTCATACTGCTTCTTCCTCCCCACCAGGTGTGACAAGCAACAGTGTCCAAACGCTGTCATATGTCCCCTGATAGTAAAGTGGCCAGATAAGGTACCGGATACCTATTTAAATTAGAATTTCTGACAAATAATGAATAATTTTTGGGATGTCTCAACTATTGCATGGCACGTCCTTATACTAAACAAACACTACTTCCCTTAAATTCAAATTTAACCGGGTGTTCTATATTTTATTTTCAAAATCTGGCAATCTTCTCTAGGGGGCAGAATCGTCTGGTTGAGAACCACTACTTTTAGTTAAGTAAAAGTAGGATTATTCCCATCCTGCTGACGGAGATTCGATCTACCCTGCATTTCCCTTCAGAACTGTTCTGAGCTACATCAGCAGGCCTCTGGAGGTCTCCCAACCTGGCAAGGACCAGGCTGACACACGGGTCTCTGTCCCAAGAGTGACCCTTTCTGGGTCTCCATGAAGACACACGTCTTGTCAGTAGTCAGCTTCCTGCCAGGACCATGGTCTGGAGCTGTTATCACCGGGGAAACACTCCGTGTCAGGAAGCCTATTCCACGTGCACGGGTATGTGCCAGACCAACAGAAATGACGGAAATGGGCCCAACTTTCCCTAACACGATTAATTGGTTTTCTGAAGAGTGGTTGTTAAGTTTTTCCTTCCGGGGACCCCTTGCTCCTGGCAAATGTCTCCGCAGGACTACTCCCACCTACACTCATTTACTCCTTTGTGAACTGATGGGATGTTTTTGCCTTGTAAAAATAGCACGAATTGTATGAAAGTAGTTACATTTTAAGGTGATTCATTTAGGGACATCTTACAGGAAACTCAACTGTCTGTTGCCCTCTAGAACCCAAAACTCCCTGATGATAATAGTAGTCATACCAGTAATGATCATAATAATACTCCTTAGGTAGTTTGTGTGCATCGAGGCTATTCTAAGCTCCTTACATGGATCATCTGGTTTAGTCCTCACACCATTAAAGTGTGTGATGTTAATGGTAGTTTCATTCATATCCCCAGCTTACAGATGAGGAAACAGACACAAAGCAGTGAGGTGATGTGCTCACGGTCACAGTGGGCATATGGTAGCAGTGAAACTGGGACCCAGGCAGTCTTATCTCTAGAAGCCACGCTCTTGACCTCTACACCAGGAGCTGACCACAGTCCTCGTTCCGCCATCCCTCCCCTGGCCGCCAACCCAAGTTGGCCTTACTCTTGTACAGGAAGTCTTCTTCTCTGGTGGTCACGTTCAAGGAGAAGAAGGTGGTACCCCCCAAAGGGGTGGCTGTGGTCATCTCGATCCTGGCAAGAACAAAGACGAGATTTCATTTAACACCAGAGTGAGCTTTACAATGTCTGTATGATGCCTCTTTTGGTCTTTACTTGGATGACTAGAGAAGAGTCAAGCAGGCGGCTTTTCTTCACGGCAAGTAAATACAAGGCCTTTTACTATCTACTGTGGAGAATTAAAAATAATGTCTGACACTTGTAAAGAACTTCCTTGTTCACAGCAGTATAAATTAATTCAACAATATTTATTAAATTTTTCCTAACTAGGTTTCACCCAGGATGTCTAAATTGATCTTCTAGAAACTGTGTGAGGGAGGCTATGATGGTCGTTTTACTGATGAAATTGAAGTCCCTAACGCTTCATGGAGCCCCAAGTTTGAATTTAACCCAGGACATCCATCTCCTGTGCTCGTGGGACTGTCAGCATCTCACAACGATGCCTGAAATGATGCTTCTGCTTTCAGAAGCTTTACAATCCAAGGAGGCAAACGTAAATAAATAAATAAGCAAGCAGATGGAAAATGTAACTATGCTATTAAGCAGTCAGTGACATAAGCCATCCCTGGGCTGTGAAGAATGGTTTCAAGGAAAAGCTACATTTGCATGGGCCTTGAGGGATGGACATGGTTTGGGATGGCAGGACAGAGGACAAAGGCCAGGCTGCACAAAGCCCTCAGTGGGAAGACGGACCCTGCATGCTGAGCGTCCGCCAGGCACCAGGCTCTGTCATAGGCACCTTCACACACCGTATCAGCTCACCCGTTAATCTTCTCAGTCATCACATTTTTTTTTTATTTATTTGACAGAGAGAGACACAGCGAGAGAAGGAAGACAAGCAGGGGGAGTGGGAGAGGGAGAAGCAGGTCTCCCACGGAGCAGGGAGCCCGATGTGGGGCTCGATCCCAGGACCCTGGGATCATGACCTGAGCTGAAGGCAGACGCTTAATGACTGAGCCACCCAGGCGCCACCCTCAGTCATCACATTTTACTGCTGAGCAAACTGAGGCTCAGAGTGGCTGAGTGAAGGGACAAAAGTCACACAGCAAGGAACACATAGAGCTCGGACCCAAACACATGCTCTGAGTGCCCAGTATAGCTTCTTTCCCTGACGGTGGCAGGAATCCAAATTCACAAGCCTGCAATCTTACACTTGAGGAGTGAGCCAGGGGGGTCCCGGTTAATATGATGTCACGCCACCAGGAACAAGTGTCAAGATCCTCCCCCAAGAAGTATATTCTGAGCGTATGGTAGCATCCACACTTGCTCTGAACGACAGGCATCAAGAAGAGGAGGGACACCAACGAGGTTTCTTTACTTCAGAACAGTACTTTTATTACAGTTTATAGGCCTGTGAAGGATCGCCACCAAGAAAAGAATTATCCAGGCCTATTTGTAACGCTAAGAAGGCATAGGCTTCACGGTGGTGACTCCATCTTCCAGAGAAGAGATGTCCTGTACACCTAACACAATATTTGTACACAATTTTTTTAAATTTTTTTAAAAAATATTTTATATATTTATTTGAGAGAGAGAGAGAGCATGCACAAGCAGGGGGAGGGGTAGAGAGAGAGGGAGAAGCAGGCTGCCCCCCTGAGCAGGAAGCCCGATGTGGGGCTCGATCCCAGGACCCTGAGATTATAACCTGAACCTAAGGCAGGTGCTCAACTGACTGAGCCACCCAGGCACCCAATTTGTTTTCTTTTTAAAATAAGTATTTTTAAATTACAAATAATGATGTAATAAGAGCCCATATACTCAGCACTCAGACTGAAAAATGTTCATGATCGTATTCTCTTCAGTTCTTCTTTATTAAGGAAGAAAAGCAAGAGTCAGTTGAAATCCTTTTTCTACTCTACTTCTACCTCATTTCCTCCCTCCCCCGAAGTAACCACTACCTTGGCCGTTAGTGTGTATTCTTTTCATCGAAGTTTTAAAAGGTTTACCACATCCGTATATACCCATAAACACTGGAAGATCATGGTTCTAGATATTTACTAGCCAAATACTAATTGAGCACCTACTAAGTGACTGATGCTGTGCTAGATGCTGGGAACATACTAGTGAAATGCAAGACAGACTCCTTGCCTCCAGAAGCTCACATTCCAGTGAGAGAGAGACAGACAGAGACTGTAGGTTTGATCACAGCACTCTCAGGCTCAAAAAAATAATCACCTCCCAGTGCCCACATTTGAACAGCTGGCAGGGAAAACCCTTCACTGTTTCCAGCCTCTCTTGCCAGCCCCTCTGCTCCTCACGCGAACCTCTGCCAAGCTGCTGTGACAACGGACCACTCCGCCCCCCCCCCCCCCCCGGCCCCATCATTCCCGGTCTTTGCTGCCAGTGGCCGGGCTGCCTAGGCTCTGGCCTCCCCAGGTCCCCACAGCGGGCGTCTCCTGAGACATCGCACCTCGGGCCACAGCCCTCCACCCCCCAGCTCCTGATGGAAATGGGTCAGGGCACCTCCACCAGGGGCAGGTCATCTGCACCCAGGCTGGGGGCTCTGGTTGCTGCGGCCTGCCCCACCCCATGGGGGCCTCGGCCTCAGAATGGCCCTCTTTGCCTTCACTTTCTCTGCTCTCCTTTAAGCCATGGGGCCCTGCCTAAAAACCCATAGTTCTTGTCTGTCCCTTCCTCCCAAAGCCCAGATCCTTGGGACTCCCAAGTAGCCGTGTGTGGCTCAGCCTGACCTCCTCATACCGGTCAACCTTTCCTCCTTCCTGACCTCGCTGAACAGGTCCACTGGCCATGTTCCCCTGCCAGCTCCCCCTCCAAAATGAACACATCCTTCAGGATTGGGCCCAGCCACCCCTGGGAAGGCTCCCCCCTGCCCTAGCCAGAGTAAGCCATCGGTCCTCTGCTCCCCGGGCTACACTCTGCAAAGAAGCATCACCAGAGCACGTGTCTCGGAAGCAGTCAACCTTCCATGTCCATTGTCGGGTCCTTGAGGGTAGACGCTGTTTGGGGTCTTTTTCATATCCTCTTCTACTTCTCCCAGATAAATTGTCTGCTTTTTCTCACCTTTGCCAGTGGAAGCGCTGAAGCAAATGACTGAACTTCTCCCAGCTTGGTTTGCTCATTTGTAAAATGAGGTAGCTTTTCCCAAGGGAGAGGGTTTGAGGTTAAGTATGGAAAGTGCTCTCAGTGCTCGATAAATGATAGCTCTTAGTATTTTCGTGGGTATTAGCAAATATTTGCTGAACTCGGAGACAGGTAGCTCTGGAGCTCAAAACAAGAAAAAATTCTATAAAAATAAATTTGGACCCATATGAGAATACGGAATGACAGTCTCCCCCCAGCCCCTGCCCCTCACTGCTACTCCCAAGGACAGGCACCTGTCCCCCACCGCCCACCATTCTCTACCCCATCATGAAGAGTTTTATGATGCATTTGCCTAAACCTGCTTCTATCCCCACCAATGTCAAGCTGAGAAGACTCACCAATTATGTTTTCTTAAAATTCATTTTAAAAACAGAAAAGAGAGACAAACAGGTAGCCATCGATCCAGGATCACTTAGTGAGAGACGCATGGCATAATTACTGGATAAGCTAAACGCTTCCTGTGGACACATCCTCCGTTGGACCAACATGCACAAAAATGACAGACGCCTCTACCCAAGTGCCCGCTAAGTGCCAAGACCTTTGGCCAGGCATTTTCTTTTTTAATCCACGCTTTGATTTAATTAGCAAATGCCATGTAAAATAGGTTTTCCTCTCCCCTGGATCAGATGAGGACCCCAAGGTTTGGGGCCCTAAAGCTATCTCTCCCTGCTTACACAGTCTGGAAGACGCAGAGCCGGCCTATGTACTGGGCCCTGCAAACTTCAAAGCCCGTAGGATCCCCACGCACCAACCTGCCGCTGGTACCCGTACGTCTAGAGGGGCTCCTGACAGGTTACTGCGGAAACCTGCATGTGTGCGTGCAAACACACACACATACGCACACACACGCACACACTGACCAGTAATGCAGCTGCCCGAGGCCACTGGGACACAGATTCCACCGCAGACCCTTCAAGGAGACCTCGTGGGTGCCCAGTTCTGGGTGCAGACCTCCTTTCGGATGGCCCGGCTAGTCCTTCTGAGGGAACAGTGAGTCATCTCAGAGTGTATCTTGCCTTATGTCAGGATCCAAGGCTCTCAATCACATCTCTGTTCCTGCCCCATCAGAGAAGGTGGGAGGGAGGGTGGTGGGACATTGACGGCCAAGGCTGTGGGTGTTTTCATGTGTGGGACCCAGCGGTTCTTGTTAACCAAGTGAGGCCCAGCAGGGGCACTTCAGAATCAAATGTGTCTGGGACCAGGTCTGTGGCCATAGAAAAGCAAGGAGGGTGCAGGGAGGGGGAGAATGGTTTTCACTAACAGAGGTTAATTTAATAATAATAATATAATAATAAAAATAAATAAATAATAAATTAAAAATAAATATATAATTATAATAAAATAAATTATAATAATAAATTAACAAATAAAATAATAATAATAATAAATAAAATAAAATATGGTGCTCAGTGCTTTATTTATGAAGGCGGTCTCATTCAATCCTCATACGCCCCGGGTAAGGAAGGTACAATCACTGCCCCTTCTACAGATGAAGAAACTGAGGCACACAGTAGAGAAGCAATCAACTTAAACTCACAAGGCTAACAGGGAGCCGTACTAGGATTCGAGCCAGGGTCTGTCCTATCCTGCGGCCCCTTCTCCGTGTACCCTCACTGGACTGCCTCCCGGGGAATGCGCAAGACACACACGGCTTGGCACCCAGGCCCTGAATCAACGACGGGCTTTGATGAGAAAACCCACACAGGCTGGGGCTCAGCCCCTGCCCCAGCTCCCTGACCGGTCCTATCTGACTGCTCCCTGCCCTCGGCCACACTGTGAACCTCTCTGTCTTTAGCACAGCCTTAATTGCATTTACAGAATCTACAAGGAACTGTTGTTCCCTCGGGTTGTTTACAAATGGTCCTGTGTGGGAGGTCAGTCTGGGAAGTGATGGAAGGTCAGGACCATTTACTCTCTGAGTCACTCCTCTCTGCCTATCCCTTGGTCAAGTGTTAGAGCCGTATCTGGAAGATAAACATTGCCAGATCCCACCTGTCCCGAATATCTACCCCCCTGCTCTGCCCCCGTGGTACCCTCTTTCCCTCTGGCCTGGCCTAAAAGTTCCTCCCTGGATAAGACAACAGATGCCACCAACACTGGCTGACCGCTACTCAACTGGCCAAATGTAACTCAGAGTAGGTAACCCATGAATGCCCTAGACCCACCAAAACACTGGGATTGATTTCTCCCCACCACCTGAAACATGGGAGATTCAGCATGACTTGGTTTCTTCCACAGACGTGAACCTCACTACTCCCAAGCAGCCCCTTGAGTTTTGGGGATGTTTTTTCAGAAAATTAACCTTCATGTTGAAACCAAAATATCCCTCCTTATAATTTTCACCCAGTGGTCCTAATTCTCTTGCCACAAAGGTAAATGTGCTACCTCTTATACATGACAATCTGCCAGGTTTAAAAGCACTTCTAGGGGCGCCTGGGTGGCTCAGTCGTTAAGCGACTGCCTTCGCTCAGGTCATGATCCCAAGGTCCTGGGATCAAGCCCCACATCGGGCTTCCTGCTCCGTGGGAAGCCTGCTTCTCCCTCTCCCACCCACCCCCCCTGCTTATGTTCCCTCTCTCGCTGTGTCTCTCTCTGTAAAATAAATAAATAAAATCTTAAAAAAAAAAAAAAAAGCACTTCTATGTTAAGAAAGGTGAAACCGAACTTCAAGGATGGAACAGGGACTGGGCAGCAGCTATCAGCACATCAATTTTACCTCTCACCAGTAGGTGGTGCCAGCAGCTGGCTACACTTTATCCCGTTTAACCCAACCAACAAACGGTTGATAAAAGTCCTGTGAACCCAACCTGTTAAGGAGTTTTATGCCCTTGAGAACAGCAATGATATGTCCTCTGATTATTTTTTTCCCAGGACAAATATTCTAAGCTACTTCAAACGATCTTTACAATGATAGTGTCCTTCATGGGTTCCTCATTTCTCTGTGTGTCAATGTCCCCCTTAAATACAGCACCCCAAACTGGACGCATAACTCCAGAGGGGGCCTGAAATGTCCAGAATGACATTTTTCTTGATACTTATCAGACCTAAGCCTGAATTCTAGCTCTGTGACCTTGGTTGACTTTCTTCACCTCGTGGTTTCGGATCTGTGAAACAGGAGTTACGAGCTCCAGAGGGTTGTGAGAATTAGGAGATAAAACATGTATATTTAGCCCAGTGGCTGAGCGCGAAGTCTATTGATATTATACTGGATTAATGCAAACAAACAGCTTATTACCCTTACAGGCAGTCTAGCCTACACACCCTATTGATATACTCCCAAACCTTTTCCAGACTTATGCTTGTTTATGGTCAATCAAAGCTCGGAGGTCGGTAAGTGGAAGGGCTTCCTAAACTGCAAAGTGCTTTGGAAATACAAGGCAATGTAACCACATTATGACGGGACAATATCAGGATCAGCTGCTGCCCAGTAACCAGGTCTCCATTACGCTCTTGTGCAAATGTCATTTTGAACTTAATTGCAAGACTTTGCATTGGCCCCTGTTAGCCTTGACCTTGTTGGTGTGGGCCCTCAGCACCGAAAGTCTAGCTCCTCCTGGGTGACTCCTGAGAACTCCTGGGGGTGTTGTGACAGAGCACACAGTCTATGAGTTCATGACCCAGCGAGGGCTTTGGGGTCAGGGAGACCCGGGTTTTGATCTCGGCCTCCTCTCTGACCAGTTCTATGAGCCAAGGCACTTTTTAGGCTTCAGTGTTTTTGTTTGTAAGGCAGAGATAACGTCCACTATCTTGTAAGATTGTGACAATCAGGGAGATACAATTACCTGGCACGGTGCCTGGTGGATGGTGGGTGAGCGGTAAAGGTCAGTTCCTGACCTCTTTTCTCCTTTCTCTTCTGTCCTCAGTCTGTGCTCTCCCTGCTCTCCTTGACCTTGAGCTCCCAGTTTTCCACCTGGTCAAGTGTTGCTGCATTTGGTCAAACTCAAGTATGAACAGGGAGGTCAGAGAATCAGACCATGAAGCTATGTCCCAAGGAGGGGATTTGAAGAGGGATTCCCTAGAACTTCTGGAGGGTTCGACCTTCTCTTCCATTTCCACTGAGGAATAGTAAAACCTCTGCCAGGAAGGCAAACATCCTCATGGGACTGGTATAGAGCAAGGGGGTTGCTGGATGGAGAGAGGAAGAGCATGCCACAGATTCCTGACTGGGGGTGAGATCCAGGAGACCAGGGTTCCCATTGCCACTCACTGGCCATGTGACTTTGGAAAGTCCTCTCCCTTCTCTGGACCTTGGTTTTCCTGTCTATAAAATGGTCCAGTTTGGGACTGATCACTAAGGGGCTTTCAAATCTGTGGTTCTATTGCACTGCACTCATTCATGGCTTAACTTAAGAACCAGTGTTTTCCAAAAGCTCATCCTTCCTTGCAGATACTGACTCTGGGGACATTAGGAGGGAAGACAGCATGTGCAGTTTAGACTGGAAGGCAGGAATCCTTCCTCAAAGGCAGCTGGGGCTGGACCAAACCAGGGAGAACTCCACAAAGGGGATTTGACTTGGCAGCAACATTATATGGGACTCTTAGGAACTAGCCTTCAAACATTCTGTTGGCTACGTAGTGACCCGAGTTGGCCTGAATCCTAAATGGCCACCACCTATACTCTCCATTCCTGTTGGGTTTCACATCATCTCCCCGACCCCATCTGCCCTGTCTGCATGACTTTGTCCCACTGTGTGTCACAGCTCCCAAAGGTGGAGTCTGAATTGGCTTAATGCTCCCCTGAACTTGGGGCCATACACAATTACACACCGAATACGTATTCCTTATGGTTGGTTCCTGGAAATTAGGAAGTACATTTCTTGTTTCATGTATTTGTCCATTCTTCTATCGTCCCATCCATTCCTGTACCCACCCACCCATCTACTGTATGCACATCCATCCTTCTGTTCTTCTGTCCATTTTCCCTGTCACTCAACCAGAGCCCACCATGTACACAGCACTAAGAGGATTCAAAGACCATGGGGATCACGTCCCTAGAGCTCAGACACTGAGGATGAGAATGGAATTGCTTCCTTTTTTAACAAGATTTTATTTATTTATTTGGGAGAGAGAGTGAGAGCGAACATGCGTGGGGAGAGGGGCAGAGGGAGAAGCAGACTCCCCGCTAAAGCAGGGAGCCCGATGTGGGGCTCAATCCCAGGACCCTGGGATCATGACCTGAGCTGAAGGCAGACGCTGAATCGACTGAGCCACCCAGGCGCCCCTGGAATTGTTTGCTTTAAGAATCTTTCCTCCAGTCAATACTGAGTGGGGATCACAGCCCCCCATGCCTAGCCCAGCCCTAATCACTGAGGTGCCTGATCATTATCATACTGAAGTCCTACGGAAAAAACAGTGGCCTTTGGATCTGGAAGCCCAGGTTTCAGACCCACCACATCTATCAAGTCTTATTGACCCACCCTGTCAAATTCTGGCTTGAACATCCTTTATTTCTGATTTTTGTGGCCCACACTCTAAAGAAAGTTGCTCCCAAAGAGCTTCCAACCAAGACCTGCAAGTCTGATAAGTTCCATGTACTAAGAGTTATAAATAGAAATCCCAGATGAAAGTGGTCACAAGGCAGATTTGTGCCTAGTACCAAAAGGGCCGCAGAGGCTGTGCCCGGGGTCAGCAGGAGGGAGACCTGTGGGCGTTGTGGCAGGGACCGACCGCGAGCTGGAATGTGACCCGCGGCTTCCATCCGCCCTGGGTCTTGGGGTGCAAGCCAACGGCCAGCTCCCAAGAGTCCTCAGACTCTACCCGAGCCCTCATGTAAGCCTCCACGTGTCCCACTGGCCTCAAAGGGGAGAAGGGTTAAAAGGTTAAAAAGTTGATGCCCCTAAGGGAATAGGCCAGAGGGAAATAACTCCCCCCTTGACATGCTAGTCGGGGCAGGGAGCGAATGACTATTTAAGGGGATGCTGACAAAGCGCCAGGCACTGGGCTTCTACATGTTTCTTCATTTAATCAACACAAGAAGGCAGGTCTTTTTATATCTACTTTGCCAACAGGAAAGAGGCCCAGAGAGGTCAAGTGACTTGCCCAAAGTCTCACAGCAAGGGAGTGCAGGAGCTGAGTCTCAAACTCAGACCTTCTACCTTGAAACTGCCCGTGGCTGCCAAGCCTCCCAGGGGGTAAAGAATATTCCTGGGGACACTCTCGAGGGTCAGCGGCCCTGCTGGGCCAGGACTGTGCTCACCCTCCTTTCTCCTTGTTGATATTGTGAGCCCAAGAGGTACGACAAGCCTCCAGAGGGTGGCAGGGTTCCTCAGCAATGGCTCTGTTCACATTTGATAATTCTGTGTTGTGGGGGCCACCCTGTGCATTGTAGGACCCCTGGCCTCTACCCACAAGCTGCCAGCGCACCCCCACGTTGTGATAACCAAAAATGTCTCTAGACTTGCCACGTGTCCTCTGGGAGGCAAATCGCCCCAGGCTGAGAACCACTGGAGGAGAGCTAGAGGCCTGTCCCTCGACAGTTCCCTATCCTTTCTACCCAAGAAAGTCTGGACAACAAAGAAAATGTCCAGTCTGTACTTACATCTGTGGACAGAAGATCAGTAGGGACGGTGACAGTGACCACAAACACGACCACGGCCCACCCAGCCAGTGCTTGCTGAGTACCCGCTACCATGCTGAGTCCTTTGTGTGTGTTTCCTCACGTATGTTACTCTATTTTCCCGAGGAGGGAAGTGAGGCTCAGGGAGGTTAGGTAACTGGCCCGTGGTCTCAGTGTTCATATATGGCAGAGCTAGGGGGAGTTCATTTCCTAGGGCTGCTGTAACGAATTAGCACACACAGTGCCTTAAATCAACACGAATTAATTTTCTCATAGTTCCAGAGGTCAGAAGTCTAAAATCAGTCTCACTGGGCTAAAATTGAGGTGTTGGCAGGGCCGTGTTCCTTTTTCAGCCTCTAGAAGAGAATCTGTTTCCTTGTCCGTTCTAGCTCGGGCAGGTCACCGGCATTCCTTGGCCGGTGGCCCCATCTTCTACCTTGACCTTCAAGCTCACCGTGTAGCATCTTCCTGTGTCTGTCTCTGACCTCTGCTTCCATCATGACGCCTCCTTCTCTCTGGCTCTCTTGCCTCCCTCTTCTAAGGATTTTGTGATTACATTGGCTGCACCCGGGTAATCCAGGATCATCTCCCCATCTCATAACCCTTCATTTAATCACACCTGCAAACTCCTCTTTGCCATGTAAGGGAACAGGGTCCCAGGTTTGGGGGATTAGGATGTGGATACCGCTGGGGGCCATCAGCCTCACACATAGGATTTAGATTCTCATCTCTCTGACCCCAAGGTTTGTACTCAATCCACTTCTGCCTCCCCCACCGTGCCTGAAGAGACACATCCTGCACCGTGGGGGACGCAGAGGTGGATCACATACCCAGGGAGCGGTGAGCACCAGCACGCATCGGGAGGGGGCATGGGAGAAGTGCTGTGAGAGGAGCAGAGAAAGAGTCCCGGAGACCCTGGGCCAGCTAGCTGGGGCACAGGTGTGGGTGTGGGCTTGGGGGCGGGCCTGACTCCCCCCACTGCCGCACAAGCTGATTTCCTGTAAGCCTCAGCACCCACCACCAACCGAAGCTTCAAATACATCCGTCTGCAGTTCATCTGTCCTGAAGGGCCACCCCAGCCCAGCCCCCGCCCATCTGTGTGATTTATTAGTTAACTCTCAATTTTCCCTTTCCAAATCTCCTCCCTGCCAGGGGCTTAGAAAGTCTTCAGTCTTTTTTTTTTTTTAAAGATTTTATTTATTTATTTGACAGAGAGAGACACAGCGAGAGAGGGAACACAAGCAGGGGGAGTGGGAGAGGGAGAAGCAGGCTTCCCGCGGAGCAGAGAGCCCGATATGGGACTCGATCCCAGGACCCTGGGACCATGACCTGAGCCGAAGGCAGTTGCTTAACAACTGAGCCACCCAGGCGCCCTGAAAGTCTTCAGTCTTATAAATGCTCTCCCAGGGGCGCCTGGGTGGCTCAGTTGGGCATCCGCCTTTGGCTCAGGTCCTGATCCTGGGACCCTGGGATCGAGCCCCACATCGGATTCCCTGCTCAGCAGGGAGTCTGCTTCTCCCTCTCCATTTGTCCCTCCACCCCATTTGTGCTCTCTCTCTCTCTCTCTAGCTCTCTCCCTCTCTAAATAAATAAATCTTAAAAAAAAAAAAAAAATGAATGCTGGCCCTGCCCTGCTCTGCTGTGTGAGGATGCTTTCAGCTGTCCGGCCCCTCCTGAGCCCCCCAGTCCCTTCACAGAATAGAGAAACCACACTGAGTGGGTTAGCAAGGCTCTCTCTTCCCAGACAGGCAGAGCCTTTGACTTCTTCCACCAGCTCTCAGGCTCGGCAGTGACCTAGGGATGGTTTCTCCAGGTTCCTGGGCATGACAAATCTCCTGACCCATAGGAAAACAACAGGTAAAAGGACAAATTCAGCTTTGCATCATCCCGGGAGAAACAAAGTTTGGGAACTATTTTTTTTAATTAATTAATTTATTTTAGAGAGAGAGGGAGAGATTGTGGGCATGAGCAGGAGGAGGGGCAGAGGGAGAAGGAAAGAATCTCAAGTTGATTTCATGCTGAGCCGATGTGGGGCTTGATCTCATGACCCTGAGATCATGACCTGAGCTGAAATCAAGAGTGGGGTGCTCAACTGACTGAACCACCTAGCCACCCCCAGAACTATTTTTATCTTTTAAAAGCTGCAGTTGTGGGGGGCACCTGGCTGACTCCTTCGGTGGGCCCTGCAACTCTTGATCTTCGGGTCGTGAGTTCGAGTCCCACATTGGGTGTAGAGATTACTTAAAAAAATAAAATCTTTAAAACCAAAACTGCAGAGGGGCTTTGGGTTATACACAGCAGATGGAGGGACAACAAGCATTCATTTCTGCATCTTCCCCAAACCCCCGCGGATGACAGTAAAGGAATCAAGGTGTATAAATCCTCACGGCCAAAGGGAAAGGAGAGAAGAAACCACACTGGAGAGAGGCCAATCCAGGTTTGAAAGCTGGACACGCTGATGGTTTTGTGTGACTTTGCAGCCTGGAAAAGGCTGAGGCCCAAACCTGCAGACTGGGGGGAAACCCATAAAAATGGATCTCCTGAGGAAGCTCAGGAAAGCTCATGAATGGGTGGCAACAGATGCCCCCAAAAGTCAGGTGCCACGTGGGGCTGAAAAAAGGAAGATGCAAGCTCGTAAGAGGAGCAGCTCAGCTGCAGCCCCGCCAGCCCCCCCACCTCGTCCTCCCGGCCATAGGCCTCCTCTGTCCTGCATGATCTGGTAAGTGCGCCCCTACAGAGAGTGAATCAGGAGGTTTACTTGCACTGCCCAACATGACAGCCACATGCAGCCACCTACATTTAAAGGAAAACTAAATTTAAAAAAATTACAGTTCAGTGCCTTAGTCCCACCAGCCACATTTCAAATGCTGACTATTCACTGTGCCTCGTGGCCCCGTATCGGCCAGCGCAGGTCTAGAATGTGTCCAGCATAGAGTTATATGCGGGAGCACTGCTCTAGACCCTGGCCAACCAAAATGTGGCCCTTGGGTCAGCAGTGCTGGCAGCTCTGAGGACCTTGTTAGGAATGCAGAATCTCGGGCCACATCAGGAATACGAGACAAGAATCTGCACACGAATCAGCCTTGTACAAGATCCCTAGGTGATTCAGTGCACATCGGACTTAGGGACTCAGAGCTCTGAGAGAAACCTAGCACTGGTGGGGGTTAATTCCTGGCTGAGAAGGGGGCTGAGGGAAAGTTTAAATCATGTAGTGTGGGGCTCACCCAGTCCCCTTAGCCCCTTGGGCCAGAACTCAGATAGGCAGGCTTAACCTCCAAGCAAGAAATTAGAGAGGGGCTGGGGAGACTGACCAGCCAAAGAGAATAGACTACAGATAATGATGGAAGTTACAGGATCCTCCATGGAATGACCAGGTTCCTGCCAATCAGCCAATGAGGTTACTAGTTGACAAGCCCACCCCCACACCCAGAGCTCCTCAGGAAAATTTTTATTTTAAAATAAGCTTTTTAGCAGCGCCGGGGTGGTTCAGTCGGTTAGGCTTCTGCCTTCAGCTCAGGTCATGATCTTGGGGTCCTGGGATTGAGCCCCACATCCAGCTCCTTGCTCAGCGGGGACCCTGCTTCTCCCTCTCTCTCTGTCCCTCCCCACCGACTCACGCACGTGCTCTCGCTCTCTCTCTCAAATAAATAAAATCTTTTAAAAAAGTAAATGAGCTTTTTAGCGCCTTACTCTTAAGCAAAAAGATGGCCAAGGGTCAATAGACCAAGGGCCTCAAACATGATGAACAGACAACAAACAAAACAAATGAACAGCTGGAGGCATTTAAAACAAACGGACGATACAAAGGGCAGAAGAAAATATCCTTGTTCTCAAAGAGATAAGACACTGCATCTATAAAACAAGAACAGGGTGCTATAAGAAAAGAATATTCTGAAAACAGGAAAGGGTGCCAAGAAATTAAAAAAAAAAAAAAAAAAAAAAAGCCTGACAAAATAAAAACTTCAATAGAAGCATTGGAAGATGAGAAAATCTCTCATAAAGTGGAACAAAAAAGATAAAGCAGGTCAGAACAGATTGCTCCAGGAGGTCCAACATCCTATTAATAAGAATTCCAGAAATGATTAAAAAGAGAAAATCGAGAGGAGGAAATTATCAAAGAATTCCTGAAAATTTCCCACGAGTTTGCAGAATGAGAGGACCCTCTGAGTCCCCAGAACAATGAGTAAAGAAGACCCACAATAGGGCTCATCGTTATGCCTTTTCAGAACATAGGGCATAAAGAAAATATCTCATACATGTCTGTGGATTTTTTTTTTTTTAAATAAGGTCAAATACAAATAAAAGGACCCACAATCAGATGAAATGAGAATCTGACAGCAGCAGGACTAGGAGCTCTGACACAACTCTCCAAAGTTCTGAGGGAAAATAATTTCCAGCCTAGAAGTGTATGGCAAGCCAAACTAAATACTGAGTGGAGAGGTAGAAGAACGTTTTCTGACATGCGAAGCTTCAAAAAAAAAGTCCCCCGCATCCCAGACATCTTTCCCCGGGAAGCTCGTGGAGGACAGGCCCACCTAAGGTGGAAAAACAGACTAGGCATGAAAGGACTAGGGGATCTGGGGCCCCGGGGGGGCCCCGGGGGGAGCAGCTGGGGGTCACAGTCTGACTCGGGGGAGGACAGAGGTGCAGGGAGATTCTGCCAGCTAGAAAAAGGGAAATTGGCAGCTTTTCTGATGTGTTGGTCCAAACTGAAAGGAGATCTACTCTTCCCTGGAAGAGTTTGGGGAATGAATTTATGATAGAATAGTAAGCTTCCCCAAAGGGCTTAAGGAACCAAATGCCTCCCTTTACCCACCCCCCTCAATTTCTCATTCCCCCCTCCTCAGCCCCTGTGGTGGTCCTGGGAGGCAACTCCTTGTGGTCACAGGACTCTGTGGAAGCCAGTCTGAAAACTACTGAGTCCACAGCCCTCTCCTTACACATGGGGAAACTGAGGGCCAGCGAGGCCCCCTGGGGGCATGGAGAGAAGAAGGTTCATTGGTAGTTAATTTGGTACATTTTCGAGAACTCCTTGTTGTTCATTTGAAACAAGATCCATGACAACAATAATAAGAGCCAAACCAAAGCTAGAGGAACTGGGCTGGTGGGCTATGGGGGAGACCCCACCCAGTCCTCACACTGCCCTCAGCTCCGCTCTCAGCCACCTGGTGCTGCCCAGACCCGGGTTTCTGAGCTGCTTCTAACTGCCATCCATTAGGGCACGAACACGTAGATGAAACTGAGTTTTGTACCCCATGGACAAGGCAACTGTAGACTTCTGGGGAAAAAAAATGGGGGTGGGAGTGCAGGGCAAAAACCAAACCTAAATGGGCACCAGCAATCTCCCTGGCACCAGGTGCTCTGCCCCCAGTGCTCTTGGGAGGCTCATCATTGTCTTGAAGAACCAAGGCCAGTGTCCTCTTACAGACTCCCGTAATCAGTGTTTTGTCCCGTAATCAGGTTTTGTCCCTAATACCAACCTTTCAGTGGTCTTGCTTTTGATTCTCTGCCTCTCCCTCTGCCTTTTCCAAGCACTTGGCTGACCTAAGAGTGTTTGTAATGAATGAGTTTATGATGTAGTATCTGCACTTGCACAGGGAGTTCTAAGAAACCTAATACTTACTCTGTAATTTTAACATGTGACTTTCTTGCCTGGTCTGCGGATCTCCCCATCTTAGCTATTTAACAGAGACACGACCAGGGCTCTGACAGGGAGCAGGGCTCTGACAGGTAGCAGGTAAGAACCCTGGGCTGGAAGTTAGGAGTACCTCTGCTACTTACTTGCTGTGTGACCTTGGGCAAGTTGTTTGTTCTGTCTGGACTTTGGCTTGTTCTCCTGCAAAATGCACAACTGGGATCCAGTGACCTCCTTCTCACGCGCCTTCCATCTTGTGACTCGCCCAGCCTCCCAGTTTGGTTCAGGACATGGCCCCTTGCCCTCCCCATCTCTTGCTGGCCTCCCACACCCTCCATTCCAGAGGGAACACCCCTGCCCTTTCCTGCCCAACCCTGGGCCTGGCAGGCACTGGCCTGCAGAGGACAGGAGGTGGGGAAACCACCGCAGCCGTTCAAGCCGCCCGCGGTGAGAGCTGGCCCGGGGCCAGTCACAATAGGCCTGGAGCTACAGAGGGCCATTTGTCTGGGGGACCCATGGTTCCTTTTAAACCTTCCCTCTGCCTCTGCCTCTCTTTGCTCCCCACCCTCTGAGGTGGCAGGACCAGCCCCCAGCTTTGTTAGGAGGTGGACCTGAGCGTCCCCCTCTGCAGGCTGGGAAAATGGTTAGAAGAAAGGAGGCGAGAAGGGCAGGAGAGCCATACACGTCGGGGGGCCGAGGTGAGTGGTCGCAGGGGCCGTGGGGAGCGTTTAGGAGGAGAGGGCTAGTCCCTGACTCCCTCACTGACTAGACAAGCCACGGAGAACAAACCACTTCCTTCTCCGCTCCAGGCCTCAGTTCCCTCAGCTTTAAAATGGTAATGATTGTCCCACCTTCAACGTGAAGACCAAATTAAATAAAAGGAGGAATTTGCAAATTGTGTGTTGTAATAAAGGAAAGCATTTGGACTCAGATGGACCCCAGCTCAAATCCCATCTCAGTCACCTCTAAACTCACAGTCGTGGGCGACTTATTTACCCTCCTTGAGTCTCATTTTCCCCATCTGAGGAAGCCAAGGTATGTGGGCAGTGGATCAGATTGTAACGCTTGAACAAGAACTGACAGAAAGTGCCCTGCCCAGCAAAAGCATCTGAGTGAATGAAGAATTGGTCAGGGCCTCATCGTGGCTTTTGTGCCCCCCCCATAGTAAATTTTCATGGGCTCTAAATATTTTATTTTTTTCCTGATGTGAAAAAAATTGTAAGAAAAAATGTGAAGAAATATGATGTGATGTGAGAAAAAAATGGAAAACATTTTCTTCCTCTCTAGAAGTTGATTTTCTTCCTCCCCTCCCCCCCCCAAATTTCAAAGAAGTTAAACTATTTTGGGGGCCCTTAAGAGTTTCGTGAGCCCGTGTCTGCTGTGCCCAGTGGGGAAGTCAGCCCTGGTCCTGCTTTCGGATTCTCTCAGGGTTGGCCCGTCTTGGGCGCCACCTCAAAGGCCTGAGGGCCCCCAGTGTCATCTCTGAAGAATTGCCCATGGAACTCAGAGTCCTACAACACCGACACCACCCCGACCCTGTCTTTGCCGGACCCCCTGGCTTCAGTGCTAGGTGAGCCCTGTCCCGAGACTGACAGCCTGGGAGAATCCAGGGCCCCGGGTGTGTGAGCTGGGCCTGGCTCCCAAGGAGCTGGGGTGGGGGGCAGTGGACACTTAGCAGGCGGTCATTATGTTCCCGTTCCTCCTCTGTGCCTACCACTGTGCTTGGGCCTTTGTGTTCACAACCTCATCTAATCCTCATTGCACACTTTCTTCTTTACACCCAAGGAAACTGAGGCTCAGAGAGATCCAGTAACCCACCCAAAGTCACAGAGCTACCGAAGCAGGGGTGGGACTTGGTGTTCTGCTTCCCAAACCAGTGGCCTCCCAGCCCCCAGGAGCCTCCTAGCATCCAGCACTCCAGCCCCAGAGTTGGAGGGAACGTGGAGACAAAAAGGAAAAGACTTTTAGGGTGTGCAGAATGTGCCAGGCAGTGTGAGTCTGGGGTCCAAAGAAATAGAAAAATGAGCAGGAAGGGTGGAAGGGGTGTGCAGGGGCCCCCCGCATACTCCTGGGGTGCTGAGCGGCATGGGGCAGAGAGCGAGTGTGTGAGCGTGGGCCTCCACGGGCCAGTGTGTCCCCGGGCGGCCCCGAGGGAGCTAGGCCAGGTGCGGCTGTTGCTAAACACGCTAAAAAGGTGCTTCATTTCCTTGCCCAGCTGCCCAGAGCCCCATCTGTTTACCCACGAATTATAGCAGATGTCGCGCTCAGCCAAAGCCTGCCTGGTTCAGAGACCGCTGACGGCCTCAGGAAAGAGGGGTGCAGAGTCACAGAAGAAGTGGCTATTTGGGGGCGGGGCTCTCAGGCTCTGGAGTTCACCAACAGGGTGACTCCTAGTTGGGGAGAGCGCCCCATCTCCACCCCAGTCATCCCACAGCCAGGTGGAGGGAGACATGCCCTGAGTGTGACTCTCCACCCGCAGAGGAGTGGATGGAACGGGCCTCTCCACTCTCACAGGCCATCAGCTGCACGGCCACCTGAGAGAGCTTGGGAGCAACAAGCCTGACCCTGCTCTCCTCTGCCTGGCCCTTCAGCAGCCTCTCATCAGCCAAGAGGAATCAAGTCCAAACTCCCTAGCAGGTTTCTCACTGCCCGGCAGCCTTTAGACATGTGCTTTCCAATACGGTGGCCATGGGTCACTGCACCTGCTGAGTCCCAGAAACGGAGCTGCTGTGACCTGAGATGTGCTGTGCCCGTAAAATACCCACGGGATCTTGAAGACTGAATACAAAATAAAGGAACTGAAAGTATCTTGTTAGTAATGTTTTAATACTGATTACCTGTTTGAGAATGTTTGGGATATATTGGGTTCAATAAAATATATTCTCAAAGTGTATTTAACCTGTTTCTTTTTCTTTTTACTTTTTTTTATTTTTTAATTTTGTTTTAGAGAGGGCAAGAGAGAGAGAGAGAGAATCTTTTTTAAAAATTTTTTTAAAGATTTATCTATTTGACAGAGAGAGAGAGACACAGCGAGAGAGGGAACACAAGCAGGGGGAGTGGGAGAGGGAGAAGCAGGCTTCCCGCTGTGCAGAGAGCCCGATGAGGGGGCTCGATCCCAGGACCCTGGGACCACGACCTGAGCCGAAGGCAGACGCTTAACAACTGAGCCACCCAGGCGCCCCGAGAGAGAGAGAATCTTAAGCAGGCTCCATGCCCAGCGCAGAGCCCGACGCAGGGCTCAATCTCATGACCCTGAAATCATGACCCGAGCCAAAACCAAGAGTCTGATGCTTAACCGACTGAGCCACCCAAGCACTTTTTAAAAAGTGGCTCCTAGAACTTTTAAAATGACACGAGTGGCTCACCTAACATTACATCGGACAGCACTGATTTACACTCTGTCCTCTCTTTGCTGCCGCTCCTACCACCACTAACTCATTCGTGTGTTTGTGCGTTCATTCATTCGGGAAATATTCGCTCATCGTATGCTGTGTGTTGGAGATGGTGCCAGACAGTGGAGACAAAAAGGAAACAATATAGGCCCGGCCCCGGAGCCCACACGGAGCTCGCGGACTACACTTCCGAAGTGCCAAGCACTCCGTGCTGCACACAAACATTCCGTACTCGTGCTTCTCTCTCGGGTGACTTCCTGACCCTGTCTGCCTGGTGAACTCCTACTTATACTTCAAAACCAAACCTTCTAATACATCAGAAACTTATGTCAAATGTTTCCCCCAAAACCCCCACATTGCTACTTCATGAAGCCTGTCACTCCGGCCCCTACGCCCCGCTGGAGTTCTAAACTACTATGTGATGATGCAACTTCATTCTTGCGTCAGTTTAAATGTCACCCAATCTGTCTAAGGCTTTCCCTTTCCCCCAGCGCCAGGAATTGTCTCACTTACCCTCGTTAATGCTCTTCACCGGCTCAAACTGTCTTGTTTGTGACCCATCCATCTCCCCAGACCCGAAGCTCTGTGAGAACAGGGCACCTGTCTTTCATGCAGAGCTGACATCCCGTGCCGGGCTGGCACCGTTCTCGGCACCTGGGAAGCACTTAGAGACGAAGATGATGGCATGTGGGCGCTGGTGCAGGATGCTACCACAGAGGCTCTAGCACTGGACGACCAGGGTTCAAATCCCGTGCTCGATTAGCTATTACAAGCACTGTCAAGTGACCCAATTAGCTGCTGTCATCATCGTCGTGATGACGTGGCAGCTAACCCCAGCGAGGCTACTGGCCTCGTGAGGGCCCAGGCAGTCTCTTGGTCACAGAAGCTGGTCTCTTCCAGGGTTCCCTATCGCAGGAAATGATACCAGCACCCCCGAAGCTTCCAAAGCCAGAAACTTAAGAGTTGCTGCTTGTCACCCGTCCACCACCTTCATCACCCAGGCCTTTCAGATTTAGCTTCATTTCTTACAAATTTTCTTTCTCGTCTCCCTCCTCCTCCCCATCCCCGCTCAGGCCCAGGCTTGTGTTCTCTTCCCTGGATGCTGCCATAACTTCCCAACAGGCCCAGCTTGCCTCCCTGGGCCCCTGCAATCCTTCGTGATGCAGTCACAGTAATCACAAAAAACTTCAAGTCTACTCCAAACTAGAACTTACAGAGGTCAACAAGTCTTCTGTACGGTATCCGGATCCTGTAGACCACTCCACTCTCCTCTCTGTCTGAGCTCAGCCCTATCAGTCTCCCATCCCTGCCACAGGGCCTTTGCATGGGCCGAGCACGCTCTCTTCACCTACTGACACTCTGATACTTTACCCCAAGATCACTTCAAATCCCTGTGCTGTGCACTCTCACAGCTCCATGTCCCTCTCTCCCCACTGGTTAGTGAGCATCTTCCCTTCGATGGATGGTTGTGTCCCATACCAGACTCAGGTCCATGAGTTCAAGGGCTGTGTCTGTTTGTATTCACCTTTTGAATCCCTAGAGCCTTGAAAACTGCTTGGCACACTGTAGGTGTGAACACATAGCTGCTGAATGAAATAAACCAGCTAAGTGAATGAGCCCTGGGTGTTCAGTAATTGCTGGCCGAAAGATCATCTGGCTCATGCTTTCCCACCACATGGGGCTGCCACAGTGATGCAGACAAGACACGAAGACACAAGGGGAGCCTGGGTGGCTCAGTCGGTTAAACGACTGCCTCCGGCTCAGTCATGCTCCCAGGGTCCTGGGATTGAGCCCCGCATCGGGCTCCCTGCTCGGTGGGAAGCCTGCTTCTCCTTCTCCCTCTGCCTGCTGCTCTGCCTACTTACGCGCTCTCTCTATCTCTGTTAAATAAATAAATAAATAAATAAATAAATAAATAAATAAATAAATAAATAATCTTAAAAAAAAAAAAGACACAAGACAGGCAGTCAATACCATGTAGCTCAGGGAGCCGGTGCTGAGGAGCATGCTGGGGGCGGGGTGGGCAGGCTGCCGGGGGTGCGGGGTGGAGTTTGAGTGGCACCATGTGGTCACTGAATTCTTGGGCTGGGGGGCAGAGTGACCTGGATCTGAATCCCAGGAATATAATAATAGCTTATATTGGTTCTAAGTGCTAGGCTGTCTACTAAGTACTTTATGTTTATTTGAATGTCTCATCCGCCTGAAATGGAAAGCATATTAGCATTTAAATTTTTTATATACAGAAACTGAGACCCAAGGAAGGTAAATAGGTTGGCCAAGGTCACCAATTGAGATGGGATGTGAACCCAGGCAATCTGACTTAAGAGTCTGCCCCACATTTTGAGGGTTTGATGTTAATAAGCAATTAATGAGTAATTCCTATGGGCCAAGCATTTTTCTAAAAATTTTACAAGTTTTTATTTGTATAGTTTTTAATTATTTTTTTTAAGATTTTATTTATTTATTTGAGAGAGAGAGAGCACAAGCAGGGGGAGGGGCAGAGGAAGCAGCAGATTCCCCTGCTGAGCAAGGAGCCTGATGTGGGGCTTGATCCAGGACCCTGGGATCAGGACCTGAGCTGAAGGCAGATACTTAAGGACTGAGCCACCCAGGCGCCCCATATAGTTTTTATTTTTGTAACTCCTTTCATCCCATAACAACCCTACTGAGGTGGATATCATCATCTCTATCTTACCAGTGAAGAAACTGAGGTCCACAGGGGTTAGGTAACTTGCCTGAGATCACATAGCCAACGGAAGTGGTGGAACTGGGTGGAGCCCAGGCGAAACACCCCAGAGTTCATGCTGTCAACCACCACACTTCACTGTTCCTGCTCAACGAATGAGCACTGTCATTATTGTTGTTATTGTATTTTACTGGGATTTTGCAAGGTGGAGAGGGAGGAGTGACATTCTAGCTGGGAAGAACAGCAAGGGGGTAGGGATGGGGGTGAGCACATTCAGGAAGGGAAGTGTATGATTTGGTGAGGGGATAGGACAGTGAGGGTCCCGGTGCAGTGGAGCTGAGTACCTAGGGAAGGCCAGAGTGGAAGGGAAGTGCTGGGATTAAGCTTGGAGGACCCTCCTCCACAGGGAGAAGCCAGCACTCCTGCTCTCTCAGGAATCCCTGTAAAAGATCCAAGTGAGGGGTCTGAAAACTAGCAGCATCCAAGCCAGACTTACCTGGCTCTGCTGGGTGCCCTTGGGAAAGTTACTTAACCTCTCTGCACCTCCATTCCTTTCTGTAAAATCAAAGTAATAAACGCGATCTCCCCCATAGGGTTGCTGTTTGGGTAAAGAGCCCAAATGTCCATCGACTGATGAATGGATAAAGATGTGTGTGTGTGTGTGTGTGTGTGTGTGTGTGTGTGTGTGTGTGATGGAATATTACTCGGCCATCAAAAAGAATGAAATCTTGCCATTTGCAATGACGTGGATGAGGCTAGAGTGTATTATGCCAAGTGAAATAAGTCAATCAGAGAAAGACAAATACTATATGATCTCACTCCTATGTGGAATTTAAGAAAGAAAACAGATGAACATATGGGGAAGGGAGAAAAGAAAAAAAGGAGAGAAGGAAACAAGCCATAAGAGACTCTTAATGACAGAGAACAGGCTTGAGGGTTAATGGAGAGATGGGAGGGGGATGGGCTAGGTGGGGGATGGGCATTAAGGGGGCACTTGTTATGATGAGCACTGGGTGTTGTATGTAAGTGATGAATCACTGAATTCTACTCCAGAAACCAATATTGCACTGTATAGTAACTAAAATTTAAATTAAAAAAGAGAGCGAGAGAGAGACATCATGACTATAAAGCCTCTGGCGTAGTGTTTGGCCGGAAGCAGCCCTTGAATATATTCACTTCTCTCCCCTCCCCAACCTCCAAGAAGATCTCCCCAAACCCCCAGTCTCACCAGAACCAAGGCTAAAATCAACGAATGATCTAGAACCACCCAGATCCCTGGAGATCCCAGGTCAACAGGATGAGGGAGGAAGAAGAAGAGAGGAAAAGGTCAAGCTATCCAGCTTCAAAATGTGTCTGAGAAAAAAAGAGTAATTATAATGTAGTTCCTTCTCCTTCCTGCTATGTCAACTAGGGCTTATATAACTGAAGCTCTCTGTGAGGTTCCCGTTAGGGGCCTCCAGGAGGCAGGGCTGGCCGGGACATAAATAAATATCCCTGTGCTCTCTGCCCCCGGGTTCGGGTTCTGAGCAAACACCACAGGCCGCATCACAGCCGCGGAGGCCGTGACAGGGAGGAAGCCCGGCGAGGAGTGAGCTCTGGGCTGGGAGTCAGGAGACTGGTGTTCCGGGCCCAGCTCTGCCTCAGAGGATGTGGACGTTAGGGGATGAGCTTTCATGGGAGAGTGACCTGGGAGGAAAGATTCCAGCGGGGGGCAGGGGGGGAGCCACAAAACCCTCGGTCAGTTGTCCTCACAGATGGAAGAAAGCCTCCTCCCCTCCCCTGGCCTGGCATTCGAGGCCCTTCACACCTTCTGCTGGCCTCCTCTCCCATCCCAGCATGGCACCCACACATTCCGTGCTGTGGCCCTTTAGGAATATTGAGCTTTCCTGCCCTCAGGGTTTGTCCCCTTTCTCGGAAGGTACTCTGCCCCCTGTGAACTGGCAGTGTGTGGGAGCCAACTGACGTACGGGTTTCAGAGTTACCCTGGCCTTGGATTCCGGCTTAATGGAGTCACCTTGGCCTTGTGACTTTCACCTCTTTTGAGCCTGTTTCCTCATATGCAAACTGTGCTTGGTGTTTCCTGTCCAATTCCTGGTTGCAACAGTCAAATGAGATAAGAATTGTTAATAGTAAATGCCAATCACTTAGCCTCGCTGTATAAACCAGGAGTGTGGAAGCATTTTGCATATAAAAGTCATTTAGCAAAGCAGGCCAAACCCTAGCAGAGTGCCTGCTTGGTGGGCACCAGAAATGTTGGCCTCCTTGTCCTCGAAGGCCTGCCCAAAACCTCCCCATCAATCTCAAGTAGGTCGGTCTCTTCTGAGAATCTTCACAGCATGTCATAGGGACCTGGGTTAGAGCACTCAGCACACGAAAGTGTAATTAGTAGACAGGTGTGCCTTCCCTTCTACTCTAGGAGCTCCCTGGGGGACAAAGCCTGCCTTAGAGCCATATTGTGAGCACTCAGCACTTGCAGGAGGGGGGGCTGCCATTTAAGAAGACGCCTGAGTGAATCAATGAACGAATGCACTCACACAGAGAGGCTTCATGGAAGAGATGGGCTTAAGCAAATGCTAAGGAAGGGTCAGCTCTGAACGTGCACTGAGCTCTCCAGACTCTGGCTCCCTGAGCTCTAGCAATGGCCATCGGAGCTCCCCACTCAGCTCCACGCAGACTTCCTCCACTGCTTAGACTTGGACCCTATTTTTCTAGTAAAAAAACCAGGATACTTGGCCTCGCAAAGGATTTGGGGGCCATGAAGAGTCCAAGACGGGATCTGGGAGCAATGGCATTGAGACAGAGAAACTGAAGGACTCCCTAAAAATCTGCTTCTTTTCTTGCTAGGACCTGTACCCCCACCCCCCTTTAATATGCTTTGTGATGCAAACAGCATACATCCTCCTTGTAAGGGACAAGGAGTTAAGGATTCTTCTAGAAGAGATGACATCTAAGGAAGGACCAGGTGAGAATGACCGGACAAAGCTCTCATCAGTATTCCAGACCACTGGCGCTGGAAGACATCTGGACGCCAAGACCCCCTGGCTCCAAGGAGTTAATCCCTGGGCCCTTGTCTTTGTTCTAACAGGTCCGGATGCCTGAGAGGACACGTACACCAGACCACTGCCCTCAATAAAAACCCCCAGGCCCCGAACAAAGACGAGACCCCCTCCTTTCTTTTCTGAGTCTCCCAGACAGTCCGTCTGTATCTGCTCTCTCTCTATCTTCCAGAAACTCTGTTTTCATCTCCTACTAGCTGGAGTTTAATTTCTATCCTTTGTGAAGCCAAGGCCCTCCCTCTTGGCTCGTCCTGTGGGACCTCCTCTGGGTCCCCGGACTTGGCCTGCCAGCGTCAGAATGAAGGTAGAAATACTGGAATTTCTAGGATAGTCCAGTGGCTTATGAGTCGTAGACTTATTTGCATAATACCTGGCCTGGCCACGCACCCAGCATACAGTAACTGTCCAACTACTGCCCAGTGGATTGGGGACAGAGTGTTTTTTACTCCATCGTGGGGCTGAAGGAACAGAAGCCACCAGCCTCTTCCCTGGGGACTCACTTGTTGCAAAAGGAATTCAAAGTATAGAGCTGCCAAGCCCTTAGTTTTCTGCACGGTGTCTCTCCGCCGCTCCAATCCCATCAGTCACTTCTGACTTGGTCTTGGCAACCAGCATCTTTCGTGAACTTTTCTCGGCCTTCCCCACCAACATTTGTCTTCTTCCTCCCTCGCATCCCAGGCAGAGGGAGCCACTTCCTTTCTCCCAAACTCAGTGCTTCCCATTCCTGGGAAGGGGCTGCACAGAATCTTCCATCCCACGTGATCCTCAGCAGTGTGTCCCGGCCACTCCGCCCCCCACGAGGCAGGGTCTACTTTTCTCCACTTGCTTGAATCTAGGCGGGCCCTGTGACCGCTAGGCTCACCAGAATATGGTGGACAGCCCTTAAGTGGCAGCTTCTGCTTCCCGAATGCTTGCTCCTGGAAACCTCCCTCTTGGAACCCAGCTGTCATGCCGTGAGAAGCCCCTAGGCCCATGGGGAGGCCACAGGTAGATGTTCTAGTGGACAGCCCCAGTCGTGCTCCCAGCTGTCAGCCCGTCTCAACGGGCGGCCGTGGGAGGGAGCCACCTCGGACACCCAGGCCAGCTGAGATGCCTGAATATCTGATTGAAACCAGGGGAGAGACCCCAAGTGAGAACCTCCCAGCTAAACCTGGTCCACCTACAGAGCCAGGAGACAAAAAATAATAAACGGTTGTTTGAAGTGCCTTAGTGTTGGAGAGGTTGGCTCCCCAGCAACACAGAACCAGCCCATGACTCCAGGACTGTGTTCCTGCCTTTACCAAGCTAAACCTGCCTCGATCTTGAGACCTAACTTACCCCTCCTCCCCAGGTCACCTTTGCAACCTCTGACCACTTTTTTTTTTTTAATTTTTTTATTGTTATGTTAATCCTCATACATTACATCATTAGTTTTAGATATAGTGTTCCATGATTCATTGTTTGTGCATAACACCCAGTGCTCCATGCAGAACGTGCCCTCCTCAATACCCATCACCAGGCTAACCCATCCTCCCACCCCCCTCCCCTCTAGAACCCTCAGTTTGTTTTTCAGAGTCCATCGTCTCTCATGGTTCTTCTCCCCCTCCGATTTCCCCCCCTTCATTCTTCCCCTCCTGCTACATTCTTCTTCTTTTTTTCTTTCTTAACATATATTGCATTATTTGTTCACCTCTGACCACTTTTAATAATTGTTTGCACCAATCATGATGACTTTGTATTGAGATTTCTGGACCTACTTTTCCTTTAAAATATTTATCAGTTTAGGGGCACCTGGGTTGTGCAATTGGTTAGGCCCCGACTCTTGGTTTCGGCTCAGGTCGTGATCTCGGGGTCATGAGATTGAGCCCAACATCGGGCTCCATGCTCAGCGCAGAGTCTGCTCAAGACTGTCTCTCGTTCTCCCCCTCACTCTCTCTCAAATACATAAATAAATCTTTAAAAAAAAATGAAATATTAGGGCACCTGGGTGACTCAGCCAGTTAAGCGTCAGCCTTCAGCTCAGGTCATGATCTCAGGGTCTTGGGATTGAGCCCCGTATCAACTTCCTGCTCAGTGGGGAGTTTGCTTCTCCCTCTCCCTCTGCCCCTCCCCCTGCTCCTTCTCTCTCTCTCTCAAATAAATAAATCTTAAAAAAAAAAAAAAAGAAATGCAGCTACTATAAAAGAAAGACAATAAACCAAGCTACATATTCCATCTGAAGCGGAATTATTAAAGCAGGGGGACCAAGATTTTAAAGTAAAACATGGTAATTATACTAAGATAAGAGCAGACATGTGTAAAACAATGCAAGAACAAGGAGTCATAGGTGAGAACCAAGTCAAAATGTGAGCTATGCAAAATACAACATTTAAAATAAAGGGCACAATAGATGGTGTAAATATCAAGATGCATACAGTTGAAGCATTCACTAGTCAAGAGCAAAATCAGATTGAGAATTGTCCCAGAAAGGCAGGAAAAGATAAAGAGGTAACAAAGGAAAAAGAAAAACTGAGAGAGATGGAAAGTAGGGGTCCCAAAAGGAAAGGAAAATAAAACTGGAGAGAGGAAATAAGGAACGAAACGATGGAGATTAAATGTTCCAGAATTAAATAAACCTGGATGGACTCAGATTGAAAAGGCTCCTAGAGCAGCCAACAGTAGAAATAAGGAAAAATCCACACTGATATGGGGTGACATTGAGACAATGAGAGACAAAGAGGAAGAGCAGGGAGAGAGAGAAGTAACATAGTAACATCCCTTACAAAGGAACAAGAAGCAGACTGCCATTCTACCCCTCAGTAACAAAAGGAAGTCACAATGTTACTAAGAATTGAAAAGAAAACCCTTTCAATCCAGCATCTTAAAGCCAGCCGAAGTGTCATTCAAACATGAGGTCATAATAAAAATATTCTCAGGCAAATAAAGCTGCAGAAGGTCGAAGACACAGGCCCACACTGAAACTCCTCTTGGAGGAAATACTTAGATAATAAAAGAAAGAAACCCAGGAGACTCTGCAAGAACTAAGGGAAGTGGGCGATTCAGGCAAGGCTCAGGGCAAGCCTTGGAAAGAGTACTCGGCATTTGAGGTAGGAAGGGGTTTATACACCTGATTCTTTAAATGTATTGGAAAGGCTGAAGAATTCCACAACACTGCAGAACTGGCCAGACTGGGGAGCTATAGAGAGCACCCGCCATAATCAGGAAAATGGGAGAATCCCAATGCTGCCCCAAACTGTCAAATTTAAGGACACAGTGGCCAGAACTGTGCGATCAGGATCTGGAAGCTGATCGGCTGTCCCTGTGCAGATCCTAGAACTCAGAGTCTGGCTCCGGTGTTAGCAACACCCTTGCTCATCTCTTCAACCAAGAGAGGGCCAGCCTTGGGCTCAGGCACGGGGAGGTAGCTGTCTAGCTAGAATTTAATGACACTCATCTGCTTCATGTAAGTTGTTTTGTTTATCTTTTGTCCGTGGCAACTGATACTGTTTTTTCTATTTTCAGAAGTGATAGAAAATTTCTGTTTCAAATAAACTGATTTTTTTTTAAAGATTTTTATTTATTGGGCGCCTGGGTGGCTCAGTTGGTTAAGCGACTGCCTTCGGCTCAGGTCATGATCCTGGAGTCCCTGTATCGAGTCCCACATCGGGCTCCCTGCTCGGCGGGGAGTCTGCTTCTCCCTCTGACCCTCCCCCCTCTCATGTGCTCTCTCTGTCTCTCATTCTCTCTCTCTCAAATAAATAAATAAAATCTTTAAAAAAAATAAAATTACCGTGTTTCCTTTAAAAAAAAAGATTTTTATTTATTTATTTGACAGAGAGAGACACAGTGAGAGAGGGAACACAAACGGGGGGAGTGGGAGAGGGAGAAGCAGGCTTCCCGCGGAGCAGGGAGCCCGATGCGGGGCTCGATCTCAGGACCCTGGGATCACGACGTGAGCTGAAGGCAGATGCTTAATGACTGAGCCACCCAGGCACCCCAGTAGCTGTATTTTTTAGGTGTCTAATTACTTTGTCAGGTGAGTTCAAGTTCCCCTGGGGATACCAGCTATCTCTCTGGCAATGCACCCTGGGGAAGGGCCAAAGGCACAACAGGAGAGGAAAAAGGATGAGCCACAGGGCAGAGAGCCACACAGACACCCTTGGTCACTCTGGCTGGCATTCTGCCTGTGTGACTCTCAGGCTGCACCTCCGAGTTCCTAGGGGGACAGCAGCCTGGGCGGGGGTGGACTCTCCGAGTGGGATTCCCCAGGCTAGAGGTGAGGGTGGTAGGAGGGGTGTTGGTGGGACAGTGAATGCCTGGGCCTTCACCTGTTCTATTCCATTCCTAACCCCAGCTTTGAGCTATCCCAGCCCACTGCACAGGAGCGGGACCGGAAGCTGGTAAGCTTCCCTAAAGAGCAGGCCAGAGCAGAGGTTAAGAGGTCAGGCTCTGGGCTCAAACATTCATTCATTCCGCACTGAAGGCTCGTACATACCAAGGCACTGTGCCAGGTGATGGGGAGACGGTGGGAAACAGTCCCTGCCTTCATGGAGGTTATGCTCTGACAACCAACTAGCAGACCCCAGTCCCAATCCTGGCACTGCCACTTGGGGAACTCACGTAGTCTTCCTAAGCCTCAGTTTCTTCATCTGCAAAATGGAGATGATCACAGTGTCTATTCATAGGGTTACTGACAATGCATGCCGAAGGATTAGCACAGTGCCCCGCACACGGAGAGGACGCAAACGTGTTAATTATTGTTATTATTATTATGACCAACGATACTGATACTGGGGACTAGGTAGGAACCTGGAGCTATTTCTAAAAGATAAATGGATCCTCTTTGTCCTCTGGGCAAACCGGTTCTCCTAAGGGTCTGTGATTGGAGAGAAGGCCCACGTGGGGCATGTAGAACTTTGGAGAAGGAGGATTCAGTGGGCTTGACCCCTAAAAAGTTTAGGTCAAAAAACTGCAAGGCAGGGAGTGGGAGGAAAAACAAATCAAGTTCCCTTTTCCAGAGAGAACTATTAACGCTGCTCCAGGCGCTAAGATTTCAGATAACCGGTTGTCTTTTTTTTTTAACTGCTAAAGAGCGGTGCAATGAGGAGGCTAGGACAGCCCCCCCCACCCCCCAGCGATGAGCTTCTGCTGGAATCCCAGCCCTGTCAGGTCTGGGGCCCACGCTGCCATCGGCCGCGGGAGACAAAGTGCTCAGGGCCCACAAAAAATGTTTTCATTTCTTTCAAAATCAGAAGAAAAGAGGAACTTTTAGGTTGAAGAAATTTTTTTTTAAATTTATTTATTTGAGAGAGAGAGCGTGAGTGCAAGCGGGGGAGGGGCAGAGAGCAAGGGAGAATCCCGAGCAGACCCTGCGCTGAGCGTGGAGCCCAACAAACGGCTCAGTCTCACGACCCCCAGATCACGACCTGAACCGAAACCAAGAGTCGGATGCTCAAGCGACCGCGCTACTCAGGCGCCCCAAAGGAAATGTTTTAATATACCCACGCAGTCATAAATACAACTTTTTAGTATTTTTTATGGAGGAAGGGGCCCTTGAAGGCAAAATTGCCTTGGGCCCAGGGAAGTCAGAATGCATCCCTGGTTGCCTCTGAACCCTGGTACGGAACTGGGGCACACCACTGCCGGCCTCCCGGGGCGCGAGGGGCATTTAGCACCGTGGGTGCACCTGCTAAGCGCTCGGCAAATGGGAGTGAACCTTTGTCTCCCTCCGTGACCTGCAGCCCGAAACCCTAGGAAATCGGGGGGAGGATAATGGGATGAGGTACTGCACTGGGGAAACAGGTTACACGATTGCTTTTTATTGCACAGCAGACTGAAGGGAGAACTCCAGGGGCCGCCACAATGGAAGCTTCAAAGCCAGGCCACTGCGCCGCGCTGGGGGGCTGCAAGGAGCCGGGCGCCCAGCAGCAGACAGAGCGAAGTCTGAACTGCCAGCACAGGCCAGGGGCAGGTGTTAGCCCCGAGCGGAATGAGGGAAGGAGTGAATGAATGAATGGAGTGTGAACTGTGGAGGAATTTTAAAAAATTCTGAGGCTGTTTGCCTGAAAGGTTGGCTCAACAGTTCCCAAGACACGAGCTTCCCTAAAGGGGAAAGGAAACTGATACCCATTAAGTGATTGCTGGGGCGAGTATCCTCTCCAATAAATTAGGAAACTGAGGCCCAGAGAGGTGCCGTGGCTGGAACAAGATCCCACAACTCCAAAGCAGAGGCCCAAGTCCTTGCTCCTTGCCTAGGCTTGCTGCTGACTTCGGCCCGATGCCGCCCTGGAGCAGGGCACGCTGGTCCTCCAGGGTTGGCACGGCCCTCGAGATGCCAGACCTCTCGCACCACCTGCTCCACCTCCTCGAGGCCCCCAGCAGCTCCCATGGGACCTGGCAGCGCCACCGAGGGCCCCCGCGGCTCAGGAGTGGCCAGGCCTGGCAGGAGGCCCCTCAGACGGGCCTTCAAGCTGGCTGAAGAACAGGCCTCTCTGTCTTAGAGACTGGCACACCCTCTTTTCCTTCCTTAGGCCAAACTGCAGCCACCAAGCCCGGGGAGGTTCAAACCACATGAGAAGTTCCAGACCCGCTGCCACACTCCCCAGCTTTACCTACACCCCAGCCCTGCTCAGGAATCCACAGCCTCTCTCTCTCTTTTTCTCTCACCTTGGCTCGGTCCCCCTCCTTTCTTCCTGCCTCCTCCTGCCTGCCTAGGATCTAGAATTCCGATAAGGCATTTGTTTGAGAGAAAACAAAGAGGCAGCCATCCTGCCAGATCCCAAAGCAAAGAGTGGGCTGCCAGAAGCCAAGAGACCGACGACCATGAGCAGGCTGGATGCAGGTGGGGAAGGCGAGGGGGGCAGGCTGCGCGGGGCCTGGCGGCTGTCCAGGACAAATAAACACGCCGCTGCCTCCGGGCGGCCTTCAGAGGCCCTTCTGTGGAGGCCTGCAGAGCGTGCATCTCCACACAGGCACTTCTGACGGCAAGAGTTCAGCCTGGGCTAGAGGAGAGGTCCCTGTTTTGATGATTTCTCTTCAAGATCAAACACATCTTTAAAAAGACAAAGTGAACATATGGCACTTTCCGTCTTTCTTGTCATCAGACGTGAGGGTGTCTTTTTTTTTTTTTTTAAAGATTTTATTTATTTATTTGACAGAGAGACACAGTGAGAGCAGGAACACAAGCAGGGGGAGTGGGAGAGGGAGAAGCAGGCTTCCTGCCGAGCAGGGAGCCCGATGCGGGACTCGATCCCAGGACCCTGGGATCATGACCTGAGCCGAAGGCAGACGCTTAACGACTGAGCCACCCAGGCGCCCGAGGGTGTCTTTTTTAACTACAAGATTTCATTGGGCCACTTAAAATCCACCTTTCTTTTTCTAACTTTTCATTCCATTTTATTGGAAGATCAGAAAATGAAGGCAAGTGTGGCAGCATCTTCAATTCCCAGAGTTTCGGAGCCCGCTGTAGTGACGGAGCACGTGGAATCAGGAGACTCGGGGTCCCCCCCATGCTCCATGGCTGAGCACAGCTCACCCCTGCTTCCGCACCTTCAAACGGAGGGTGCCCTCCTTTACCGTCCAGGGTCCCTGTAGCCCTTGCACACTATGACCCTGCGTCCCAGGGGCAGTAGGATGGGGATCAGCGTGCACGTTGCTTAGCTCTTCGGAGCCCCGCGGGTCTCTGGGGGCACTGATGTATCGGGGCAAATGGCAAATTAGATTATGAGCAACTATGGAAAGTGCTACGAGGAGAAGCTTCGAACCTGGCTCTTTTGAGGGGTACAGGGCCTCCTGTCTCCTGTGGATATGTTCCCCCAACCCCTTGCCTCCACCTCAGACCTTCGCTTCTCACGCCTTCCTGGTCACCCCGAGGAGAGAGAAACCCAACACGCTGCCTTTCCAGGCCTTTAGAAAAGCAAAAGTCCCCTCACTTTGCTTAGAGGATGGTTCTACTCCCAAAGACACAGCTCCCTCCTGGCCTGAGGCTGGCCACGGTCCATAGTGTGACAGGGAGCTCGGGAGCCAGCCACAAGGATTTGATCTTTATTTTTTTATTTTTATTTATTTATGTTTTTAAAGATTTTATTTATTTTTTTGACAGAGAGAGACACAGCGAGAGAGGGAACACAAGCAGGGGGAGTGGGAGAGGGAGAAGTAGGCTTCCTGCAGATCAGGGAGCCTGATGCGGGGCTCGATCCCAGGACCCCGGGATCATGACCTGAGCCGAAGGCAGCCTCTTAACCGACTGAGCCACTCAGGCGCCCCAGGATTTGCTCTTGATATAAAACTATTACAGCAGATTCCCCAAAAGATGGAGCACATTCCTCTAACCTGGTTCATTGTGTGCCTATCTCATCACACACACCCAGTGGCTGGCTTCCTTGGCACCATGCTGCCCCTTTCTACCATCTCACCATGAGCCTGCATAGAGACCAGCAGGGACAAGGCGAGGAATGCCCCACCCCATGAAGGGGGCCAGGGACTCCTTTCCCTTGTCATCTTCTGCTCCCATCAGGTACCCAGCACCCCTTCCTCCCCTTACCCATATGACTTTGAGATGGACACTTAGAGGACGTGAGAAGGCTATCCGACCTACCTATACCACCAGCTCCTTCCCCTACCCCTGTGTGGCTGCTGGGATTCAGGATCCCAGGAGTTTGAGGGCCCTTCCCGACCTCTATGCTCTGGATATGCTCATCACGTTACCTTCTGCCCCATACGAGGGAGGTACTCCCGATCTGTTACTTTGGGCTTATGTTTACACTGTTTCACCCACCTGGACCACCATCTGCTCTATCCATACTCATCCGTTAGCATCTGGCCATCTCTAAATTCACTATTTGTTGACTACATACTCATTCATCGTTCATTCATTCAACAAATATATAGTGAGACCAACTATATGCCAGGAACCACACTAGTGCCGGGAATATAGAACCAAATAGACATTGTCCCTGCCCCCAAGGAGCTATAGTCTAGTGGAAATTAATAGTTTATGTTTGTTGAGTGCCTACTACATACAGACTCTGTACGAAGTACTTTACATGGATTATCCGACTTAATGTTTCAGAAAAACTGCTTCTTTTAAGGAGTACATCAAACGGGACCATTGAGGAAGGAAGGTTTTGCCCCCGGCTAAGTTAGTCACTGGCTAAGGGGCGAGGATTCCAACACCCAGGTTGACTAATGCCAAAAGCACTGGCCCTTAAGCACTGCGCTTTCTTTCCCTGCTCCACTCAACCCCATCTCCTCCAAGAAGCCTTCTAGATCCCCTTCCCAGACTAGAGGACTTCCTTGGACCCTCTAAAGGAGGCCTAGTATTTGACACACCCATCTCCTCCTCCCACCAGGGGACCCAGACCATAGAATAGTAGCTGTCCCTGCGTCTTTCCTCCGCAGCAGCTTGTCCAGTGAGCCACCCAGCAGCTGCTCCCACGTGTCTACTGAATTTGCTGATCTGAACCAGAACCCTGGGTTCCTCCCCCTATTCTATTCCTCCTGGAATCACAGATCTTCCTCCCAGAGAGGTCTCCGCATAGGGCAGACCCATCAAGACGCCCATTTCACAGATGAAGCAAACCCAGGTCTCGAATGGTTCCAAGTCCCTTCTACCTCCTGGCTGGCCAGGTCAGCTCCCCTTTCTTCGGGGAGTCTCAGGATCTCACAAAGAGGCTTGGTGGGGGGGGGGGGAGCGGGAAAGGGACTGACCTACCTACTGGATACCCGGAATATCACCCCCCAAATGCAGGTTGGTTCTCGGGGCGCTTCTGGGCGCTCCGCCGCGCGTGTCTGGCACTCTGGGCACCTTGACGCACGCCCCATCCCATCTCCAGACCCACGCGAGATGATCAACTTCCCTCCCACCGGCCCTGACCGCTGCCCTCGCGCGCACACCGCAGGCCCTGCCTCCAGCGACAGGGCAGCGACACCGGGAACCCCTCATCCCCCACGCCGGGGCTCTCCTTCGCCGAGCGCGGCGGGCAGGTGGCCCGCGAGCCGCCGCGCCTGAGCCGGGCCGCCCGCGCTCCCCGCAGCCCCCCGCGTCCGCGCGTCCCGGGGCCTCTTACCTGCGCCGCCGGCCGCTCGCCCTCCCGCCGGCGCCGCCGCGGCCGCCCCGGCTCTACCCGCCCGGGATCCCGCCCCCGGCCCCGCCCCGCCCGGCGCAGGTGATCCTGGGGAGAGGCCGAGCTCGCCCCTCGGTCCCGGGGCTGCGGGGACCGCCCCGGGGGCGCCAGGGTCGGGACACTGGAGTGGCGGCGCCTCCCCGTGGTGTCCTCGCGCCTCTCCCGGGCCTGGGTCCTTTCTGGGATTCCAGGTCCGGCACCTCGGGGACGCTCAGTCCAGCAGGCCACCTATGCCAGGCCACACTTCTCCAAGGGCCGGAAGGGCTAAGGGACCTTCAAGATACCCCGGGACAGATGCAGGTAGGTGTCTTTAAAGTGGGACTGCGTTAACCTGATTGAAAGGTTTGGGGGCAGCTTGGTGTTACACCAGGTTTGATAGCTGGCAAGGGTCAAAAACTCTGCCCTGGAGAATCAAGGCCCATCTTCTCTGTCAGACTGTGTGGTTCATTGCTGTATATATGCCCCCCCCCAGCCCCTCCATTCCCCCAGCGCCGCCCCCGCCACCCCGCAAGCCGGCCACACCACAACCAATATGTACAGAAAGAGGGAAGGGGTCTTAGCGAGAAGAATCCCGAACACTCTCCTTTTATAAACGGGGAAACTGAGGCCTGGGAAGCAGAGGTGAGTTGCCCAGAGTCACGCCGGTTAGTGACAGAACCAGGAGTACAGTCAGGTTTCCTCATTCTGCTTTCAAATGATTTCCAGAAAACTAGGGTTCTGGGCCACTGTGTTGCCCTGGGCTCCCTCTGGGATGCTGTCCAGGCCTTAACAACGTCCTCTCCAGTTGGCTGAGAACGAAGAGTCCACTGTGCTTTCACAGGAAACTCCATGGTAGTATTTATTAACAAAGATTAAGAAGGTTCTACTTCCTCACCAAAGACATGAGACAATCCTTGGCTTCAAACACCTATCCATGTGGAGAGGCAGACCTGTCCACAAAGCAGGAGCCATGAAGAAGGGAAGGGAGCCCAGGGAGAGACTGCTCAGGCCCCGAGATCTGAGATCTCTGGGGCCACTTCCAGATGCCACTAGAAGCTCTTGCTGGGATGTGCCTGGGGTCAAGGGCTCAACAGTTGGTGGTCTCAGGTTCCAATCCTGACTGCACTGCAAGACAGGATCATTTTTTAAACCTCTCTGAGACTCCCTTTCTTTTGGTTAGATGAAGATAATATACTTACCTCAGTATAGTTGTGATGAGGATTAAAAAAGATAATGTTTGTAAAATGCTGGATAAATGGGAGAATTTTTATGCTAAGTGATAGGGGCTAGGGAGGGGGATGTGCTGACACAAAGGGGACCTTGGCATCTCTGGGTGGCATCATGGGATTTGATGGTCTTCAGCCTTCTGCCCTCCATGGCTCGCCTCACCTTCTGCTTTCTCTGTTAACCCAGGCCAACCAAGCCATAGGTCACCCGCCACATCAGACTGCCTTTGCCCACACCTACTGTGAGGGATTTAGGAACAGAAGCATCACTAGCCTCCCCCATAAAGAGTTGACTACGGGTCGGTCATCTGAGCCAAGCCCAGCGACGCAGGAGTCTGAAAGGGCTCAAGGCAACCTTTATCTTTCCAGGTATGCATTCATTAAGTCCTACTGAATGCGTTCTGCACTCTGCAAGGTGGGGCAGAGTGAGTGGAGGTCCTGCCCCCCTGCTTCCAGTGGGGGTGGGGGAAACAGCTGATACTCTAGCACAAAAGATGGCAACACAAGAGAAAGACAACCTGTGAAAAGTCCTTTGAAGGAAATAATACCATGCTGTCATTGATCACTGTAAGTGGGAGACAGGGGTTCCTTCAGAAAGGGAGGGAGGGTAAGGACCAACTGCTAGGAGAAGACAGGTGAGCTGGGCCTGAAGGATGTTAAGAAAACCACAGGCCCAAGATGGAGTCACTTATGCTAGGCCATGTCACCGAACTCAGGCTTAGACCTAACCTAATTGCAGTTTCAACCGCCCCCAGAAATGAAGTCTTCACTGGTCAGTCAGGAATTTTCTGGTCAGCACCAGAGAAAGTGAGGAAATCTGTCACATGGGCCCTCTCTATCCCCCAAAGGAAGATGAGGTGATGTGCATAAAACTCCCTGTTCTTCCCCGCCCCCACAAGGAAAATGACCTTGCCTGAAACAATACTTTTTTTCTTTTGCTACTAACTTCCTGTCGCTACCCTCCTGCCTATAGAAACCTTCTGTTTTGTGTGACGACTCAGAGCCCCCCTCTGCTTGCTAGGGGCTGCTGCCTCACTCATGAATCGTTAATAAAGCCAATTAGAGCTTTAAATTTACTCCACTGAATTTTTATTTTTAATATTTTTAAACCAGGACAAGCAAGGAGGCGCAGGGAGCGCTGGAGCTGGAGAATGCCTGGAGGAGGGAAAGCCCATAAGGCCAATGTGGTTGACCCCAGAGTGGGGGCTGAAGGCAGAGTGGACAGGATGAGGGCAGAGGCAGGCAGAGATCAGGTCTTGTGAGGTCTCATAGGTCAGTGAGGAGTACAGACTTCATTTCATGGACCATAGGAAGCCAGGGAAGGGTTTGAAGACAGGCAATGACCTGATCTGACCTATGTTTTTAATAGACCTCTCTGGCTTGCTGAGAAGAACAGATCAAGGGAGCCCAGGTGGGAGGGTGGTGTGGACTAATGGAGTGGCGGTGGGAGTGGAGAGAAGTGGTCAGGTTTGGGATATATTCTGGAAGACGGGCAGACAGGAATTGCTGAGGGGGAGGAAGATTCAAAGGCCATGGGGTGACTGCTGATGAGTCAGTTCATGCCCTGAGCAGTGGAGGCTTCCAGGACCAGAATCATTGACCCTCCTTTTGGCTGAGCTGGACACAACTTGGAGACCTTCTCGTCTCCCTGGGGTGTTACACCCATGGAGCCCCAGCCCAGGAGGATGAGGAAACATGCCCACGTCCTGGGTAAAAGCAGAGGTCTCCTAGCTCCCAGTCCAGAACTGGCCTGACCACGGGCTTTCATTTATTTCTTGGGCAAACCAGTGTGAACCTGAATAAGGGAAACCTTGTTTGAAATGGAGTCAGGAGGCCAGGAGGGGAAGCTCTCACCCTGTACCACTCCTCATCTAATCAATAGGAAGAGACAATACCTTGCATCCCCCCCGGAAAGAAGCCTGGACGTTCCTTCCCCGGCATGAGGAAGGAAGATTTTCTCCTTGCCTGGCAAGAGCCTAGCCGACGAGAGACTGTCACAGCTCAGCCGATGAAAAGCCACTACACTTAGAACTCCCAGTTTCCTCCAGTGGAATTTTTGTTTATAACAGCCCTTCCCAACTCCCTGCCTCTATAAAAGGTTCTTCTTTGTTCTCTGGACTTTCCTATAGTTTTGCCATAGTTTGAGTGTCCTAAGTTGCAATTCTCTGCTATTCCTGAATAAACCTATTTTGCTGGTAAAATAAGTGACAGTTTTATTTGTAAGGTTAACACCAGGGACAGGGCGTCTCAGGTGCCACATCAGGGCAGCAGGGAACAAGATGATCAAGTGATAGTCCACATGTAAAAACTAGGAATGACCACAGTTCCGAGTGACAGAGAATGGCCAAGCCAGCTGTGCTTCATAACAGAGGTACCAGGCAGCAGGCGTACAAATAACTCAGGCTTTTGCAATTTATGGAGATGTGTGGATGTGATATTGTGATTTATAATAAATATATATTTTGGTTTTCGTCCATGGTTCCTGGCTCGCAGCTCCCCAAACCCTTATAGTTTCCTGATTAGAGCAATAGTGGCATCTTTTGTTATAATAGTTGGCTTTTGTCCTCGGTTCTTGAAATAGCTTCAGAGTAATGGGGTGAAATGGGTGTCTTCTGTTATTAATAACAAGCCCCTTTCAACCACACCTGAGTGTATGCTAATGAAATGATTTTTGGAAAGTCTCTGGTTCACCTGAGGCTGGAAGCTGGTTGCCGGAACCAGCCAAGTTAGAGAGTTGGAACTTTATTGCCCCTCTCCATCCAGGGAGGGAAGAGAGGCTGGAGGTTGAATCAGTCACCAACGGCCAGTGATTTAATCAACCATGCCTGTGTAATGAAGCCTCCATTAAAACCCAAAAGAATAGAGTTTGGGGAACTGCCAGGTTGGTGAACAAAAGTATGTCCCCATGCCAGGAAGGTGTCACACCCTAAACTTCACGGGAACAGAAGCTTCTGTGCTCAGGACCCTTCTAGACTTCACCCTACGTATTTCTTCACCTAGCTATTCATTTGTATCCTTTAATATCCTTTGTAATAAATAGGTAACCTAGTAAGTAAACTGTTTGCCTGAATTCTGTGAGCTGCTTTAGCAAATTAATTGAACCTGGGGAGGGACCGTGGGAACCTCTGATTTATACGAGTTGGTTGGAAGCAGAGGTAACAATCTGGACTTATGATTGGCAACTGTGGGGAGAGGGAGATAGTTTTGGGGGACTGAGTCCTTAACCTGTGGGATCTGATGCTAACTCCCAGTAGATAGTGTCAGAATTGAGTTAAATTATAGGACACCTAGCGGGTGTTACAGAATTGCTTGATGTGGGGACCCCCCCACACACACACATTTGGTAACCAGAAGTGTCAGAAGTAAAGCAGTTTATTGAGAGTAGAGGAGACACAAGAGTGTGTTTATCCATGAGAGAATCCATAAGTAGAGAATGAAAATAGCCAACTCTGACAAGTATATAAAAGGTATGTCCATAAACTGATTAAGATTTGAAGAGAGGAGGACCTGGCTGGCTCAGTTGGTATCTTAGGTGCTTGGAGATTTTAAAATAACAAAAAACTGCTCTTTCCACATGGAAAATACTCAAATGCACAGAGTCAGCCTTTCTTTGTTATTGCTACAAACCATCCTCCTGAGCAGCTGAGATTTTTACCTCCTGTCCAGAACTGTGCGGCTCTCACTTCTCCCTTCACGCCTTAATCTGCTGTTTATGGCTTTTGAGATGGTTGCTGGGGAAACCAGACAAATGTCATGTAGGATTAGAATGCAATTTCAGGGGGGAGACAAAGAAGAGAATCGTGAATCCAGAGAAATCCAAACCCACACAATTAATCCAGTAAAAAAAAAAAAAAAAAAAAAAGGGAAGCAAACAGACCTAAGCCAATTGATTTTGAAATCAATTCCTTGTCTCTCAGTCAAGAGGTGGAGAGAGCAGCAAAGTCCAAAAGACTCAGAAATCGTAGTTCTTAATGATCTACAGGGCACACGATGTGATTTTTCACATAACTGTTGCCCAGGTAAAAGTGGACTGTGTAGTACCCAGGGATGTCACTGTGAAACTGAGTAAAGGAAAGCTCATATGAAATGGAGAGGGGAGGCCAGAAGGGGTAGCTCTCACCTCCTACCAGAGTCCTCAGTTGCAGAACCAAGAGGAAGAAGCCTGTACTTTACTGCCCCAGCATGAGAAAGGAAGATTTTCTCTCGGCCTGGCAACAGCCCAGCCAATGAGAGCCTGTCACAGCTCAGCCAATGAAAAGCCGTTACAATTTGAACTCCCAGTTTCCTCCAGTGGGCTTGTGTATAACAGCCCCTCTCAACTACCCTCCTCCCTTCCTCTATAAAAGAAGGTTCTTCTCCTCTGTTCTCCTGACTTCCCTGTAGTTTTGTCATAGTTTGTGTGTCCTGGGTTGCAATTCATCGGCTATTCCTGAATAAGCCCATTTTGCTGGTAAAATAACTGATAGTATTATTTTTAAGGTTAACAAGATCCGGGAGAGGCAGGCATCCCTTCCCATGAGCTGTTGTCCTGCATTCAGGTTAATTCCCATGTCATCTCTGGAAGCATCTGGGTGATGGAGAGCAAGGGAAGAAGGGAGTCACAGGTGTCTGTAAGCCCCGTAAGCCACTTGATCTCTCTGGGCCTCTTTTTCATCTGTAAAATGGCAGGTTGGACTGTTTGGTCTCTGAGGCCTCTTCTGGGGTAAGTTTGATTATCTTGATTGCCTCTTTAGACATCCAGCCCTGGTGATTACCAGGCAGCTTCCTCATTCTGATGCTCTGTTTTTAGGAAGCCCCATGATTCAGTGCATTAGCACAAACCATTTGCAGGTAATTACAAGGGAAAACTTCTGTTCCCAGAATGAAAATGAGGGGCTGTAAATTAAGTTAAGCCTTTGGCCATCAGCAGAAGCTGCTCTCCCTCACCTTGGCAAGGAATCTATGCTTTATCTCGAGGGTTCTAAGAACTCTTCCTGGTGGCAGCTAGCTTATCTGCAACTATCGCAACTTCTGAATTCCTTGTCCCCTGGTACCTCCTGGGTCCATTCCAACACCAGAGTTACCCTAGGAAGCCCAGAACAAGGGTAGACAGAGCAGAAAGAACACAGAGAGAAGAGGCAGTTCAATAGCTACTCCAGTTACTTGCTGTGTGATCTGGGGCAGATCTTCTAACCTCTCTGGGCTTTAGATTATTCTTCTATAATTCATTAATTCGTTCAACCAGTATTTACTGAGTGCCTGCCATGTGCCAGCAGCAAAAGAAAGACAGTAATCCCTGCCCCGATGAAGCTGACATTCTTATGTGGGGAAGACAAAAATAAATAAGCCAATGATCTGGCATGCTGGAGGGTGGTGAGTGCTCTGGAGAGAAATAAAGGGGAGGGGGGATAGTGATAGCTGCCCACCGCCCACCCATGGGTTGTGATGAAGATTGAATGAGTTAATGCCAATCAAAAACTAATGATGTAATGTATGGTGATTAACATAACATAATAATAAAAAATTTAAAAAAAATGAATGAGTTAATGCCCATACAATTACTTCATCAAAAGGTAATGGGCTATGCAAATTTAAAGAGTAATTATAATATTGCAAATGGACATTTTATTAAATGAAAGCATTTACAGAGATTCCAAGGACCAGAGAATGTGGTGATCCCAGGGTCCAGATCCCAAGTCTAGGGTTGAATCATGGTCTGCGGCTGGAAGGGAATGTGAAGATCCTCTTGCCCAGGGGTCTCAGCCCTGGCTGCCCTTAGAATCACCTGGGTGCTTTGAAAAACTGCTGATGTCAAGGTCACCCCATTGAACCAGAGTTCTGGGGGCGGGGCTAGATACTCACTTTTTTCCCCCAGCTGCCTAGGTGTGCCCATGAGGCCACAGAGAGAGAGCAACTTGCCCACAAGCTGTCATCTAGGCCTGAACTCTTTCCTCTTCCAGGCACGATGTCCCTGCTGCTACTCAGCACCTCATTCCCCTCAGCGCTGGGAACCCCCTCAGGGATGTCATGGCATCCGGCCCCTCCCCCCACCTTCCTACAGACTGGGTGAGTGTCTCTCTTACCTGAGGGCTACAAAACAGTGTGACACTTGTTCTCTGTGATGACCAGGCTCTTGATCATTCCAAATTCAACCTTTGTTATGGGCTGAATTGTATCCCCTCAAATTCATAGGTTGAAGTCCTAAACCCCAGTACCTCATGTAACTGTTTTTGGAGATAGGGCCTTTCAAGAGGTAATTAAAGTAAAGTGAGGTCATGATGGGTGGGCCCTAATCTGATCTGATTGATGTCCTTATAAGAAGGGGAGATTAGGACACAGACACAGAGAGAAGACCCTATGAAGATGACCATCCACAAGCCCAGGAGGGAGGCTCTCAGAAGAAACCAACCCTGATTTTGGACTTCTAAACTTCAGAAGGGTGAGGAAATAAATTTCTGTTGTTTAAGCCACCCAATGTGGTACTTCATTTTGACAGCCCTGGCAGACTAATACAGCCTTGTCATTGTCACATCACAGGACCTCCAGTCCCGTTTGGCACTGGAAGGAGAAGACAACTTGATTTGATTCCCTTGTAGTCAGTGAACCTTATGCACCCTTCACGTTTCAAGACTAAGCTCAAATTCCCAGAGTACTCTTACCTGCCAAAGGACTTACCTTACCCTTCCTTATATTATAGATACAGCTGATGTCATTTTTCCTCTCCTGACAGATTGTGAGCTTCTCATGACCCGTTCATCTCTGTGTTCTCCATAGCACCAAGCATAATTACCTAAACCTAATAGATGTCCAGGGAATAGTCATGAATGAATTGATGAAACACAGCCTTTGGCCATGGTTTCTTGGAGCACCAGAGAAGGGCGAATAATAAAAATTGAAATTTTAGGGCGCCTGGGTGGCTCAGTTGGTTAAGCAACTGCCTTCGGCTCAGGTCATGATCCTGGAGTCCCGGGATCGAGTCCCGCATCGGGCTCCCTGCTCTGCAGGGAGTCTGCTCCTCCCTCTGACCCTCCCCCCTCTCATGTGCTCTCTCTCTCATTCTCTCTCTCTCAAATAAATAAATAAAATCTTTAAAAAAAAAAATTGAAATTTTAGGTCACGTTTAGGGGGCATGCGTTACATGCATAAGTTACTTTATTGTCTAGACAATTCTATAAGGTAGATACTAGTATTTACTGCATTTTACAGATAAAGAAACTGAGGCTTGGACAGGACATATCATTTGCCCAAGGTCACCCAGATAGTCTGGTCCCGGGGTTTCAGGAGTATCCACTATGGGTTAGCATTATGGTAGGGTTTGAACCAGAAAGAGGCTTTCTAGTCTGGAGATCCAGATGGCACTAGACTTTAGGGGACACATGCCCTTCATCTTCTCAATTTCACTAACACTCATCACCTGACCATTTGGTTTCCCAAACCACAGACATCATTCTCTGGCTCTGTCATCCTTCCCAACCTTATCTGGATTCCTCCTTCCCACACCCACCACCCCAGCCTTGGGGACAACTTCTGCTCCTCAAAGCTGCCCCGTACTCTCCCATGTCTGCGTCAGAGTTGGGCCATTCCTCCCAGAGAAATGCACCCTGTGCTCTCCTGCCCCTTCTCTCCAGGAATGGCCTTCCGTCGAGATCCCACATCCTCCCATGAAGCCCCATCTGATCCCCCCCAGTCAAAGTCATGTTCCGCTTCTTGGGGTGCCCTAGTCCTGGGTCTGCACCTGAACCATAGCCTTGATTCCATCTTATCCTACAGCTGGCTATTTGCAGATCCATCTCTCCTGTTCTGTGTAGGCTCTCGCAGGGCCGAGGACTTTATATTTCCCAGAGTACTCATGTTAAATAGATTTTTTAAATATGTTTGATTTGCCAGATGAACTCATTGGCCTTATAGTTCCCTCTGCCCTTCTTTCCAGCTGTGGGCAGGACAGGGAGAAGCAGCCAGAGGGATATAGGATTAGAACTCTCCATCTCTAGTTCTCCTTATCTCTATGTCTCTTTGAGTGTCTACCTCATTCCCCCCTTACTGCAAACAGGCCTTCCCCTCAGAGTAGAGAACATGGTAGCCAACAGCTCAGGTGGAAGGACAGCTTCTTTCTAGAGTTCCATTCTAGGAGAAGATTCTGATTGGCCAGCTTGGGTCACATGCCCATCCCCGTGGTCAGGTGGGCAAGTTTTGTTACCTCAGATAAGAGAATTGGGAGAGGGGCAGACAAAAACACAGTGTACTTCAAGGTATTGATGCACTTTATAAAGCTCAAAAAGTGAGAGCATTTTACTAATTGGTGAATTGGTCAGATTTTAGCAAACTAGTAAATAAGCATTTTTTAAAAATTTGGTCTTCATTTTTCACCATCCAACTTTGATTTAAGGTGAGATATGAGGAGTAAATTTTAAGTGTGTCTTACAAACATACCCAAATCACTGGCGGTAATAGACATTTCTGACCCAGATCTTCCACATTTATCACAGAATTTCTTTATGATCTGGATGCTGAGTGACAGATAACACCAGCATCAGAGTCTTCTTTGTCACACTCAGAGACACATGGCATACAGTCAGAATCTATAAAGAACATTATTTTATCACTCCCGTGAATTTTTGATAAGGTAAGCTATTATGGTTTCCTGGTATTGCATTTATTTAAATAGTTAAAGATCCAGAGAAGGAAATGATACCACAACTTACTTTTCTTTAGATTTTCTGACTTCAGAAAATTTTTACTCTCATACTTCATCCTTCCATTCCTTTTTCTTAATGTAAATTTTTATTCACAAGATTGCAAAACCATCATCAGGATCAAATTCCAGAACTTTTTAGTCACTTCTTAAAAAAGCCCTGTACTCATAAGTAGCCACTCCCCACTCTCCCCACCCTCACCCCCCCAGACTTTGACAACCACTAATCTACTTTCTGTCTTACAGGCTTGCCTATTCTGGACATTTCTTACAAGTGGAATCATACAACATGTGGCTTTTTGTGTCTGGCTTCTTACTTAACATGTTCTCAAGGTTCATCCATGAATTCTTCATTCCTGTGTGTGGCTGAAAATACTCCATTGTATGAATATACCACATTTTGTTTATTCATTCACAACTGATGGATGGGGATGTTCCCACTCTTTGGTTATTATCTATAATGCTGCCATGAACATACTGGACAGGTGCTTGTGTGGGCATATGTTTTCAATTCTCTTGGATACATATACCCAGGAGCAGAATTGTTAGGGCATGTGAAAACTCTATGTGTAACTTTTTGAGGAACTGCCCACAGTTTTCTAAAGCAGCTACACCATTCTACATTCATACCAGGAGTTCACAAACGGTCATTATCTTTTTTTATTTTAGCCATTTTAGTGGGTATGGAATATTATCTCATTGTGGTTGTGATTTACCTTTCCTTGATGACTATTGATGGTGAGCATCTTTTCGTGCACTCATAGGCTATTTGTTTATCTTTTTTGGAGAAATGTCTATTCAGCTCTTTTTTTTTATTTTTTTTTTTAGATTTTATTTATTTATTTGAGAGAGAGAGACTGAGAGAAAGCGAGCACATGAGAGGGGGGAGGGTCAGAGGGAGAAGCAGACTCCCTGCCGAGCAGGGAGCCCGATGCGGGACTCGATCCTGGGACTCCAGGATCATGACCTGAGCCGAAGGCAGTCGCCCAACCAACTGAGCCACCCAGGCGCCCTCTATTCAGCTCTTTGATGGGTTGAATAATGTCCCCCCAAAATTCATGTCTACTTGGAACCTGTGTATGTGGCCTGTATGTGAAATAGGGTCTTTGCAGATGTAATGAGGGGGGACCCTGAATCCAATCTGTGTCTTTCTAAGAAGAGGAAAATTTGCACGCAGACACACACACAGAGAATGCTACACAGACAGATTGCAATGATGTCCTATAAGCCAAGGAGTGCCAAGGATTGCCAGCAACCACCAGAAGCTGGGAGAGGGGCATGGAACAGGTTCTCCCTCGGAGCCCCTAGTAGGAACAAACCCTGCTGACACCTTGATTTCGGACTTCTGGCCTCTAGAAGTGTGAAAGAATACATTTCTATTGTTTTAAGCCACCTAGTTTGCGGTAATTTGTTCTATCCACCCTAGGAAGCTATCACCAGCTCCTTTGCCCATTTTTAAATTGGATTATTTGTCTTTTTATTCACAACTTCAACTTAGAGTCAGAGCATAATGCATGTGACTTAATTCCTTCCTTACAGTTATGTTTTTTAACAAGAGTCTGATTTATATCACTAACTTCAAAAACAAATTTTTGTATTTTGGTTTTAAGAGGACTGCATATGTGCATTTTTCTTTATGTTTATTTTTTCCCCCCCCCCCCCCCCCAACTTGTTCTCCTATTCTTGGAATGATTTTATGTATTTATTTTTCCTTGCAATGACTTTAAACACATATTTGTTAGGAAAAGTCACACAACTTGTAAGGAAACATAAGGGAGAAGAGAGAGGATGCATGTGGCTGAGTGTCTTACTCTGTTCTTGGCACTCATCAGTTCATTCATTTATACAACAAGCATCTATTGTGTGTCTTCTCAAAAGATGACAAAAGCATCCACTCTGCCCTTGAGCATGTATTCTGTGGGGGAAACCTGACCTATAAATAGATATTTTACCATCACTCACAGAATTAGTCACTTCTATAGGTTATTTGTGATCCCCTCCATCCCAATTCATCTGTTGAAATCCTACCGCCCAACATGATGGTATTAGGAGGTGGGGTCTTTGGGGTGATTAGGTCATGAGAGTAAGGGCCTCAAGAATTGGATTAGTGTCTTTATAGAAGAGGCCCCGTGGAGCTATCTAGTCCCTTCCACTTGTGAGCCGATAGCAGAAAGATGGCCGACCGTTATGAACTAGGAAGCTAGTCCTCACCAGACACCAGTTGTGCTAGGACCTTGATCTTGGATTTCCAGCCTCCAGAACCATGAGAAATCAATGTCTGCTGTCAATAAGCACCCAGTCTATAGTATTTTGTTAAAACACCCTAAACAGGGTGCCTGGGTGGCTCAGTCGGTTGGGCGGCTGCCTTCGGCTCAGGTCATGATCCTGGGGTCCTGGGATCGAGTCCCGCATCGGGCTCCCTGCTCTGCGGGGAGCCTGCTTCTCCGTCTCCCACTCCCCCTGCTTGTGTTCCCTCTCTCGCTGTGTTTCTCTCTGTCAAATAATAAATAAAATTTTTAAAAAAAAAAAAAAAAAACCCAAAACAGAATAAAACAATTACTTTCCCTTTCCTAGGTTCCTTTACTAAAACTAATGCATCAAATTCAGCACTAAGCTTTAAAGTCGGTAGGTCATGAGGTTATTATCTGAACAGCCTTCAAAAAAATAACAGACTGTGGTTTTTTGGAGTAGTTTTAGGTTTACAGAAAAATGAGTAGAAAGTATCGTTTCCATATATCCCCTTACCACTTCCTGCTTCCCCTATAAACGCCTTTTAAAAATCTTATTACCTACCTATCCACTCTAAAAAACAGATATAAACCAAAAGAAGATAAAGATTATCCATAATTCCCTTATTCAGACAGAACTATTAAAAATATTTCAATGTGGGGCACCTGGGTGGTGCAGTTGGTTAAGCGACTGCCTTCGGCTCAGGTCATGATCCTGGAGTCCCGGGATCGAGTCCCGCATCGGGCTCCCTGCTCAGCAGGGAGTCTGCTCCTCCCTCTGACCCTCCCTCCTCTCATGTGCTCTCTCTCTCAAATTAATAAATAAAATCTTTAAAAAAAAAAAATTTCAATGTGGGGCACCTGGATGGTGCAGTTAGGCATCCGACTCTCGCTTTTGGCTCAGGTGGTGATCTCAGGGTCATGAGATCGAGCCCCGTGTGGGGCCCCATGCTCAGGGCAGAGTCTGCTTGAGATTCTCTTTCCCTCTGCCCCTCCCCCCCCCCACGTGCTCGCTCGCTCTCTCTCCCTCTAAAAATAAATAAATCTAAAAAAAAAAATTTCAATGTATAGCCCTCCAATCTTTCCTATGTGTGCAAAACATGGCTTGTTTTTTTAATAAATGAAATACGATGATACCTATTTTGTCATCTAAAGCTAGCTTTATTGTACTTTTCATGTTTTTCTCTTTATTATTGGAATCCTAATCTCTTAAAAAAAATTTTTTTTAAAGGTTTGCCATCCTGTAGAAGGGCCTGAGCTATAAGCAAACCAGAATTATCTTAAGTTACCCATAACCAGGACCAAAGTACAAATGTCTTTTTTTCCTGGATAAGAATGTCCTCCAAACATCGACACCCTGTGGTTCTTTTCAGCTTTAGTATCAGCCTGACTCCATCAGCGGGTATTTCCTAGGTGGCGGACTCCCTGGAGCAACCAGGAAAATGCAGGGATTTATGGAATCTAAACAGGATGAAAGATAATCTCCCTAATTCGAGTCTTGTTTCAGGGAAAGCAAGATATTTCATCATTACATATTTCCTGATTATATTTTGGCTATAAAACAAAACAAAACAAAAAAGGAGTCAAGAAGTAAAAGATACAAACCAATCAACTAAAAGAACTTTCACTGGAGGCTGACTCTACAAATGCGGCTTTCCTGGCACCAGCTGAGGACGGGACCGGCCTCACAGGTTGACTGTTCAGAAAAAATGACCCATGTCAGTTATTTCTCAATAAAACTGGGGGAAAAAATTACAAAAAAAAGAAAAAGAATAAATGACACAAGAAGTAAGGAAGCACTTGGCAAGTGTGGCTGGTCAGCGTTAAGATGCCCAAACTTGGCTCGACCCTCCGCGTCCCAGGCTTTCACCATAAGGGAGTCAGGGAGCCCCGGGAGCTGTATAAATGCCACAGAAGCAGAGAATGTGACTTGAACCACGCAGGCTGCCACAGGCAGGGTTCCCTTTGCTCTGTGATGAATTCAGTTCACCCTGTAGAGAGGGATAGAGAGAAGGGTAAGATGCTCACCCACACAACCCTCTAACCCGCCCATCCTGGGAGCAGTCTCCAACTACAGTTCTGTGACCTCAACACCCTTGGGTGACCGGGTCATTTCCACCTAATCCTCTGGGTGCCTGATAAGTAAATCTCAGAACAAAAAGCAGCCAAGTCTTTGATATTGGGAGAAGGTGGAACAGCTAAATCAACGCCCAGGGGCTGCTTCTCGTTTGTAAAGGAGAAGAAATCTCCATTCCAGACTTTCCAACAGTTGCCAGAAATTTCTAATGAATAGTCTAGGAAGTGACCAAAGGTATCAAGGAAATAAATGATAGGAAATGAGTAAATTTGCCCCTAAAAGGCCTTTTATTCACAGGATTCACTCAGGCAACTTCCAAAAAATCATTTTTGGTCTGATTACCTCATTTGGGGCCAAGCGGCCTGGTAAAATCTTCTGGGACAGAAGATTGTATAATTTCCCATTAAAGATCTCAATTATTTGAAAACACATTGAAGGAAGATAGCACCAGGCCAAGAATGAACTTGATTACTTCTTTGAAGCAAAAGGAAATGGTGAATCTAGAGTCGAACGACATGCAATGCTTATTAATTTGTAGCTCAGAGAAGAGTGAGTGATAGGTGTATTTTTCCCCTCCACATGGCAGTACATTTAATAAAGAATCTACATAACTTAGTTGGAGAAACCACTTATATATACACATATAGTAACAGAACAGGTGGCACCTGGTATTTTTCTGAAATATTTATCCGAAAAGGCATAAACATCTCCAATAAAATCTGGATTTCACCTAAATAAGTCACAGCAAAATATTCTCTTCTAGAGCAATAAGAGAGAGAAATAACACACAATTTTAAACTAAACTTAAGGGCGCCTGGGTGGCTCAGATGGTTAAGCGTCTGCCTTCCACTCAGGTCATGATCCCAGGGTCCTGGGATCGAGCCCCACATCGGGCTCCCTGCTCAGCGGGAAGCCTGCTTCTCCCTCTCCCACTCCCCCTGCTTGTGTTCCTTCTCTCGCTTTGTCTCTGTCAAATAAATAAATAAAAAATCTCAAAAAAAAAAAATAAAAAAAAATAAACTAAACTTAATGTAGAATCAGGGGAGGAAAGAGAATGAGATACCGATAGTTTTTTTTTTTTTAAATGTGACAATTTTATGCAGGAACTGCCGAAGTTTTAGTGTTTAATATTTAACAGCACGACGGACCAAGGTCCAAGATGTGGAGTTACCACGTTCAAGAAACTGGTGGGGAGAATCACCCTACAGAGTAACTGTATAGTACGTGGTGAGAAGAACACACACCTTAGGGTAGAAAACCCGTCTACACACAGCAGTCGTTTCAGAAAGCCATTCGGTCTTCTCTCAGCTTGTAAAAATGGTGTTCTGGACTTCAGGGGGAATTAGCCGCCTGCTTCAACCCTTTGGTGTGGCAGGGATCTTGTTTTCACCCTCCAGCTCTGTGTCATGAGGTCGGCAATGTTTTTCTCCAGGTCGTCAATGCGACTGCTCATGTCATCAATTCTTCCGATGATCCGGTCGGACATGGTCCGAAATTTTTCTTGCATCTGTCGGAGTGTCTGCACCACCGAGGCGAGATCCTGCACGGTCTTGGGGTCAGTCTCGGCCATCTCCCCGGTTCTCAGCTTGGCTGGTATGGATAGTTTTTTAATGACTATAGAAAGGTTATATAAAGTCTAATAGTAAATCAGACTTCTCAGTTCACAGCACACCATCATCATTGATCCATATAAGATGCCTCTTATGTATGTATATATGTGTGTAATGTATATCTTTTTATTTGTATATTCTTGCACAATGCACTGCTGTCTATGTATTTTATGTAACGCAAGTGTTACACACATCTCACTGATTACTTTTGTCACTTGGGTCTATTTTTAAGATCCATCCATGTAGCTGGGTATATGGCTACTCTGTTGCATAGTTCTCCATACTGTCAGTTTCCCAGGAGGGGACACCAGCTTGCTTCCTTAAATAATGGTGCAATAAACATTCTCATCATGTCTCCTGATGGACCTGTCTGAGAATACCTTTGGGATATCCTTGGGATATATATACACACACTCCAGGAGCAGAGCTGCTGAGTCAGAGATTTCGTTCTTACTGATATGATTAAGTACTGCCGGATAGTAACTAAACCAGTCTACATTCCCACTGTGTTACATCAGGTGTCCTATATCCCCACCTTTTGGCTATACTGGGCACTATTTGCTTTTTCCATTTTTGAGAGTCTAATAGGTATAAAGTGGCATCTTGTTGCATTAATTACACTAATCAGATTACTGGGCTTGAATGTCTCTCGCAGGGTAACTTTACTTTTCTGTCAATTGCTGTTCATATCCTTAAACCCATTTTCCTATTGGGCTGCTTTTCCTTTGGATTTGCCAAACTACCTCGTATATTATAGGTTTTTTATTTATTTTTTTTAAAGATTTTAAAATTTTTATTTATTTGACAGAGAGAGAGACAGCGAGAGAGGGAACACAAGCAGGGGGAGTGGGAGAGGGAGCAGCAGGCTTCCCGCCGAGCAGGGAGCCCAATGGGGGCTCGATCCCAGGATGCTGGGATCATGACCTGAGCCGAAGGCAGACGCTTAACGACTGAGCCCCCCAGGCGCCCCATATTATAGTTTTTTATCCCATATTAAGATTGCAAAATATCTTCTCCCTGTTGTTTGTCAACATTGTCCATGGCAGTCTTTATTGACTCTAAATTGTTCATTTTGATGTATCAAATTATTACCATATAGTCTATGCTTTTTAAAGGTTTATCAAGTCTTTCTCTTCCTCTAGGTCACAAAGGTATTCTCCTACAAACCATTCTATTAACCCTATAGTTTTACATTTCATATTCCAGTCTTTAACCCATCTTGGAATCCATCTCTGTATGCACTGTTTGATGGGGAACCAGGTTTCATTGACTTACATATACTAAGCCCATTTTCCCAACACCATCGGCTAGACAGTGTAGGCTTTCTCTATTTATTTATGATGGCTCTTTATTGTACATTAACTTTCTCATGTAGACACAGGGGTCTCTACTCTTTTTTTAAAAATTTTGATTTTTCTTGCATTAAACTCATGTAAGTTTGTAGGTTGTCTTAGTATTTGGCAGGACAAGTCCTCCATCTTTTTTCTTTCTAAGGTTTCTTAACTACTTATTTCTTTATTCTTCCATCCAAGTTTTAGAATAAGTTTAATGAGTGTGTTATAAAAATATAGCCAGAATATTGACAGATTCCAATGCATTTATAATTTGGAAAAACTTTGACATTCCTAAAATATGAAGTTATCCTATTTAAAAGTGTGTACTTAAATTATCCAAGTCCTTATTAGAATTTGAAAGTTTGTTTATGCTGATGTTTTGTTGCAATTATGAGTGTTAGCTTATTGCTTCTTGTATTTTGGTCATTGATGGTATAAGGAAATGCTACTGATTTTTCTAAATTATTCTTGTGTTTGGCAACTTTGCTGAGCTTTTATAGATTCTAATAGTTTTATCAACTTGGTTTTCCCATTCATTAAATCAGGAAGGCTCCTCTGATGCCCAATCTTACAGTTCTCTTGGTTAGAGAAATAAAGAAATTTTAATTCACAGACCTATCCTTTAATCGGGCCCCAAGATTTTAGTAGAATGTTTCTCTAAATTCCTCGAGGAGCAGTACAATAAAATGCTTCTGGACAAAAGGGCTCCATAGCTAATTAGATTTGATAAACACAGTATATCCGTTTGGAGCCGCAGAATGCACAAATTAAAAAGGTCCTAGGAGCACTGCAATAGAAACTGTTCAACTTTTCCAAACATTTTGACCACAAGCTTTTCCCAAATAACATTACTATCAAAATACCTACCCTACAAATTACTTATATTTACACCTTCTATGTCTCCGAAGACTGGGGGAAGTTTGGCAAGATTTGAGATGTTGCCCATGTGTATAAGAATTTTAATCCTTTCTCCTTCTAGATTCGAACCATATTGTGATGTGTTCAGAGAAGGCAGAGGGAATTTCTGTTCAGTCCTGCTATCCAGTTCAACATGTGTCTTGGTGATAATTGGCCTCTGACACATACACTGTTGAATTTAACGTTTAAGTCAGCCTATTTTTATGAGGCAAATTACTTAAACCTTTATTCTTGTATTTTCTATTCTTCATTTAAAAAATCACTTTATCCTCAGGTTATGTGCAGTGGTTCTACAACTTGCTGTTTCAGCCCAGGAATCCTCTGCTGAAGTGCAATCTCATGCCAAGACCATTCTGCACCAGGAATGCAACTGGGCTTGACGCGGGGCGCAAGGCCCCAGTGACTGGGAGCCCAGCTCCCCCTGGAGGCAGCGCCAAGGAACACATCTTGGAAAAGCATCTGTTAAAGGAGAAATGTCCCCAATTGCTCTGCTTTAGTGTTACTGAAACAAAAACACTGACGATTCTAAGAACCTTTGAATCCTAATACTTTTCTCCTGAAAAATTAAAGTTTAACAGAGTAGTGGAGCAGGGTCCACCTGGGATGGAGGCGGGAAACTAGGTTTCTAGTCCCTGGTTAGCTACCATCCAGATGTGTGAATTTCACAATGCCTCCTGGACCATTTACTTGTAAAGCTGCGTGTGGGGATGTGGAGGGTGCTTGGAACTGTGCTGCTGAGCTCTCACAGGGGCTGGGGGTTGGAGGATACCCTTTGGGTTCCCACTTCTCCCTTACCCCCTTCAAAGGGAACAGCTGCTTACCTTCTTGTTGGTAAAGTACATTAAACTTTATGTAAGATTTCACTGAACAAAGAATAGAGTTCTATGACTTGAAAATAGGTATATATTAAAAAAAAAATCACTACACTAGATAAACTTTACAGTCATTTTTAGCTTTGATATTTGGATTTGGAGATTTTTTTAAACCAAGAGAGAACATAAGCCTTTACCTGGAATGAATCATTTTTTTTTTTTTAAGATTTTATTTATTTATTTGACACAGAGAGAGAGAGCACAAGTAGGCAGAGCCGCAGGCAGAGGGAGAGGGAGAAGCAGGCTCTCCGCTGAGCAGGAAGCCCGACGCGGGGCTTGATCCCAGGACCCTGGGATCATGACCTGAGCCGAAGGCAGCCGCTTAACCGATTGAGCCACCCAGGCACTCCTGGAATGAATCATTTTTAACTGAGGATAAACCAGGGTAGAGACTTTTCTTGATAAAAAACTCAAACCATCGTGGCTATTTCCAGAGTCGGCAGTGAGTCACCACCTCCAGGTCTGACGCCGGTCCGTATTAACGCTCAACTGGACTCTAGTTAAAGGAACAAACATCGCAGTTCACTTTTCTGTCTTTTTTGTGCTATTACCTAAATGTAAATGATATTTATCAAAAATACTACAAAGAACTCAATTCAACGGATTGATTTTTTAAAAACCCCTAATTTTATTTTTATTAGCTTTAAAAACAAAACTTGTTACAAGTAATCACAAGGATTCCAAAAAACATTACATTCTGCTTTTGTCACTTTGAGAGGACAAGGAGCATTTAAATATCCTAAAAATACAGGAGAGCCAAAGTTGACAAATAACAAACTACTACAAACTATGGATTGTCACATCAGGCACACTAAAATACAGAATACATATATATATATAAATTACTGACCAGGTTTTCAAAGTACAATGAATATTCACTACAATTTATAATACCAGAAAAGTAATGTTCCCCAGAATATAACACAAGATCACAAACATGTTCAGATAAAATTATAAATTCACCTCCTGGAGTTCAATGAAGAGAGAAGTGAAATGAGTGAAAAACTTTTCTTCAAGTTGGAGGACATGCACGATACAGCAGAAACGTAGACGGCTCCCCTCTGGGGCCCCCACCTCAGGGGAGAAGGAGCGGGAAGAGGATGGTAGCAACAGCATTAGCCACCTTGACTCTCCTCAGTCCCTAGTGTGGGTTAGGAAGACTGGGGACTACATAGAAAACAGTACAGAAAAACACGTATTCTCTGCATAGATAGAGATCTTCCACGTGACGAGAATGAACATTCAGTCAAAGCTATGCAGGAACTCCCAGGAGTCTGCGGGACATGGTTTTGCTTCAAAAGGAAACACAGTTCACAAGATAGACCACGCATGCCTAATTTAGTAAAAGGTCCTTACGCTTTTACTTAAATGGACGGAGACACTTTGACTCAGCCCCACATCAGTTCTTCTTAACCTTGGCTGGAAACGTCTATTTTGAAAATGACCATTTTTATAATCTTTTTGGCCAGTAAAACCTAGCAGTTATTACAATCTTCTGTTGCTTTGTTGCTTGTGTATTTGGTATTAATAACAACGCCCTTCAAGTTACTAACATTTTCCCCTGATTCCTGGGTAGAAACAACAATGGCATCTGGCGGACCCATTCCCCAAGGGGAGGTTATAAAATAAATGAGTATTTACTAAGTTGTTGAACGGGGTTCATAAACCTTATTCTTTACGTTTACTTAACTTTTTAAAAAGTGAGCTTCTTTAACAATGGACTTCCCTCCCCAGCTAGGAGGCAACTAATTCCCTCATCTTTTGTTCCATTATTCTGTCACATTTATAAATAATTTGCTTTTGTACAGGAGGATGTAAATGCACGTGTGTAGAAAAGGAGCACAGTGAGTGGGCAAAGGAAGGCTGACCAAAGTCTAGGACTCCAGAGCAAAGAGAGCTACCCACAGACAGGGAACTCTGATGCACCAAAGAATTTCATACATTTTCCACTGCTTAATTATGTCTGAGATCTTCCCCTTTAAGAATAAAGCTATGGTCTGTAGAAGAGCCTATATAAGTCAGTCTTCAGTCTTTACCAGAGCTCCATTTTACAAGCACTGAGTGACGGTGTCATTCCACTGCAAGCTATTTCCAAATCCAGGGAGATCTCATGCTGCTTCATTAGAATCACATCTCAAGTATTACTATTTGTAATTTGATCTCATTACTACTAAAACCTATGAAAGCCCACATAAAATGTCAACACGACCGCTGGCTACCAAAATAACATTATTTAAGTAGATTCCAATCCCAACAGTAAAACGCTAACAAAAACACAAAACGCGGAACATCGGTTTCATTCACAAGACTGAGTCACTGCCTTCACCAGATGTCTCTAATTCACTGTATCCCTTCAGGGGAGATAGAATTCTTTTCCCCTTTTTTGTCTGTCTATAAAGGAGAAAACGCCCGGCGCGGGAGTTGGGAATGCCAATCTAGTCCCCGTGGCCTTCGAAATAAGACGTGTCATCTCTGTTTTCTCATCTGTGTCACACGAGGAGTAGACTACGTCATTCCCAAAGTCGCCTTTGGCACTATGACTGAGATTCTGAGGAAATCTAAGGTCTTCGCTTTCTGTCACAACGTTCTGAAGAGATAGAGTGGCTGTGAGTGGGAAACAAAAGGCCCGTATTCTAGAAGAAGGACGGTGCTGATCCTGCCCTGTGTCCTGGCAGCTCTGATTCGAACACACCATGTTCTATTTAAGCCTTTATGGTGAATGTAAAACTTCCTGGGCTCTCAATTCTGTGGCTAGGTTTAGTGTATAAAGTATGAAGAAGCAAAATGTAAGATGAGTTTGCTCTCCTCCTGATGTTCAGCTCCCCAAGGCAATGGAACTGTTTTTACTGATTCTGTCTCTTAGCACCTTCAACTAGTTGATGCTCACACGAGCGCACTTTTTAAATGGGTTTATTTCCAGTTTCGTCAGGCAGGTATGTCGAAAGAGCCTAGAACACAGGAGCCAATGCACCACTGCACTGCAGGTTCTGTTGACTATCCTTATTATAAAGTGTTAGGATTTTCTTATCCTTCACAAATGCTTTTTTCCTAACACAAAGCATCATCTTCTTTCCTCACGATGCTCTAATGAATTTGATTCCTGAGATGAAGCTACGATTTCTAAAGAGAGCAAGGCTACTATACTATCAGAGTTAAATCTAAGTAATAACTCAATTTCCAAAAAGAAAATGTACCTAAACTTATTAAAAGGAACTTTAAAAAAGTACACGAGACTCATCTCTTACAAGATGGTTACATGAGCTGGATATAAAATAGCCAAGAAAGGACAGAGACCCTAATACTTGTTGAGATCCTGGTTGATTTCACCATATTTAAAAGTTAATGGGCATTTAATACTTTTTCTTTTAGAGTTTACCTTATGGAAAGAATGAAAATATTAATGTTCTCCATTCAGAAAACTTTAATATGTGTACATATTAAATAATGTATATTTTGTATTTAATATATATTTATTTTGGTTTAAGTTTTTCTTCAACTTATTCAATACTCTCAAAACAATAAATACAGAGAAAAGAAATATTTGCACTGCTTGACTTTAAAAACAGGTTATGTAAGTTAGGAATAGACTATTCTTTAATTGGAAAGAAGACCATGAAAGCCAAGCCAAATAACAAAACATTATGGATTTTGATCACTTAGAAAATTAGTTAATAAATATTACCTAAAAGGAAATTTTAAAATTCTCAACTGTTGAAAATACATACATTTCCTGACTTAACAAGGTCCATTCTGCAAATGATAAGTTACTGCAGCCAGAGAAGATCAAACACTGGCAAAATGGTGAATTTGGGAGTGCAAAGTAAATTTATTAAGTGGCTGTCAGTTAAACTGCCAAATGATGATCTGAATTTAATAAACTGCTTATGGAATCACAAATCTCAACTGAATTTATATTGAGAATGAGCCCGGGTAGACATATATAAATAGGACAGCTTATCATCTCAGAGTATTTGAGGGCAAGAAAAAATATAAAACTTTTTTTTGGCAACATGGTTTAAGTCCTCAGAAATAAAACCTACCATAATAAGAACCTCTAAACCACGAAACATGCTACCAAAAATGTACGGACACCATGGCGTGAATTTCTGTATTCTTCCTTCTGGGTAGTGGCGGCCGCATCGGTTTATCAGTCCAAACTCCTGTGTGCAGCCCCTTCGCACACATACCAGGGAGCTCCAGACACGTGACATACAGAGAAGACAGGACGGTGACCAAAGCAAAGTTTTCTTCGTTATGAGACTTTTCTATAAAGGGACTGCCAAGTCTGAGCAGACCACAGAAAGGTAAAAAGATGCTTGTTTCTGCTTTAGGAGCTTCAACTACCCACTCCTGAAACACCAGTAAGAAACAGTTCTGTTTTAGGGGAAAATGCCAACTGTCAGCCAGGGTAAAATGTTGCACCAAAAACAAAGTCTGACGAATGGAATGATCTTGATGTCCCCCATCTTTCCCTGATTCATAGAAAAAGAATATGTGTGCCTTTTCTTTCAGAGCAAACTGGAAAATGTTTAAGGAGACAATTTAAAAAAATGGTCTTCTGAAAATCTTATCATTACCTTTTCTAATTTGCAGTCTCTGAATGACACACACATGTATAACATTAAAAAACTCAACCGGTGGCTGAGGACAGTTGGGGATGCCACGGGCTTAGCACACGGTCACAGACGGCAGACCGCCATGGCCCCCTGAGGTCATAATCAGTCAAACTTATGGGTGGCATGTCCCGCTTCCAAAGTAGCAGTTCTCTGGGAGGGACGACGCATCAGGGACAGTGGTCCGTACGGCACTTTCCTCTTTCAAGCAAGAGTAACAGGGAAGAGAGTAACATGCACACAGATTTGTGCCACTTGAGTCCAATGGTCAAAGTGAATTTGGCTTTTCCTCCCCAAAGCTAAAGAAAAAAACGACTGGAGAAAAATGATTCTCTATGAGTTATTCTAGATTTCAGATCTCTTCTCGTGCCAAAAATTTCATGTATGTGGAATAACCACCTTTGATCAATAGATTAGCTGGAAGCTATTATACCATTACCAAATACCCACATTAGATTATTAATAATCGTGAGACTATTTTTGAGTTCATAGAAATGGTACTGCACTCGGGGGACTATAGCTTTAGTTTTGGGGGGGCCATGCTACATGGAGTCAGGGAAATGAACAGTGCTGGAGGGAGCCAGGAATCAGACAAATCTCCTAATTTGCTACTGCTTAAAAATGGTCAAGAGTTGCAATATGTTGGGGGCTGATCCTTTCGTTTAAAGTGCTGTTCAGAATAGCTGTTAAAATTTTGAACAGGTAAAATCAGCTGCTACTCTCTATCTCCATGTCCGCAGCCGGGTGTGGTGGCAACACACAGCCTCATCCACACACACCCCCAGCCCCCCCCCCCCCCATGCGCCCCCAGCCTCACCACCCCCACACGCCCCCAGCCTCACCTCCCACACACAAACCCCCAACCTCACCCCCACCCACACCCCCCCACCCTCCCCCCCCACACACGCCCCCAGCCTCACCCCCCTACACAAGCCCCCAGCCTCACCCCCCCCCCCGCCCCCCGCCTCCCCCACACACACACATGCCCCCAGCCTCACCCCCCATAACGCGCCCCCAGCCTCACCCACACACACACACACACATGCCCCCAGCCTCACCCACACACGCCCCCAGCGTCACCACCCCCCACATACACGCCCCCAGCCTCACCCCCACACGCCGAGCCGCGGTGCGCCAGAAGGGGCAGGGACCTCCAGTGCGGAGCCCCCGGGGGGCAGCTGCCTGGCACCAGCCAGAGGCCTCACAGTGCCCCATCGAAGGTCTGGGGCTCACTCAGTGCTGCGGCTGGAGGCTCGGGGCGCCTCGTCTGGGTAATTTTCTGTTTGGGGTTTTTTGTTTCTTCTTCCTCTTCAGTTTCACTTTCGCAGACATGAACCACCACGCTCGGCGTTGACTCCGTTCCAGCATGGAGCTCGTATTTCTCTCCTGGGGAGGTAAGCAGCAGAAAGAGGAGTTTGTCTCTTGAAACTTTGTTCTACTCTTATTTTAATTGCCAATTATTGGCTTTTAGATCCCATGTCAGAGCACTTTACCTCGCTTTCGCCTTTAAGGTTCTTATACAGTTTTGCCCTTTGAAGAAATTAGCTGGTGGGGAGGACTGAGGTCTCGGGAGTTAAAATGGAAATGCTAATGACTGTTCTATGGACAGTATGAGTGAACCTGTTTAACTTCAGAATGGTTTCAGTTTTCCCTCGGGAGACACCTGTAAGGTTCCAGGCAGCAACCTCTTTATTACAGGACCTCACACATGCACCCTGCTCTAATGTCTAAAAACACCACCAAGCCACCTCCCTTCAAAATGCCTCTTGTATCCCTTTCTAAGAGACGTAACATTACTGTAGGTGGACAACTCGTGTGAACCAGCCAGGCACTCATTTCCTAGATTATTTTAAAGGGATGAAAGAAATCAAAGAGAAGAAAAAGAAGAAATGAACAGTAAGAGAAGAATTTGGAAGGAATAATAATAGTATTGCCATTAATTCCTTGAAAGAAGTATTCAACGTAGAAGTCTGTCTGGTACTTTGATGGGACGGGGGAGAAGGTAACTAACATTCACTGAGGGCCTGTTATGTACTAGGAGGATGTGCAGCAGTTAGAATTGAGGTTATGTTTATTGAGTATCAAGTATATATCATTTAATCCTTATTAACCACACTGAAAGGTAGCTATTATGATCGCTATTTTAGATGAGAAAATGGGCTCAGAAACTGAAGCTAAGTAACTTGCTCAAGATCACAAAGTTAGCAGGGTACCTGGCTGGCTCAGTCTGTGGAGCGTGCGACTCTTGGTCTCAGGGTTGTGGGTTCGATCCCCACATTGGGTGTAGAGATGACTTAAAAGTTAGCAAACACTAGAGTTGGAACCCAGGTTTGTGTGACTTTATCCTCCACTCTGATCATGTTGCCACTGGTTGGCTAGAACGCAGATCGTGGAATATGGTCTTTAATACAAAAGTTTCTTGGGAAAAAAAATTAGGAAAGAGTTTGTTACCTGGTCCCAGTTTGGAAACCGCACAGAGTAAGTCATAGTTTATAACAGGCATTCCGTCTTCCCCCTGCTTCCAGCCCACAGGCGGCGAGGCGGGAGGGGAGATGAGGAACTGTTTGACCGGCTGCGGGGGCAGTAAATACGACTTGTCCCGGGTTTCACTGGACATCTGTACCTGCGGGCAAGGAGATGCTCAAAACCAGCCTGTGACTGGACTGTTTCTTCATTTTCATCGTGAGGCTAACCGTTACACTTCTTTGGAGAAAAGGAAAGATTTCTCCTCGGCAGCCTGTAACTCCCAGCGGTGGCAGCTGGGTCTGTGTGGTTCACGGCCAAGCGCACGGTGCATGGCACAGAGCCCACGCGCCCCGGGTGCCCAATAAATGACCACCGAATGACAACATGAACCGCTAAGGAGACGAACAAACAATGAATGGTAACAAACCTGACTTCCGATTGTACTTATCTATGTCTTTTTCTGAATTCCAGTTTTAGAAGAGATTAGGTTATATCGTCTCCATAGCTCCACCAAGAAACATCCTGACAACTTTCATTTACATTTTCATTTGGAGCATGAGACAACAAACAAATCCCTTTTTTTAAGTTTGAAAGCTAAGACCAAAACACTTTGTTGGCGCACTTAATAAATGAGTAGAAGTCTAATGTCTTTATGTCCTCAGTTCTTCTGAGGAGAAATTGGTTTGCAAGTGCTACCCAGGCAGGATGAGAATAATAAGCATAGCTGATTCTCGGTAACCAACAGGTTCCTCTGCAATTGCAAAGTCTGGCCCAACCTCTCCGCAGTGCCACGCCACCTCCCTGGTCAGCCCCAGGCTGGCAGCTATTTTCAGTGGGGTGTCTCCTGAATTCCAGAACACAGAGACGACTTCAGCAACTATTTTCTCAATTCTCCCAAGGCTGTCACATCCCGAATGCCAGATTCTAGACGCACAGGAGGAAAGTCAATTCACTGATCTTAAGGTGTGAGGACTTCACCCTCATGGAACCCCAGTTGAGAAAAGCTGCCAGAAAGATGAATTCCTTTCATGTTTAGCATAAGTAAAACAAAGTGGGGGGGGGGCAAATATCCTTAATATTTATTTATCTGTAAAATAAAGGAAAAATATTTTTATATCACTTCCTGATTAGGATTGTTTATTTCAAAGACTGCTGATATACTCATCAGGAAAATGGAGGATTGATAGTATTTCGGGATGGAGGAAAAGAGGTTGAGAGAACAGCATCACGAGGTACCTGGGCAAAATACAGCTTCAGCTTCTTCCCGTTGAAGTCCGTTTCGTTGAGTTCTATTCGTGCTCTTGCTGCTGCTTCGGGTTTGCTGAAATTTATTCTGACTCTTCTAAAGCTTTTAAACAACTGAAATGTCGCTTGGTCGTCATAGACAGTGAAAAGTGCTTCAAATCTCTCCTAAAAATTGAGGAGCAGCAGGGCAGGGGAGGTGGGGCGGGGGGGAGAAAGAAAACCTTTAGCCAAAGGAAATTTAAATCATTAAACATAAGTAATGGGATGGAACTCATGATTTACCATTTTTCCAAAAAAGGGTACTTTTCTTGCAGGTGGTACATGAACAGGTAACCGTTGTCATATGCTAAATTCTGCAACTTGCACTTACTTTAAAAGTAATTAACGTTATTAAGCATGGTATAGGTTTAAATTATAAAATGAATAAATGTAAAGTATTGTGAAATAAATGTAAGATATAAACAGAGATAGAAACATGCCCAATCACAGAACAAGAACACTGTACCATTTTCAAGGCCCCAGTGTACCAGACTTGTTTTTCCCATCCCATCTCTATCTTCCTTCAAAGCAACCATTTCTGGATTTTGTGCTTATTATTCCCTTGCTTTTCTGTAGAGTTTTACATTTATTTGTATCCCTAAAGACTTAATCACATTGCATGTATTCTTCTGTTAACTTTTTGTAAGCTTTTTTCCTTACATTTTGTTCCTAAGATTCTTCCTTGTTGCAGTAAGTCATTCCTTCCTGCTGCTAGAGACTTTCCACTGTACGGCCATACTGCGATTTATCTAGTGCCGTTGGAATCTGGACCGCCTCGTATTTTCTACTACAGCGGTGCTATGAACATTCTTGCGCACAGCTCTTGGTAACCAAGTGCATGAGTTTCTCTGACTGGACATACCTGTAAATGGAATTCCTGGGCCTTAGAGTTGGCACATCTTTAACTTTAGGAGATAATGACCAATAGTTTCCCAAAGCGTTTGTACCAGTTTACTCTCTACCAGCAGATACATGTTCTAGTTGCTTCCTATCTTTGCCAACGCTTGATAACAGACTTTTTATCAATGGGAGATAGAGACTATGAAATGGGCTCTTAAGTTTGGCTATCACTCACATTTCTCTAAATAATGAGGTTGAGCCTCTTTTTTTTTTTCTTTAAGATTTTATTTATTTGAGAGAGAGGGAGAGAGAGAGAGCGCACGAGCAGGGGGAGGGACAGAGGGAGAAGCAGGCTGAGCAGGGAGCCCAATGTGGGGCTCGATCCCAGGACCCTGGCATCATGACCTGAGCTGAAGGCAGGCGCTTAACCAACTGAGCCACCCAGGTGTCCCAAGATTAAGCCTCTTTTCATGCTTATTGGCCATTTGGGACTCCTCTAAATGTGATATGCCTGTATCTTTTGTCCATTTTTCTACTGGGTTGTCATTTTTTATTGAGTCATGTAAGTTCCATAGAGATACTAGTTCTTTGTCAATTAAATGGCCATTAAATATTTTTTCCCAGCTCTTTTCATTGTGGGGTTTTTCCTTTTTCTCGAGAAATAGAAGTTTTAAATCTGAATATTACTGAATTTATCACTTTCTTCCTTCTGTGTTTTCTGTGTCTTAAGAAATCCTTCTATACTCTGAGATCATATTGATGTTCTCCTGGGTTGCTTTCTCAAAGTATTATGGTTTTACCCTTCACACTTAAGTCTTTCCTCAGCACAAACGATGTTTATGTATCAGGCGCCCCCCTCCCCACCAGCAACCACTACCATTTTTCTATCACTCTACATTAGATTGTATTTTCTAGAATTGTATATCCCAGCTCTGTCTGGAATGGCAGAGTTCCCTGAGATCTAGCTTCAGTGGAACATTTTATATAAATATGCCCTTTTGACATCACTAGCTTTTAATTGGAGGACTTATTCCATTGTTGTGATTACTGATATTTTTGGATGTCTACCATCTTGCTTTATCTACTTCTCTCAGATTTTCTGTGTTCATTGTCTCTCCTTTTTTACCTTCTTTTCAACTGATTTTTCTCATTTTTTTCTACTTACCCCTCTGGATAAAATTTCTATGAAAGATGCTAATGTGCATTTAGCACCTTCTCTAAAGATGCATTATATCCTCCAGCCACAGTCCATCTTTTACAAAGGCAAAACAATGAGATCTTTTTTCTCAAGGTTCATTTGGTAATATGTCATTCCACAAAAATATCATTGTTTGGGAAAAAGTAAAATTGTGTGTGTGTGTGTGTGTGTGTGTGTGTGTGTATCCTAAATGTTTGGGGATAAAATAGAGCAGGAAAGAGGGAGTCATTTTATGAGGCTGAGAAAAAAAAATGGTCCTATTCCCATTTGTTAATAAATTAGAATAATGAGAAAAGCTAATTTCAATTACCAGAATAGCAACATTAAATTCTCTTTACTGGTCACTTTTATGCAAAAGTTTAATAAATGAAATGTAACAAAACAGACCTAAGAAAATTCTCAATACCTTAAGAAATACTCCTTCAGCTTGCCAATAGTAACATAATAAAGGAACCTGGAAATTAGCTTTGTTTTTGGTTTCTGTGAAGATCCTTCAACTATTTGTTGATACTGAAGTAAAAATCATCTGTTAACTTTTCTCACTTTGAATATTTTCCTGCCACTTTGCAACACTTCTCAGTTTGACAAAATATAAAATGATTTGTGATCAATTATATATTCTTTTAATGTTCAAATATCCCTTATAATTCAGAAAACATCATCTGCTTAAAAATTATATTATTTTTGCTCATTCATTTAAAAAATATATATTAAGCAACCAACTGCATGTCAGACCTTTACGCTAAGTGCTGGACTTCCAACTTATCACAAGCTGCTTCAAAGGAAGGTGAACTTTAAGATCAAGCCTGTTTTTATTTATTATATTATCTCTACATATTAGAGTAATATGGACAAATACGTATTATAGATATAGTAAGGACTTTCACATAGCACGTCGGTTCTTAAAAATAAATGTGCACAGGTAAATATATTAAATACTAATAATTACTAACACTTCTAGGCACATTTCAGAGTTTCCTCAGCGTCCATTTCAAAGATGGTTGGCTTTGTCACTTTTTAAAAAAATTAGAATTGAGATTTTGTGAAATTACATTTCATTTAATTCTTGGTGGATGCTCACATTTTGAATACTAAGTGAGTATTAAAATTCCCACGTGAGATAGTTAAGAAATGTGGCACCTGGGTGGCTCAGTCAGCTAAGCATCCGACTCTTGATCTCCACTCAGGTCATGATCTCAGGGTCATGAGTTCAAGCCCTGTGTTCATGAGTAGGCCCAGCATGGAGCCTAGGAAGGAAGGAAGGAAGGAAGGAAGGAAGGAAGGAAGGAAGGAAGGAAGGATCGATCAATACTGAAGGCAGTGGAAATGGAAAGTAGGGAAGACCGAGTTAAGCATGGTTTATATTTGTATTCTGTCAATCTGTACATTAAACAATTTCCCTTGCTGAGGGTAAAAGGACCATGTATTTATTCCTAATTCCCACAACAATGAATTTTTTGTAGTTACAATAACACACTATCTCACAAATTAAACAGCTACTTGCTAATTACATCCTATTTCCTTTCAAAACATTTTTTTTCTCACTCCAGAAATATACTGTAACTGAATGTAACAAGCAGGTGATAGCCATGGGTTCTATGGGTCTCTGTCTTCTAAATTCAAATATCTGTGAATGGATTCAGAATTATACAAAAACGAAGCCATGCAAAAGCCAATCAGTAAGCTTCTTCTAAGTTTTGTTAGATCCTTCTCTTTCTCTCCCATTTTCACGGAGCATAACACAGTTTGAGAAATGTGTGACTTCTCGCCGTGAGGCGCAGTACAGAATACGAATTAACGTGGAGGCAAAATGATCACTGTTTCCTTGTGAGGAACAACGTGAGAGCCCTTGGCTGGTAGCTCCACCCTCCTGTGAACCCACAGGTACCAACAGGTGGATTCCTGAGGCTGCCCCTGACAACCCAGTGTGAGCACTACAAGGGTTCCCACGACTGCAGAGAGGTCATAATCTATCGACATGCGCTTAAAATAACTGGCGAGAAACAATTCATTTGAAACAAAATTATTACTTTTCTCCTTAAAATTGTTTTAGAGATAATTCACTTTTATATGTTTCTGAATTCTTGAGCAATATTAAAACGAACACCATCCTGTTAAAGGGTGATGCTTGCACATTTGCTTCTGACAAGAAAAGGAAGATCCCAGAAAATCCAAATCGCCATGGACCACTCTCTTTTTCTAGCAGTCTCTTAGTATCCCTTCGGGCAGTACATCTATAGGAATAAGACAGTTAATAGTGCCTAAAAATCAATCCCCAAGGCTTTTCCTGTTATAGAGGTTTTCCACAAAATATAGACCAGAAGTTGCCTTCGTATGCTGAAATCACACATGCAATTAGTCAGCAGTAAAAAGGACTACAAATACTTTGCATCTAAAATATGTAAAGACGACATGTAACCAACAGCTTTCTTAGGAATTCCAGAAAAGTACTTTGCAGCTGGGTAACAAGCTGACTAAAGTCATGAGGAGAGAAGAGTAGAAAAGGACTTATGGGAAGGTTGGTTTCAGGGAGGTGAGAGCAGCAGCTAGGTGTATATTTCTGGACCTTTCTGGAAACACCACTGCCCTATCCTCCATCCCCCATCCCAAAGCAGCGAAGGCGAGGCTTATCAATTTCACTGAGGAATAAATTATGAAAATGATTTTGCTGCACCCCTTTGCCTTGGACATAAGAGCCTGAAGAACCCACCATGTCTGCACGTTAAGAACACTTTCACTGTTGAGAAGCAGCAATGCTTCAATCCACTCAGCTGTGAAATTATCTTTGGAGTCCTACGGCAAAAGATTTTTCACATTCTCTGTCTGTAAATCCGAAATAGAAAATTCCATCTCTCCAGCAGGTTCACAGATGTCAGAGACGACGCCTCCATTTCCACCTGGGGAAAGGCAAGTGCCTTTGGTTCTCCTCAACATCACTGCTGACTACCAGGAAGAAAGCCCCCAAACTCCTGGGCATGGTGAATTTAAAACTTTGATCATCTGAGTACTTATAATAGTTCTGGGCCCTACATTCAGAAGTGCCAGAGGGGAGCAGAACACACAGAAAATGTAAAAACCTTCTATAACTGTTCGCTCATAGCATTCATGTTGCCTCAGTACCTTTCCAGATCAGAAAGAGGCATGAAACTAAATTAAAATTCAAGAAAATATGGGAGACTATCTGTTCAGTATTGATTTTTAGGTTTTAATGGTTTATATGTTTACAGATACATACTCTGCCTTATTGGAACATAAGTTCTTAGAGGGCTAGGATTTTCCCCCCGAATCTATGATAACCTTATACCATGTACAAGAAAAGTAGTCAAACCAATGATAAATCATTTTTGATGGTAACAAATTACAAACTGGTACTAGGGTGGGGATGGAAATATTCTTGATGGGGGAGTGTCGACTACATGGGTAGAGACTGTCAAAACTCACCAAACTGCACAGTTAAGATCTGTACCTTTTACTGCAGGCCAAGTATCACCAAATTAAAAACAAAAGAAGAGGGGCACCTGGGTGGCTCAGTCATTAAGCATCTGCCTTTGCCTCAGGTCATGATCCCAGGGTCCTGGGATTGAGCCCCGCATCGGGCTCCCTGCTCCACGGGAGGCCTGCTTCTCCCTCTCCCACTCCCCCTGCTTGTTTCCTCTCTTGCTGTGTCTCTCTCTGTCAAATAAATAAATAAAATTTTTTTAAATGTTAAAAAAATAAAAACAAAAGAAGAAGAGGGAACACAAGATGGGGGACGGGAGGAGGCGGCTACTGGCGTGAGCTGTGGACCAGCTGTGGAGGTGGCCCCTGAGCCCTCACCACTGCTGAGTGCAGCCTGTCAGGGCCAGAGCCTTGCACACCAGTGTCAGCCCCCGACCTGGCCAGGAGCACAGCAAGGCTACTATTTCCATCTTCACTTGGGACAGCGCATCCTTAGTCACCGGTAGTCATCCTGGTTCTAGAAACTTCTTTTTTCTTCCATGGCTAGTTGAGAAAGATGCGGGTGTGTGACTGTGCCTTTCCAGAAGATGTGTGCCCGATGCAGAGGCCACGTTCAAGCAGGTAGGTGGCCAATCACCAGCCTCCAAACACCTAGAAAATAGTTTGTCCCTAGGAGGAGAATGAGATCCACAACCACACTATCACACCTAATTGTGGCCTTAACAGTGAAGCTGGTTAGATGGCAGGCAGGGGCCCTATGTCTAATGAGATCCCAGATCTTGACAGTCCCCCAGCAGCAGTGATGGCCTTTTCTCTTTAGCCTAAAGGTTGGCTGTTTATTGAAAGGAGCAGAGAAGACAGAGGAGCAGACTGCAAGGCCCCCTGGAGGAAAGGGCAGATGGAACAAACCTGTGGAGCGAGCAGATAAAGGAGAAAAGCAGACAATTCTGTCCTGCTCAGCACGTCCTCTCCTGCCCCACCGAGCACTGTGCTATTGGGCATCTTGCAGAGGCAGTCCGGTTACCGCCGGGCATTACCTAATCCAAAGGCTCAAGATGGCCCATGAAACATTTCAGGTTTGTAAGCTCGTCCAGATGCTGGGGCTTAAACATTGTTTTGACCCGAGACACCAGAGATGAGAAAAATCACACAAGTGAGTTCTTCTCTGGAAAACCATGTGAATTTCCCCAGGCACAAGGGAAACGGGGTCAGGCATCCAGACTGCTCTTCAAAGTACCCAGGCTTCAGTGGTCAAGGTCAGGATCATACATTAACGCACAAGGAAACCCATGACTCTGCTCTCCAGGATGTCCAGTTGAATCTTCACTTCCTCTTTCCTGGTCTCCCCATCGATGAAGTAGGAAAGATTAGGGAAGCCCAGGCTCGGCTTGAACTTCATATCCAGCCTCAAGCTTCTCGGAGTCAGGAGAACGGCGCGGGCCAGGCTACGGGTGCTCTGACGGCTCATCACCATGGTGGTCTCTTTCCTGTGACTTTGGTGATAGAGCACTAGCTTTGATGAACATACCAAACCTTCCTCTGTCTGAGAGGAGGACCCAGGTAGATACCATCCATTCCTGAGCAACAGAAGCTCTCTGCTCATTAGCTTTTTATCATGGGTAAAATATTCCTCTCTTCATCCAGTTAATAGAGACTGTTCCCTTCTTCAAACATGAGACCACAAAAGGAAGACCTCAGGAGGAATCCACAACCTGGACAGAAAACTTCAAGAAGGTGTGACGGCTTCTACCAACCATTTATCTTCTGAAGTAACAGGGAGCTCTAGAGCTAGACTGCCTGGATTTGACTACTGGCTCTGTTATGTGGCTGTGTGACCTTGGGCAGGTTGCTTACGTCTGCTGTGCCTAGTTTCCTTACCCGTTCATTGAGGACAATAAAAATACCCACTTCACTGGGTTATTGTGGAGGACAGAGTGAATACTCACAGCTCTTAGAAGGACAACAGTGGGTACTATTACTGCTGCTGACGGAAATAGGGCAGGGCTTTGCCACCAGCCCACTTGCTATTATGTGGTCACAAAAAATAGCTGCTCTTCTGTATGATGTGGATTCCCCAAGAAAGAGGTGAATGCACGGCAATGACACGGCATGAACCGGATGGCCCGTACTGTGAAGGCTGCTGCCGGAAGGGTGGAATCCGCCCTTCCTGAGAGTCCTTTAGTGATTCAGATGCCCCACACTGCTGGAGCAGTCACCTGGGGACATGCCCTCCCAGGAGACCTAGCTGTGCGGGGGGGACACAGTGCACCACTGATTAATGACATCAGTGTCCGTCTTCTCGGGATCTTCGGAGCCTGACCCTGACCCTGCTTCGGAGTAGCAGAGACCGCTGCTTCTCTGTTATGACACTGAGGAACTTGGGTTATTCTGCTATGAACATGGGACTTGAGTTGAGGGCGAGGATGGCAGGAAATTTTTTTTTTTTTGTAGTTATAGCAGAATTCTCTATATTGAAAAAATACATAGTTTTCATTTCCCTGGCTTTTAATCTTTATTAATTTAATCTTTTTGCTTTGTTTGCTACTTCTTAAAATTAACTGTTTGGGGATGGCCTTGAAAATGCTTTGCTATGCATGTATTCATGGTGCCAAGCTAGCACAGGGGAATGAAAAGCCATTTAGGACAAAAGGATATGGCTGATATGAACTTATTAAAGTATAGAAGGAAAATGTGAAGCAGAAAGATAGGATTCTCTTTAATCGAGGTCAGTTATGCACAAAGATCAAGAATGTTCCATCCTTAGGCTTGCCCATGTGACCTCCATCTAGACTCTTCCTCGCTGTTCATCCACACTCACTCATTCAATAAGGCTGATCCTACCCTAGGTGCTGAGACTACAACAAGGACCACATACTGACTGTGATTTGTTCCAGGGTACAAGTTTGTTTCCTGGTGGTGTTTTCTTCAAGGACATTAGAGGGTGAAGATCATTTTGAAAGTTAGAGACCCATGTTTCCAAAGACAATGTAAACTTGAAAGAATGTCGCAAACAGCCATGGGAAGGAACTTATGTGTGTTATTTGTTCTTTAAAAAGAAAAAGGTAGCCTTCTTCTTGATGAACATTTAGTCTAGAAGCTTTTAGCCAAGTAAAGTAGGCACGTCCATGCTGATGGGGAGCAGGGACCTGCAGTGGTCTGAGCAGGGTGTCAGAGTCCCAGTGGGGTGAAGAAGGTGGCCATCTGGGAGGCAGGCCATCTGGGAGGCAGGTTGGGCGCCAGAACCCAACAGGGTTAGGACAGTGTGCCCATGAGGGGCAGCCCAGCGCAGGGCGTGGGAGCTTAGGGAGCTGAGGGGGGTGCCCGTGTGGGAAGACTGCCCAGAGCAGGGGAAGAGGGAAGGTATCTCAGCAAAGGGACAGGCTGACAGGGTGTCGAAGCCCAAGTGAAGGGAGAAGGGTAAGGAGGGAGGTCTGCGCAGGGAGGCAATCCAGTGTAGGGTCGTGGTGCCCCAGTGGGGTCAGGATGTGTCTGTGTAGGAGGGTGGCCCAGCACAGCATACTGGATCCCAAGCAGGGTGAGGATGACGCCGTGGGACTATCAGAACCTGGGTGGGGTGCAGAGGACTTTCACGTGGGGGGTTTGGGTGCAGGGCATTGGAACACAGGGAGCGTAAGGAGGGCGTCCACATGGGAAAGACGGTGGATGGTGGCCATTATATGCAGAGAGAGTGACTGCGTAAGTAAATAATAAGATAATGGAAGCTAGTTTTCTGTCAAATAGGAGTTAAAAACTTGGAACGGGAGAAAACTAGAAATGAATTCTTTAGTGCTAGACTGGAGCCGGAAGTATAACTGGTAACACACATATGCATGTATCTAGATATTACCTGGCTATGTCCACCGAGATGCCCAGGGATGGTGATAGTTAACTCGCACGCATATCCTGGTTTCTAAATAGTTCTCCACTGGAAGGAGTCAGGGCTCCTTGGGGAAATGCTGGATCTAGGGCTGGGACAGGCAAGGTACAAGATAATTCTGGAATATCTTGTTGTGTTGGAGAGTTTAAGGTGTACTCAAAGAATGATGCGCACATGTCAAAGAGACACAGAAGCCATCTTGAAGGGGCCACCACTGGCTGAACCAGGGACAAATCACAGTCATGACAGTTCACAGGTAATGACCAAGGAAGAAGATCGGAAATCATGAATTGTACGGGTATAAGTAAATGATTATGTTAAAACTCTGATGGGGAAATAGGACATTTACAAATACCTCCCACAAAATAATTATTAATTACAAGGAGAAAGAGAGTAACCGGACAGTGGCCACACCTGGCAGACACCACCTCAGTCAGGGCTCCAAGTGAATTTTGTTGGGAGTAGGTCAAATGTCACCACCTGACGGGGCGTCGTGACAAGAGCATCACTTCTGTGACATTCCTGCCAAAGACGCACAACCTGAATCTAATCCCGAGCAAACATCCCACAAGCCCAAATTGAGAGACGTGCAATAAAATAACACGCCTATAATCTTTGAGTGTGAATACCAAGAAAGACCAGGGGAGACTAGAAATCCTCCCAGACTGAAGGAGACTAAAGGCGTCTGACATCTAAATGCAATGCTTCAAAAGGAACTGGATTTTTTTATATAAAGGACATTATTGAGACAACTGGCAAATCTTGAATGGGGGCCTGAGGATGAGAAGGGTGTAATATACCAGTGTTAATTTCCTGAATTTTGTGTTTTCTGCTAGGAGAAGGCCCTTGTTTGCAGGAAACACATATTGTAGTATTGGGGTGATGGCCATCATTGTTGGCAACTGAACCTCAAAACGGTTCAGGAAAAAAAAAGTTCTTTGTACTCCCAAACCAGTAAAGATATTTTGATGTGTACTCCCAATATATTTTAATCGTGTATCTACTTATTTATATATATACACACATACATACACATACATACGTTAGACATGTTCTGCTGCCCTTATCTCATCTATAAAACTTGTAAAAATGGAATGTCAATCAGATTAGGAAAATAGAAAGGACGTGGTTACCGAAATTAGTTTATGAAGCTTCAACATAAATGTAGGGAGTACTGGTATCCTGACCCCGCAGATGATGCTCCCAGTCTTACTCCGCACAGACTTAATGAGCAGCCAGCTCAAAAGCTGGGCTCTGGGCCAGGCAGTGTGGTGGTGACACACGTGCCCATTCCCGAGCTGGCTCACTCCTGAGTTCTCTGCACCCACGGGAGCCCTGCTCTGGACAGATGAGGAACATCCACACATGGGTAATGCAGCTGTTTCTTAGAATCTAAGAGCCTTGAGTCCTGCCTTGATGTGGGGAATGGCAGATCTTTCCCAACTGAAATGAGATTATTGGGGGGAAAAAAAAAATCTCTGATGCAGGATAGAAGGCATTTTGACTCTATGGACACATTAAAGTTATCTGAATGATGGTAGGATAAATTTCAATTACATTATAGGGAGCCAAGGATGACTCAGTATTATACTGGTTCTTTCTCATCATTCAGGTTTCTCAGGTCTCAGCTCAAATGCCACTTCTGCAGACAGGTCTGCCCTGACCACTCTCGTTAAGAATGACCACCCATCAAGTCACTCCCTATCCCTCCACTGTTTTATTTTCTTCACAGTACATATTCTATCGGAATGGCTTACTCACTTGCTTGCGTGTTAATTTTCCTCTCCCTATGCTCCACAAGGGCTGGCACCTTGTTCACCGTGGTCTCCCGAGGGCCTGTAATAACCGTGGCTGGTACAGCGCTCAACAGACACTGCGTCTGTGCACCAAGCCAGAATGCGGCATCTGTAAACCCATGATGTCTAAGACCATGACAGCGAAGCCCCTTGTAATTCGGTGACATCTGAATATTGCCGATAATCAGGATGCCTAGATTACCTAATGAAATGATTCAAAGTCCTTTTTAACTCTAGGTTTTGAGATAATGTATTCACGATGGAAACCAGAAATATAACTGAAGGTAAGTGGAGATAGCAACATTTCAAAAGCTCCTGAGATATTTGAAAATCCCTAAGTGTTATAATATACTGTCGTGTGTGGTCTGAGGACCCAGCGCGAGTCCATGAACTTGCTACTAGTCCACGATAAGGCTCACTAGAGAAGTTGAGAAGAAGTGTCTAGAAACATTTTGGCAAGTTTACATTGCTGTGACATTAATCGGTCTGTGATAGTTTGGAGGAAAAACCTGGTCCTCCACTAAGCAGTGAGTTTGAGAAGCATCTGTTCATAGTTTATCCAGAAATTCACTAAAAAGTAGTAGAAATGTGAATGACCAGACTGGCAAAAATCTTAAATTCTGAAAATAGAAACTAATGATGTAATGTATGGTGATTAACATAATAAAAAAAAAGTGCGCCTTTGACTTACCAAAAAAAAAAAAAAAAGAATGTATCGGTGATGCTGTGGTGCAATAGGAAGTCTTACATGGCTGGCAGGAATGCAAACAGGTACAGCAACTTTAGAGACCATTGGACAGTATTTGCTAGGATTGAAGAAATGCAACCTTATGAGCCAGCAATATCAGTCCTAGTTATATACCCTGAGGAACCCCCTTGCACCCCCACATATATAGGACATACACAGAACATTTAACATCACATTAACATTGCAACAGCAACCTATCAAAAATAACCTAAATGTCCAACATAAGAAGGGGTAAACAAATTACCCCCATAAGAAGGGGTAAATTTATAGAATGGGACATTAGACAGCAAGCGAAACAATACATATTTCAACATGGATTAATCTTACAGATAAAATGTTGAGGGGAAAAAAAGAATTCATACTATATGCCATTTATATAAAATTTAAAATAATGTAAAATGACGTATTTCACTAGAGTTTTAAGCATACAGATCCTGCACGTTTTCTTAGATTTATACTTCAATATTTCGTGGTGCTACTATAAATGGTAATGTTTTTTAAATTTGTTTCCAGATGTTTACTGCTAGCATAGACGGTACAGTTGATTTTGTATATTGACCCCATATCCTACAATCTTTCTGAACTCAGTTATTAGTTCTGACAGTTTCTATGTCAATTCCTTTCCAAATGGACAATCATATCAATTGCAAATAGAAGATTTTAAAAATACAGTTGACCCTTGAATAACATGGGTTTGAAGTGTGGGTCCACTTATACGTGGATTTTTTTTTATGCAGTATAGTCCTGTACGTGTATTTTATCTTTCTTGTGATTTTAATAATTTTTTCTAGCTTACTTTATTGTAAGAATACAGTATATAATACATATAACACACAGAGTATAAATAGTATAAAAAGTATAAATAACGACTATTTATGTTATTGAGAAGGCTTTTGGTCAACAGCAGGCTATTGGTCATTAAATTTTGGGGGAATCCAAAGTTTTCAACTCCATGGACGGTCAGTGCTCTTAACCCCAGCATTGTTCAAGGGTCAACCATAGTATATATATATATACATACACAGTTAAGTTGAACCAGAAGAAATACCAATATTTGACCATCTGACCTATAAATACAGCAATTTCATATGGTTAGACTTAATAAAAAAGTTGAAATTGCATGGGAAATCATAAGCACTGAGTTCAGGATAATGGTTATCTGTGGGAGGAGACAGAAGGGGTTCAATTATATTAGTACAATTTTATTAGCTAAATTGGATGGGTACATGGGTTTTCTTCATGTTAGTCTTTATCCCTTTCAAGTGACCTAAAAATTGCCCTTTGTTTAAGAGCTTGGGATGGTGCCTTCACACAAGAGAAATAACCAAACTTGGAAGTCATTCACCTGTGTCTCACCTGGACGCCTTGGGTGAGCGGGGGCCAAGGCAAGGTCGCACACAGGGAGCTTGTTTGGGGAAGTGACTGCATGGGACAGAGTGGAAACCGTGAAACAGGGAAGGACGGAAAGCCAGTCCTCCTCCTGTCCAGGTTCTGTTATCGACCCGGTCACCTCGGTGGCCAGCCAGGGTGTGATCTGGCCGGGAGCCCCGAGAAGGCGGTGAGAAGACCCCTCAGAGCTGGCTTCCGTGGCAGAAGAAGGGGGGTTCATTCACGGGCTTTAATCCCCCACTGGCCAAGGGTTGCCCTGTGGGATGCGAACTCCCTCCCATTTCCCTTTCTGCACAGGCACTGGGATGGCTGAGGCACCTCACGCAAGCGGCAGAGAAACGCTGGGACGAAATGCTATCCATGGTGTGGCAGAGGTTGCGAGGTTCCACCCACGCACAGGGGGCTGCTCTAGCGACAGCTGGAGTGAAAAGGTGGGCCAAGAGGATGTGAAGTGGGGCAAGGGAGGTGTCCAATACATACAGATCACACACACGTGTGTGTGTGTGTGTATATGCACATAATATACGCATGTATATGTAAAAGCGTATTAAAAGAATGTTAAACTCAAGAAAAAAATTTTTTTTTACTTTTCTTTTTACATATTTTTATTACGGTAAAATATACAAAACACAGAATTTGCCATTTTAACCGTTTTTAAGTGTACAATTCAGTGGCATTAAGTATATTCACACTGTTGTGGAACACCACTATCCATCTTCAGAACTTTGTCATCATCCCAAAGTGAACCTATGGACCCACTAAACTATAACTCCCCATCCCCCATTCCCTCTGGTCCTGGCAACCACCATTCTACTTTCTGTCTCTACGAGCCAGACTGCCGTATCTCATACAAGTGGAATCATACAATATTTGTCCTCTTGTGTCTCTTGTTTCACTCAGTATGTCTTTCAAGGGTCATGCATATTATAGCATGTATCAGAATTTCATTCACTTTTAAGGGTGTATAATATTCCATTGTATGTATATACCACATTTTATTTATTCATTTATGCATCGATGGACCTTTGGGTTGTTTCTGCCTTTTGGCTGTTGTGAAGGATGCCGCTGTGAACACTGGTGCACAAATACCTGCTCGAGTCCCTGCTTTCAGTTCTTTGTGTTTATCTCCAAAAGCAGATTGCTGGATCGTATGCTAATTCCATGCTTAATTTTTTGAGGAACTGCTACACTGTTTTCCACAGCAGCTGTACCATTTAACATTCTCACCAACAATGCACAAAGGTTTTCAATTTCTCCACATCCTTGTCAACACTTTCTCTGTTTTTATGATAGCAGCCATCCTAATGGGTGTGAGGTGGCATCTCATTGTGATTATGATTTGAATTGCCCTAATAATTAGTGATGGTGAACATCTTTTCATGTGCTTACTGGCTATTTGTATATCTTTGGGGAAATGCCTATTCAAGTCTTTTGCCCATTTTTCAACTGCGTTGTTTGGTTTTTGTTGTGGAGTTTTAGGATTTCTTTATAGATTCTGGGTATTAATCCTTTACCAGATAATATGACTTGAAAATATTTCCTGCCATTCTGTAGGTTGCCCTTTCATTGATGGTGTCCTCTGATGTATACATTTTAAATTCTGATAAAATCCAACTTATTTTTTCTATTGTTGCCTGTGCTTTGGGTGTCACATCCAAGAAATCACTGCCAAATCCAATGTCAAGAAGCTTTCCCTCTGTTTTCTTATAAGGTGTAAGATAAGGGTCCAACTTCACTCTTTTGCTTCTGGATATCAAGTTTTACCAGCACCTTTTGTTGAAAAGACTGTCCTTTCCGCATTGAATTGTTTTGGCACCCTTGTTGAAAATCATTTGACCGTATGGGCCAGGGTTCATTCTGGGCTCTATATTCTATCGCACTGGTCAATATATTTGTCTTTATGCCAGAACCACATGGTTTTGTTTGTTTGTTTTTAAAGATTTTATTTATTTATTTGACAGAGAGAGACACAGTGAGAGAGGGAACACAAGCAGGGGGAGTGGGAGAGAGAGAAGCAGGCTTCCCGCGGAGCAGGGAGCCCGATGTGGGGCTCGATCCCAGGACCCTGGGATCATGACCTGAGCTGAAGGCAGACGCTTAACGACTGAGCCACCCAGGCGCCCCAAGAACCACATGGTTTTTAAAAATTTATATTGAAATATAATTGACATATAAGTACCACAATGTTTTGGTTACTGTAGCTCTGTATTAAGGGAATGTATCTTAACATAATAAAGGATATACCACAAGCCCACAGCTAATATCACACTCAATGATGAAAAGGTGAAAGCCTTTCCTCTAAGATCAGGAACAAGACAAAAATGACCACACTCACTACTTTTATTCAACATAGTATTGGAAGTCCTAGCCAGAGCAATTAGCCTAGAAAAAGACATAAAAGACATCCAAATTGGAAAAGAAGTAAAACTGTCACTATTTGCAGATGACATGATATACAGGTCATAGAAAACCCTAAAGACTTCCAAAAAATCCTGCTAAAACTAATTAAAAAAAAAAAGACAACAACTAATAAATTCAGTAAAGTTGCAGGATACAAAATCAATACACAAAAACCTGTTGTATTTCTTATATTTATAACAAACTGCCAGAAATGGAAATTAAGAAAACAATCCCATTTACATTTGCATCAAAAAGCATAAAATACGTACGAATAAATTTAACCAAACAGGTAAAAGATTTGTATATTGAAAACTACTAGACACAAATGAAAGATATTGAAGAATTTATAAATAAATGGAAAGATATTCATGCTCATGGACTGGAAGAATCATTATTGTTAAAATGTCCATACTACCCAAAGCAATCTATAAAGTCAATGTAATTGCTATTAAAATTCCAGTGGCATTTTTCAAAGAAATAGAACAAAGAATCCTAAAATTTGTACAGAACTACAAAAATCCCTGAATGGCCAGAGCCATCTTGAGAAAGAACAAATCTGGAGGATCACACTCCCTGATTTTAAACCATATTACAAAGCTACAATAATTAAAACACTATGGTACTGGCATAAAATCAGACACACAGATCAATGAGACAGAATAGAGAGCATGGATTAAACCCACACATACATGGTCAATTAATTTCCAACAAAGGAGCCAAGAGTATACAATGGGAAAAGGACAGTCTCTTCAATAAATGGTGCTGGGAAAACTGGACAGCTACACACAAAGAATGAAACTCAACCATTATCTTACACCATACACAAAAACTCACTCAAAACGGATTAAAGACTTGATGTAAGACCTGAAACTATAAAAAATCCTAGAAGAAAAATTACGTGATAAGCTCTTTGTCACAGGTCTTGGCAATGATTTTTTTAATCTGACACCAAAACCAAAAGGAACAAAAGCAAAAATAAGCGTGACTACATTAAACTAAAACACTTCTGCACAGCAGAGGAAACCAACAAAATAAAAAGGCAACCTACTGAATAAGAGAAAGTAGTTGCAAGGCATACTTCTGGTAAGGAGCTAATATCCAAAATATATAAAGAACTCATAAACTAAATAGAAAAAACCCACACAATCTGATTTGAAAATGGGCAGGAGATCTGAATAGACATTTTTTTTTTTCTTTTTGAAGATTTTATTTATTTGACACAGAGAGAGTACAGATAGGCAGAGCAGCAGGCGGAGGGAGAGGGAGAAGCAGGCTCTCCGTGGAGCAGGGAGCCTGACACAGGACTGGATCCCAGGACCCTGGGATCATGACCTGAGCTGAAGGCAGATGCTTAACCGGCTGAGCCACCCAGGCGCCCCCTGAATAGACATTTTTCCAAAGAAGACATACAAATGGCCAACAGGCAGACCAAAAGATGCTCAACATCATTAATCATCAGGGAAATGCAGGGGCGCCTGGGTGGCTCAGTTGGTTAAGCGACTGCCTTCAGCTCAGGTCATGATCCTGGAGTCCCTGGATCGAGTCCCGCTGCTTCTCCCTCTGACCCTCCCCCTTCTCATGTGCTCTCTCTCTCATTTTCTCTGTCTCAAATAAATAAATAAAATCTTTAAAAAAAAAAAAAATCATCAGGGAAATGCAGATAAAACCACAATAAGGTATCACCCTCACACCTATTAGAGGGGCTACTGTCGAAAAGAGAGGGGATAAGCGTAGGCGAGGATGTAGAGAAAAGGGAACCCTTGTGCACTACTGGTGGGAATGTAAACTGGTGTAGTCACAGTGCAAAATGGTATGGAGGCTCCTCAAAAAATTAAAAACAGAACTACCATATGATCCAGCAATTCCACTTCTGGGTATTTATCCCAAGAAAACAAAAACACTGACTTGAAAAGATACCTGCACCCCCATGTTTACTGCAGCATTACTTACAATAGCAAAGACAGGGAAACAGCCTAAGTGCCCATCAATGGATGAGCGGATAAAGAAAATGTAGTGTGTGTTGCGTGTGTGCATGTATATACATACATACATACACAACATGCACACACAATGGAATGTTATTCCGCCGTTTAAAAAAAATCAAATCTTGCCATTTAGGACAACATGGATGGACCTTGAGGGCATTATGTTAAGTGAAATAAGTCGGACAGAAAAAGGCAATTACCATATGATCTCCTTTTGATGGGGGATTTAAAAAACAAAACAAACAAAATGAACTCATAGATACAGAGAACAGATTGGTGGTTGCCAGAGGCAGGGGGAATGGGGTGGCAAAATGCGTGAAGGTGGCCAAAAGGTACAAACTTCCAGTTATAAAATAAATATTCTGCAGTTTCAGATATTACCATTAAGGCTTTTATATAAAATTTACCACGACTAAGAATTATGTATAACATGAAGTCCACTGACTGAACTGCCAGTGGAATTTCTGCTGATATGATTTCCAATTTAATTTAGGTTAGATATAATCCCAAATGGTTTTTAAAATGAAAACCGAGAACGCACCACTTTGGCAAGTTAAAGAAAACTTCCTAGGCTACACTTAAAAAAAAAAAAAAAAGAAAAGAAAAAAGAAGTTGGAACAGATACCATTGTGAGGTTTTTTGAGAAAGAATCCTTAGGAATATAATTTTAAGATAAATTAGTAGTACGTGTGGTTTTTCATGGATCACAAATAAACAGCAAGGTTAATGTAATTATTATACGAAAATGTAGAGCTCTTAAAAATTTTGAGAAAACTAGGAAGGACGATTTCAAAAGGTCGGCATCATGGCTGACCTCGAGAAAGAAAACACTTGCCAATGAAAACAAACCTGAAAGGTACAGAACTGGCGGCGGTCATCTCTCCCCCTCGCTCTGCTCTTCACATGTTGTCCGCGGACCTTCCTAATACGTACTTCTGATCGTCACCCCTTTGCTCAGAAGACTATTTCCCGAAGAAGGGCAGCTCCTTAAGCTCCGCAGGATGCCCCACGCTCACCTTTCCAGCTGGATTTAACTTCACTTTGGCTCCGCTTCACCTGTGCACCAGCCACAAGAGCTCCTCCCTGAAGTGACCACACTCTCGGGAGTCAGCTCGTTGGCTCGTTCTGGTCCCTCTGGCCAGAAGTCCCCTTCCATTCCCTGCTAACCTCCTACCCGGCTCACCGTTCTTCTCCAATGCCGTCTCCCCGTAAGATCTTTCACTCCAGCTGGCTGTCCTCCTGTCCTCGGATACCTCAGTGTACTTTCAAGTGCCGCTAAAGGCCCTAGTGTTCCATCTTATTCCGAATTACTTATCATCTCCACGGCAGGACTGTAAATGGCCTGAGGCAGAAGCTGTTTCATTCCTACTCTATCCCTGGAAGCAAGTGACACAGTGCCTTACACACTCGAGGCACTCAGTATGTAGTGAGTCAAACCACATCAAGTTTTCCCCAAGAAAGCCACTGGAAGGAAAACACTTTGGGTGCACAGACAGAAAATTAGGTTTGGTATGTTGAGAAAAAGTCTCTGCACATGCAAAATTTCTACCAATGACAAGAATATTTTACTTTGGTACGACTAAGACCTATAGGCTTTTGTGAGGTCATGATGGGGAAAAAAAAAAAAAAAAGCCACACACAAAACCTCTCTTTCCAGGTAAATAATGAATGAACTAAAGGAGAGCAGACTTTAAAAAATAAACTCAATCATTTTCCCCCAAACTGTAGAAAGTAATACAAGAAATGTTAACAATTCTGTTACAGTGAATTGATAAATAGTCCTAATTATGTCATTAGACTCAGAAAAAAGCTTAAAATACTTCTGGCTTGCGTGAATTTACTTCCAAGTAATAGGAAGCCAGGATAAAAATCACTAGCTTTTCCTTAATCACAGGCTCCAAAAATGAATGAATGAATGAATGATTGAATAAATCAGGACTTAATAAGACCTGAATGAATGAATGAATCAGGACTTCATAAGACCTGGTTCAGAGTTCACTATAAACTGGTGCTTCTCAAAATATTTGTGGGAAAGGACTGGTTTTGAAATACTTCCTATGTGTTGCAGACCAGTACTCTCATAAAATACAATTAAAATGCTGCAGCAATGTTTAAAGCTTGATGCGCGCTTTTTGTACTTGTCATGGGCCAGGAACGAACTCTGCAAACGGGCAGCAGCAATCCACTGTTTCCCCGTAGCCACAAACATTGAACCAATACCAAATGCAGGGGAAGGCAGGATATGAGCCTACCTTCTGCTCTTGCACCTCGAACACAGCTTCATGGACACTGCAAGCAAAAAGTGAGGTAGGCAGATCGCTGAAATCCATCATCTCCTCCAAATCATCTTCATTTTCACCAAAAACCATCTCTTCTTCCTCTTCTTGGTCACTGCTACAGAGATCTGACTGGCTATCATTCCAAGATTTCATAGTGTCCCTCAGCATTATCCCCTAGAAGCAGGTCTTTTCTGTTTTTAAAGTCCTAAGGTGTCTACCAGGCATCTGGTGTTAAAAAAAAAAGAAAGAAAGAAAGAAAGAAAGAAAACAGCATAAAGATAAGACTTTGAAGGCCAAATACTGTTTCAGTCAATTCTCAAGACAGCAGTTCATCAATGGAAGCAATTTTATTCAGGAAAGATTAACCAGAGTTTAAATCAATTCATTACAGTCCTCATAAATAACATCTATATATTCTAATTTGATTTGCTTAGCATATTTTATGTAATATATTTCACTGGCAATGATGTATGACAAAAAAAAGGCAAAAAGTTTTCTAGGGAAATTGAGAAAAAAAAAGGGGGGCAATACAAAATGAGCTAGCATGAATCTGTATGCTAGTTTACAAGCAGTAGGAAAGCAAATGTGAACCAGAACTGCCTTCACATATTTGTTTTGGGTTTTCGGTCTACAACACGGAAACTGGCAGCGTTTTAAAACCCACACAATCCATGCACCATCTGCACCGTGAAATCTGTCTGCAATGACACGACTTCACCTTTCTTAACCAATCTGTTCTTTTTGAATATACTCCCAAAGAATTAAGTTCCACAGAACCAGAAGTTCTATACAAAGTGGGTCTTTGTTAATACTAGAAATATTTAGGGCACCTGGGTGGTTCAGTCGGTTAAGGGTCTGACTCTTGGTTTCAGCCCAGGTCAGGATCTCAGGGTGGTGAGATGGAACCCCGTGTCAGGCTCTGTGCTGGGTGTGGAGCCTGCTTAAGATTCTCTCTCTTCCTCTCCCCTCCCCCACCCCGAATAAATAAATTAAACAAAAAAGATTTTTTTAAAGTCAAAATCTGACACAGACAACAATCAAAGAGATGTCCTTTTTCTGAGCGTTTAAAAATTAATCAAGGCATGGAGCCGATAGTGTCCCTCTGTTAAATAATGGAACACAGTCTGTCTTATATGGACTTTATGTGCATGTCTGTCTCCTCTGATGAACTCTAAGCACAGTGCCTTGAGCATAACACCTTTCAAGATGCTGAAATGGAATTTAAGAAATACGAATCAGGCACAGAAAAATTAAGTGATCGTGATTATTACTAGCTATACTACTTCATTTGTGATTTTCCATGTTATTTCAAAGAACACAATGCTGTAAATATATGGCTCATACAGTGTACGTAACAGATGTTAATGATAGGCTAAAAACAGCAGAGTTGTTTTTTTTTTTTTCCTTTCCATTATTCAACTACACCCATCAGGAAAGACTAATCCCCAAAAGTAAAATCCTTACTCATTTTAATAAACGTTTTCTGAATGCCCACTGCATGCCAGGTATTATTAGGGATATTAGACGAGTAAGAAATAGTTCTTAACCTCAAGGAGCTACCACCAAAGCAGAATTTCTTCTCCTCCACAATGCTAACCACTCCTAAAGGATCTCATTCCATGAATTAGCTCCTATACTTTCAATTTCTCCTTCTGTTCCTTTTCCTGGGTAACCACACCTCTTCAAGATTCCCACCCCCACCCACTCAATCTTAAAAAAAAAAGAACACCTTTCCTTGTGGATTCTACCTTCCCCTCCATCTACCTCTCCGCCTGCCTCTCCTTCACCTTTCCTACCAATTCCCTGGAAAAAGTAACCTGTTCTGCTGTGTTCTGTTCCTCAACTGCAGTCACCGGAAAATTCGGTGCCACTGGGCTTCTGCCACTGCCGTTGGGCTGAAACCGGCCTCAGAGGCACTGCGCCCACCCATCATTCAGCCTGCAACCTCTGCCTTCGGTCCCCGTCCTTCCTGCTCTCCCTCCTCGCCACCTGTCTCTTTCTCCACCCACCCTCTACAACTTCCTCTCTCTGAGGTTTCATCCCCTTCCTTCCTCCTCATCTTATTCTTCTTGGGCGATTTCACCCACACTCGAGCATTTAACCACTTAACCACCAGGGCTTCTCCGCTGTGTTTCCCGCTTACCCCATGCTTCACACACACCATACTGCCTCTTACTTTCCACAACGAATTGTAAGCTGGGAAGGATGTCACCAGAGCAAGAGCAGAATTTGGGGCAATGAAGGGGAGGGGAGAGCTTGGAAAAAGTACATGAGCCCAAGAAATTCTGATCTGCCTCTAGCTCTTTCCTGCCTCCGCACACTGAAAAATCACTGATCTGTAGGATTCATATATCCAGACTCAACCTCTCTCTCCTGACTTCCAGACTTGTATTTTTAGCTATTACACATATCTACCTGGGTAGCCCACAGGTACTATCGTTATTTTAAACGTTATGCCACTAATTAGATTATTGTGCTGGAAGTCTCCAATCGGGAAAGGGGCCTGGCGGGGGGGGGGGGGTATCTCACTGGGGTTTTCACTGTAATCTTTTCTTCAAGACTAAATTGTCACTTAGAGTTCATAGCTCTCAGAGCACTTTGTTCATTTCTCTGTTATATACTTATCCATGACTATTTGTTTACGAAGCACTCCAAGCTACCAGACCAGGAGTGCCTTTGAATCCCCAGGCCCTGGTACAGTTTCTGGCTCACAGCATATGCTAAATTAATAACTGCTGAAGGAAAGCAGCACTGTTTACCCCACTGATATGCAGACAAAGAAAAATTTAATTTTGCGTGAGATTAGAGACAGTTTCCCCATGGATGTTACGGAAAGACTTAAGATGAACAGAATTTCAGGAGAAAAATGATGGGGTGCATTCCAGGCAAAGCCAAGAGTTCATAGACAAAGGCAGGACGGATCAGTGTGCACAAAGATCTGATGTGGCCAGAGGGTACTGTATTTGGTGGAGTGGCATTAGACAAAGTTAGAAAGAGTGGCATGGGCCAAGCTCCTTGAAAGTATAGTTACGGAGTCCCGATATAAAAACCAGTCAATGTCAGCATGCCGATGATGGCTTTTAGGCAGGGAAATGATACAACCAACCCAATTTAACTTTCAATATCACTAAAAGTAGACTGTCTTTATATCTTATCTCTTAGAGGCTCTAATGTTTTTAATCTCGCCCCACTCCCAATCCATTAAAGAGGTGAGGAAAATACTGTGCCTGGTATTTTGGAGGCTGGAAAGTTGGGGAGTTCTGAATGGGTAGATTTGGAAATATGAGAAAATCAAGCTATCTTTGATAAGATTTGTTCTTTCAAGATCCTTCCTCCAACCCCTAAAAAGGAAAAAAAACAAAATCAGAGCATAGGAAACAATCCCTCACTTGACTTAAAAAAAAAAAGATTCTTAGAATGTTATACCTTCATTTCCTGTTTTCTACCTTCACTTTGGGGTGACTTTCTTTTGACAAAATTTCAAACAGAAAAGTAAGAATAGTACAAGGAATTCCTGTATACTCTTTACCCAGAGTTACCAATTAATTACATTTTTGCCCATTTTAAAAATCATTCTATTTCTTTTTTTTTTTAAGATTTTATTTATTTATTTGACAGAGAGAGACACAGCGAGAGAGGGAACACAAGCAGGGGGAGTGGGAGAGGGAGAAGCAGGCTTCCCGCCGAGCAGGGAGCCTGATGCGGGGCTCGATCCCAGGACCCTGGGACCATGACCTGAGCCGAAGGCAGTAGCCCAACGACTGAGCCACCCAGGCGCCCCAAAATCATTCTATTTCTAAACATATACTTTTCCCCCTGAACCACTGAGAGTAAGACAACTGTGTTGTCTTTACTCCCAAGTATTTCACTGTGTGAGAACAAGATCATTTTCTTACACAATCCACAGTACAATTATCAAAACCAGGAAATTTAACACTGATATAATACTGTTACCTAAATCAGCATCTATATTCAAATTTTGTCAGTTATCCCAATAATGTCCTTATGGTTATTTTCTCTTCAAATTTTTTAGATTATTGTTAAATAATTTGCCTTTTGTCCCAAGATATTTCAATAATCTTTATAGTATTGCTACATTTTCTTCACATACACATTATTGTATATTTGCTACATTTTAAAAGATTGGATTTTGGGGTGTCTGGGTGACTCAGTTGGTTAAGCACCTGACCCTAGATTCAGCTGGAGGCATGATCTCAGGGTCATGAGATCGAGCCCTGCATCAGCTCTGTGTTAGGTGTGGAGACTGCTTAAGATTCTTTCTCTCCCTCTCTCTTTGCCCCTCCCTCTCAAAAAAAAAAAAATAGTAATAATTAAAAAAATAAAAGGATGGATTGATGAAATATCACAGTAACCACAAACAAGTCTGAACAGGCTTTAAGTATATCTCAGGAAGATTCAGGCTCCACAATCAATTTTCTAGATTTAAACTCTAGATTTAAGCTCCCCCAGTACTCTATATTAGGCAAATTATTTTGCTTCCCTTCCCATTTCCTCAACTGTAAAATAGAATTATAAAATAATAACCCTTAACCAATAAGGATGCCAGAAAGATTAAACGCAAAGTGCTCAGAACAATGCTTTGCATATAGTTAGTCCTCAACAATTATTTTTACATATGCACAATCTACATCAAGGCATTGCTGGGTTGAAAGGATGCCAATAATATCAGAACCATCAGTGGAACAGATATTAAAACAATAAAATGAAAAAAATACATAACCATATTATCTAATTCCAAGCAACAAAAAGGCTACAAGAAATAAAATGAATGCTTTGTATCATTTCATGAAAACTGTTCAGTGGCAGATGGGACAATGAAACCAGCTCAGAGCAATCACTGGCAGTAGTAATTTGGCTCCAGGAAGAACACATTTAAAGATTTAAAAACAGAGAGCTAGCTGGAAAAAAAAAAGGCCACAGTTCCTTTTTTATTGGCTTCACGGAATTTTATGTTGTAATTCAGTGCACACAATATTAGAGATATTATCTTTCAGATGATGGTTCTCTTGCTGAACGCAAGCCAGGACATTTTTTTGGATATAGCTTAAGTCAACATCATCAACCAGTTCATAATTTTCTGACATCATAAATGCAGTTAGATTTGAACAGAGAGAGAGATGATCAAAATCAACCAGTGGAAATGACAATCTTAGCACATCTGTACAGAAATCATTTTATAAAGTGACTCTGCTGGTATTTAACAAGTAGCTTGGTTTTATTAAGACAAAGAAAAAGGTTGCAAAAGTACACTGTTTCTATACTGTTGGTCCTGAAGTTTACTAACCCAGGGAAATCCTGACTGGTTTAACAGAAAGGGCTGAACCAATATCCTCCAGCTTCTGTAAGCAAAGGTCTGTGCTAATCGGGGTTTAGCGTCATCTCAGGGCATATGTAGCTGTGGCCGGCTTCTGGCAAATTGTTTCTTCATGGAAATATCAAATGAGTGGAAAACTCCAAGTAGCATGACCATCCGCTCTACTACGAGCATTGTGACAAAAGTAATCCATCAAGGCAAAATGTAAGGCATGTGCATTTGACCTTTGCATTTTAAGTTTTGATCAAGAAAAGGTAAATTCCTCCTCCTCCAGGATTTTTTTTTTTTAATAATTTTTCAAAATAGTACACTTCTCAACTTGGTGAACTTTTAAAATGCCTTAGCTAGATGCACTTTATTATTTTTTGATGTATTCAAAATGCTACTGAACAATACTGGAAACAAACAGGTGCCCCCTTTCCAGCTCTACATGTGCCCTGCTGAATAACCTTGCAGTAAGTCATTTGGCTTTTTATTTGTTCTCTCATATATAAAATAAGGACAATACTCACAGATGTTGTTGAACTACTAAATTCCTTTTAAAACCTTCTAAATTAGAATTTAGACTAAATTTCTTTTTTCAAAGAAACCCTCAGAATTGTCAATATGGGGGCCCTGAATGGCTATCATGTAAGTCTCCAACTTCTATTCCCTCCTTATTTACTATTTATAGGTAGACTTTTACTGCTTTTTAGTAGTCGTGGCCAAAAAAAAAAATTTTTTTTGATGCAAAACTAAAGTAGGTGAAAATTAGATTTTTGTATTTTTTATGTTTCAGTGACCTATGGCCTCTTTTCACAGATAATTTAGAATTGGTCCTATTATAATTATTGAGCTTCAGTGCTCCACCAGGAATAGTGGTATTTCGTAGTGAGAGAGAGAGAACAGAAACAAACAACAACAACAAAAATCAACTGTGGGAACAAATGAAAATAATAGGTTTTAAAGACCTATTAAGGTAGAGATATAAAAGACTGATGCTATTTGTTTTGCTGTACGTAATGCATTTTCCCTCACTAGAACCTCTACATTCTACAGGGAGAGTGGAGATCCACTGTCTGACCCCCACCTTCTGGGGATTTTTGGGGGGTCTAAATAACAAATGGTATTGAAACTTTGGAGCTTCCCTTATTTCACAGGCTTCAGCCTAATGGATTTCCAAATCACACTATTTATCATGATGTTTTGCTTAAGTCTTTTCAACCAACAAATCCTCTGGCACCATACAAAATGTGTTTTCATTTGTAACCCCTGACATCCCACATGTTTAAAAGCTTTACAGATGTTACACTTAAATAATGGGGAAAAAATCCTGTTTTCCCTAATAGCAATGAAATCTCTTCCCACGCCAGGAAAGAAAAGGTTTGCCGTGGCAGTTAAATGTAAAGCTGACGGTATGACTGAAGAAGGGGCACAGTCCTCAAGCCTTTCTTCCTCCATCAAAAATTCCTCAATACCAACAAAAAGTCCCTGTCAAAAAGTACAAATTGGTGTGAGGCACAAAAATCTATACCCTGAGTCTCAATGTTGTATTTTTTATAATTAAATAAACTTAACCAGAGCTAATGAAATAGTCTTAGATTATTTTGAATCATATGCAGCAATAGCTAGAAATACGTCAGTTGCTTCTCTCACCAAATAGTACATCAGAGACTTCCATGAAATGCAGAGAATTCTATGAAAAGTGCAAATAAACGTGGTGTGCTAGGTGATTTTCAGTACAGGGGAGAGAGTATTTCTGGCTTTGAGCACTACACTAAAACAACACTTTAACGAACCCTGGTTTGTCACTGAAACGGGTCTGACCTGCTGCCGACACTAGACTCCTAATCCCTGAGGGCGATGATCAGATTTTGCACCGAAGCTGGAGTGAAGCAATCTGAAAACAGACCACTATCACTCTACCGGTCCAGACAGCAGATGGAAGCAGACAGACAAGTTTCACGAAGTTAGCGAGTTAAGTAAAGCGATGGCTAATCGTGCATTATCAAGGGGCAAGCGGGTGGAGAGGGGCTTCGAACTCCTGGCCGTCCCTGTTTTCCCGACTGCACCTTTCCTGCCTTCAGTAAAGCTGGGCCCGTCAGCTATTCCAAGAGTCAAACTGTTGCGAGAAAACTGGTGGTGGACAGGAGAGAACAATTTTCTTGGTTTTGTTCTCCAAGGCACCACCCCAGAGCTGCCGGAGAAGACGCAGGGCGCGCGAGGGACAGGACCCTGGACGCGCAGCATCTCTAGGGTCTCGGGCACTGGAACGCCCACCTCTCTCGGGTATCTGCGCTCCGTTTCTATCTTTTTCTTTAACTTTCCGCACCCCGCGCCCCCCACGCTCCCCAGTGCTGCTTGCAGACCCGGCTGGGAGAAGCCGCGCGCCGGCCCCACGCTGCGAAGGGGACTCACCTGCGCGCTTGGCCGCTGCAGGAAGGAGGGAAGGCGGGCAGGGGCGAGGCCGGGGCGGCCCGACGGGCTACGCGGGAGCCGGGGCGCCGCGAAGAGCGGGGCCCGGGGAGACGCGGCGGGCGGCTGGCGGCGACCGGGGCACAGTTCGCGCGGCTCGGGCCGCCCGCAGCCTCGCCGCCACGCCCTCGACGCTCGCCGGAGCCGCAGCCTCGCCGTGGGCGGGAGCGGCGTCAGGGCCCAGCCGGGCTGCCGGAGTCGCGCGCGCGCGTCCCCGCCCCGCCCCCTCCCCCTCCCTCGGCGGAGCGCGCGCGGCGCAGGCGCCCGAGGTCGGCGGCCGGCGGGGCCGCGCCGTGCCCGGACGCCAGCAGGAAGCGGCCCCGCCCCTCGCGCGCGGCCTTGGGGGCGGGGCGGAGCGGGCCGCGCGCGCGCACTTGGCGGGGACCGCTGGGCTTGCTGGTTCCCGGGCCGTGGGGCGCTGTGGCTGCTGCGCTGGAGCGGGGCTTTAGGTACCCGACGACGGGACCTTTGGCGCCCTTCTCATCTCCCACCGTGGCCACAAATAGTTTATCTCCTTCTCAGGTTAGCTCCATGTGTCGGCCACAAGAGTAGTTAGTGGGAGTATTAGGGACATTTACTGAGCGCCAGTTACTATGTACAGTGCGCCGCGGGCTTGGCGAGCTTTACCCCGTTTAACCTCACGGTGACCGGCGAACCGGATATTATTAGCCAGCTTTTATAGACGTGCTGAATTGCCCGAGGAGAGGCAGCGGCTAGCGCGTAGCTGAGCCGTCGGCAGACCGAGTGTGCAGCTCCGCAGCCTGGTCTCTTCACCGCGGTGGGATTCCGCCGCCGCTGCCGCAGCCTCCTCCCCCCCCCCCACTACTCTCCCCCCCCCCCCCCCCCCCCCCCCCCCCGCCTCTTTCCCCTCCCTCTTCTTCCTCCCCCGTACGTGTTAACATTATGTACAGTGTTAATAATATTTACATTTTTAGTGCTTTACTTTCCATTTACAAAATACTTCTCACGCACACTCTTGTTTGCTGCTCTCAGAAGCCCCGGGAGACAGGGGGACATAATTATGTTCATTTTACAAATAGAGCAAGCACCTAAGCTAGTCAGTGAGTTGTCCGAAGTTACAATGGTAGGCCTGGGGCTCTTTGGCTGTTATTATTATATTTTCTTGTTCTTTTTTCTTTTTACAAGGCAACTGAGCCAAGCTTGGAAGTGAGCCTGTGTCTCTTCCCTTAGCTCACCGAGAGGGAAACAGAGGCAGAAAACAGGAAAGGACTTTGTCTTAAGGGTGCAATTGGAAGAAAATCAGTTCTGATCACCCACCCCTAGCCCCCTCAGAGGCAAGGTAAAGCAAATTGAAGGTCAAAATCCAGGAGGCAGTGTTGTCAGGCACTCAGCACCCTGGGCATGGGGTGGAAGAAGGATTAAAGTGTCTGGAATACATCTAATGGCTGTTAGATTTACACTAAGGAGACGAGGTTGGATTATGGTCCCAATCACCCTAACGACTGACCCTCCGCCATCAGAGAGATCACCCTTCCTGCTTACTGCTCATTGCTTCTGTTGTTTCTGCTGCTTCCAACCCTGCTGCCCCTGCTGGGGACCTTGACCTAACCAAGATCTTCCCTTTTATCCATTTCACAAATATTTATTGAGAGCCACTTTTTTCATCAAAGACACCCGAAGAACTGCAAGAATTTTTTCTTCTCTAGGTGACTCTGACCCAGCAACTTGGGCAAAAAATTGAGTTTTTAGGTCAAATGAGTCTGGGAACTGCTGCATTCTGTACCACTGCTTGAGGATCCATGATGCTTGTCAACACAGAAATGGTTCTGAGAGGCCCTTATGTAAAAAGACCGTGTTGCCTTGTTTAACCCAGAGTTCTCCTTGAGGTATTAGGCTGGGCCCTGGGCTGTTCAGGGTAATGTCCACACAGATCTACCCTATCAGGAGCTCACAGATAGAGGAGACAGATGAGCAAACAAGTAACTGTGAGACAGTTTTATACATGCACTAATAGAGCATTTACAAAGTGCTGACAAAACAGAGGAAGAAGTGAGCAATTCTGCTGGGAAAATGGAGGGAAAGACATGCAGATAAGACAGTGTTTGAGTAGGATTTTTCCAGGTGGAGAATATGGGCAAGGGCACTTCATAGTAACTACAGCATATTTAGAGACATATAAGTATACCTTTGTGTTGGTCTTTGGGGATCAGTATTAAGTATTATTCAAGAGGGGTTTTTTTTTGCATGTAGTAAACCCAGCTGGGCTAAGCAGCAAATGGAATTCATTGCTTCATGTAACAGAAAAGGTATGGGTTCCAGGCAGACTGGATCTGGGGGCTTAAAACTATGACATCAGAACTTAGTCTTTTTTTTTTTTTTTTTTTTAGATTTTATTTTTAAGTCATCTCTACATCCAACATGAGGCTTGAACTCACAACCCCAAGATCAAGAGTCGCCTGCTCCATTATTCACCATGACCAAGTGGGATTTATCCCTGGGCTGCAAGGTTGGTTCAACATCCGCAAATCAATCAACGTGATACAATACATTAACAAAAGAAAAAACAAGAATCACATGATCCTCTCAATAGATGCAGAAAAAGCATTTGACAAAGTACAGCATCCTTTCTTGATCAAAACTCTTCAGAGTATAGGGATAGAGGGTACATACCTCAATATCATAAAAGCCATCTATGAAAAACCTACAGCGAATATCATTCTCAATGGGGAAAAACTGAGAGCTTTCCCCCTAAGGTCAGGAACGCGGCAGGGATGTCCACTATCACCACTGCTATTCAACATAGTATTGGAAGTCCTAGCCACAGCAATCAGACAACAAAAAGAAATCAAAGGCATCCAAATTGGCAAAGAAGAAGTCAAACTCTCACTCTTTGCAGATGATATGATACTTTATGTGGAAAATCCCAAAGACTCCACCCCAAAACTGCTAGAACTCATACAGGAATTCAGTCAAGTGGCAGGATATAAAATCAATGCACAGAAGTCAGTGGCATTCCTATACACCAACAACAAGTCAGAAGAAAGAGAAGTTAAGGAGTCGATCCCATTTACAATTGCACCCAAAACCATAAGATACCTAGGAATAAATCTAACCAAAGAGGCAAAGGATCTGTACTCAGAAAACTATAAAATACTCATGAAAGAAATTGAGGAAGACACAAAGAAATGGAAAAACGTTCCATGCTCATGGATTGGAAGAACAAATATTGTGAAGATGTCAATCCTACCTAGAGCAATCTACACATTCAATGCAATCCCCATCAAAATACCATCCACTTTCTTCAAAGAAATGGAACAAATAATCCTAAAATTTGTATGGAACCAGAAAAGACCCCGCATAGCCAGAGGAATGTTGAAAAAGAAAAGCAAAGCTGGCGGCATCACAATTCCAGACTTCCAGCTCTACTACAAAGCTGTCATCATCAAGACAGTATGGTACTGGCACAAAAACAGGCACATAGATCAATGGAACAGAATAGAGAGCCCAGAAATGGACCCTCAACTCTATGGTCAACTAATCTTCGACAAAGCAGGAAAGAATGTCCAATGGAAAAAAGACAGTCTCTTCAACAAATGGTGTTGGGAAAATTGGACAGCCACATGCAGAAGAATGAAACTGGACCATTTCCTTACACCACACACAAAAATAGACTCCAAATGGTTGAAAGACCTCAATGTGAGACAGGAGTCCATCAAAATCCTAAAGGAGAACACAGGCAGCAACCTCTTCGACCTCAGCCGCAGCAACTTCTTCCTAGAAACATCGCCAAAGGCAAGGGAAGCAAGGGCAAAAATGAACTATTGGGACTTCATCAAGATAAAAAGCTTTTGCAAAGCAAAGGAAACAGTCAACAAAACCAAAAGACAACTGACAGAATGGGAGAAGATATTTGCAAATGACATATCAGATAAAGGGCTAGTATCCAAAATCTATAAAGAACTCATCAAACTCAACACCAAAAGAACAAAGAATCCAATCAAGAAATGGGCAGAAGACATGAACAGACATTTCTCCAAAGAAGACATCCAAATGGCCAACAGACACATGAAAAAGTGTTCAATATCGCTTGGCATCAGGGAAATCCAAATCAAAACCTCAATGAGATACCACCTCACACCAGTCAGAATGGCTAAAATTAACAAGTCAGGAAATGACAGATGTTGGCGGGGATGCGGAGAAAGGGGAACCCTCCTACACTGTTGGTGGGAATGCAAGCTGGTGCAGCCACTCTGGAAAACAGTATGGAGGTTCCTCAAAAAGTTGAAAATAGAGCTACCATATGATCCAGCAATTGCACTACTGGGTATTTACCCCAAAGATACAAAAGTAGGGACCCGAAAGGCTACGTGCACCCCGATGTTTATAGCAGCAATGTCCACAATAGCCAAACTGTGGAAAGAGCCAAGATGTCCATCAACAGATGAATGGATAAAGAAGATGTGGTATATATATACAATGGAATATTATGCAGCCATCAAAAGGAATAAGATCTTGCCATTTGCAACGACGTGGATGGAACTGGAGGGTATTATGCTGAGCAAAATAAGTCAAACAGAGAAAGACATGTATCATATGACCTCACTGATATGAGGAATTCTTAATCTCAGGAAACAAAGTGAGGGTTGCTGGAGTGGGGGGTGGGGTGGGAGGGATGGGGTGACTGGGTGATGGACACTGGGGAGGGTATGTGTTCTGGTAAGCGCTGTGAATTGTGCAGGACTGTTGAATCTCAGATCTGTACCTCTGAAACAAATAATGCAATATATGTTAAGAAAGAAAAAAAGAAGAAGAAGAATGTAGCAGGAGGGGAAGAATGAAGGGGGGGAAATCGGAGGGGGAGAAGAACCATGAGAGACGATGGACTCTGAAAAACAAACTGAGGGTTCTAGAGGGGAGGGGGTTGGGAGGATGGGTTAGCCTGGTGATGGGTATTGAGGAGGGCACGTTCTGCATGGAGCACTGGGTGTTATGCACAAACAATGAATCATGGAACACTATATCTAAAACTAATGATGTAATGTATGGGGATTAACATAACAATAAAAAAAATTTAAAAAAAAAAAAAAAAAGAGTCGCCTCCTCCACCGACTGAGCCCACCAGGTACTCCCGGATTCAGTCTTTATTCACCACTTCCTGACTGTTTTCCTTTGTGTTGATTTTTCACGCTCAGGCTGCCTTTCTCCATGAGATGGCAGAATGGCTGCTTACAACTTCACATCACGTCCTTACCAACAGAAAGAGAGTTTATTTTCCTCGTGGCTGTCAACAAAAGTCCTGGCACTGCCTCTTGTTCAGATTTGGGTTACTGGTGCATCAATAAACCACCCTCTTGAGAAGGGGCCTGGGATATTCTGACCGCCCAGGCCTGGGGGCGCATGCTCTCACCTCTGGAGCTGCGATGCAGTGAGGTCGGCCGCTCTCAAATCTCACAGGCTGAGAACTGAGGAGAGGTGGCTTCCTGTGTGAGGGTATTTTCTGTTGGTCCCTTTAGGTGATGCACTCTCTGCCCTTTTCCTTCCTGATTTGTATTTCAGGAGGCCGACCTGCGTAGATGGCTTCAGCGGGTCCAGTCTCCTCTGGCTTCCAGTTGAATTTTTCCAATAGAAGACGTTAGGAGATCAGAGCGGGTGGAAGAAGATGAAATGAGGGTTTTACTCTACAGGCCCCTTCCCTCTCAGGTTCCTGCAGGTTGGCTGCATACATCTACTGAGGCTTCTGTGAAGTGTCCTACAGATCTCTCCTCTAGTTTTGCTAAGGTCTTTCTTCTCTTAGCCTAGAGGTGGTCATGGCTCCCCTCCACTGGCAGCCGCAGGGTACCATACCTCTTCCATCCCTTCTTGGTTCCCTCAGCCCTGGCCACACACTTGTGAGTAACTTTTACCAAATGCGCCTCTGATTAATCTTTTCCTGGAACCCTGATGGTTACATTCACCAAAGGTCATTCAAGTGTCTACTACTAAAAGGAAGGGAAACGAATACAGAGTGGTTTGGTAGAGCTATGGCAGGAATGCAGACCAGGGATGATAGTGCCTTCAACCAGGGTCACAGGGAAGCATGTGGTGAAAAATGGTATGATCCTGACTGTATTCTTATTTTTTTAAAGATTTTATTTATTTAAGAGAGAGAGAGAGCGAGCACACAGATGGGGGGAGGGGCAGAGGGAGAGGGAGAAGCAGACTCCCCAGTGAGCAGGGAGCCCGATGTGAGGCTTGATCCCCGGACCCTGGGATCATGACCTGAGCTGAAGGCAGACGCTTAACCGACTGAGCCACCCAGGCGCCCCCCTGCCGACTGTATTCTAAAGGCAAAGTTAACAAAATTTGCTGATGAATCATATGTAAGTATGAGCATTCGAGAGGAGTTGAGGATGGAAGCAGTTGGAAGACATAGGTCTGGAGCCCATGGTGAGGTCCCACTGGGCGTGGTGATTTGGGAGGGAGGTGTGATGGGTAGTTGAAATCATGGGCTCAGATGAGATGAGAAGAGCAAGTGGAGTAGAGCACAGAAAGAGCAAAGGACAGAATCCAGAACAGCGTCAGGTCTTTACATGGTAGGCAGAGGGTTGCCACGTCGTATCCATCAGCTAGGTTGTGAGCAACTCGAGAACAAGAATGGAATCGTCCACATCTTTCCTCTTTCCCATTTTGTGTCCAGCAAGGTTTACACAGTTTCACATTTCTAACACTCCCTTCTTCTCCTGAGGTCTGAGTTATAGGCAGAAAAAAAAAGAAAGAGAAAATGACCCCTTGTGGCTCAATTCATTGAAAGCTGTGCCAAGGTTGATAAGCATTTTGCTGTCCTGGAAAATGCAAATAGAACCTGTCAGATGATGCTATGGATCCTCAGCAGCTCAACGCCTGCCTTTCAGGGGAATTTCCAGATAGGCGATTTCATTTCAGATTTTGTGATTCTTGTTTGATTAGATTTAAAAGTCAATACTTTAAGAAGTCATTATGGAAGTAATAGAAGTAGTCAAAGATCTCTTTCTCACACTCATGCATTGCTGGTGGAAAATAGGATACAACCATTTTTGGAAATTGTTTGCCAGTTTATCAATCTAAATGTACACCTATCCTATGACCCAGAAATTCTACTCCTAGTTATACACTCAAGAGAAATGTAAGCATAGATATACACACACACTGCTCTTAATATCTTTATTCATAATATCCTCAAACTGGAAATATTCCAAATATCTGTCAAAAGAAGAATGGAGATGGGGCGCCTGGGTGGCTCAGTCGTTAAGCGTCTGCCTTCGGCTCAGGTCATGATCCCAGGGTCCTTGGATTGAGCCCCGCATCGGGCTCCCTGCTTGGCGGAAAGCCTGCTTCTCCCTCTCCCACTCCCCCTGCTTGTGTTCCCTCTCTTGCTATCTCTCTCTGTCAAATAAATAAATAAAATCTTAAAAAAAAAAAAAGAAGAAGAATGGAGAAACTATGGTATATTCAAACAATGAAATAGTACAGTCATAAAAAGAAATGAACTACTGATACACATAGCAACATGAATACATCTCAAAAAAAATCATTGAGCAAAAGAAACCAGACACCAAAGAGTTGTGGATGTGATTCCATTCGTATGAAGTTCAAGAGAAGGCAAAACTCATCTCTGGTGATACAATCAGAATAGTGACTACTTCTGAGGGGTGGGATTGAGTAGAAAAGGCATGAGAGCACATTTGGGGCTTATGGGAAATTTCTTTCCACATTATACATTCAACACGTATTTATTGGATATCTGCTATTTGCCAGGCACTGTTCGGGGCACTGGAAATATAGCAGTTAACAGAACAGACCAAGGCCCTGCTTTTATACAGATCTACCCCGACTCTTTTCATTGGCTGCATGGCATCAATGCATTTTTTTTTAAGATTTTATTTATTTTTGAGAGAGAGAGAGAGAGAGAGAACAAGCAGGGGGAGCATCAGGCAGAGGGAGAAGCAGGTTCCCCACTTAGCAAGGAGCCCGATGCAGGACACGATCCCAGGATCCTGGGATCATGACCTGAGCCAAGGGCAGATGCTTAACTGACTGAGCCACCCAGGCGTCCCTCAATAAATTTTAAATAGAAAAAAGTGGCCTGTCTTTAAATATGGATAATGACAAGCCTCAGGAAATTTCTTCTACCTTTTTTAGTTGCTGATGGGAAGGTAGCAAAATATAGCAGAAAGAGCCCGGGATTTAGGGGGTCAGCTCCACCATTAACTAGTTGTGTGACCTTTGAGCAAGCTCATTAAACCTACTGAAGCTTACTTTTCTCGTGTGTCAAATGGCATTGATGATACCTGCTTTGGTATCTGCAACCTGCAGGGTTGTTTTATAAAGTGCCAGACACATTACAGATGCTCAGGACACACTATTGGTTTATAATCAGTTTATAAGTAAATTTTATTCAAGGCAGCAATATTTTGCCTCCCTTGCAGGCATGTATGACTTAATTTTGCCCAAAGAGATATGAGCAAAAAGAAGCTGAATTAGCTGGGAAGAGGCACCCTTTTGCCCTTCTACCATTTCTCTTTCTTCTAGCCTGCGATGTGAATGTGATGGCTGGAGCCCCAGCAGCCATTTTGGATCAGGAGGTAACCCTGAAGATCGAATGCTGGGATGGTGGATCAAAAAGATAAGGAGCCTGAATCCCTTGTGATACTAGAGCTGCCACGCCAGCCCCAGGTTGCCTATATCTAGACTGCCTTTACTTTACTTTACTATTGCAGCTAAACCTAATCCCCACTGATATACCCTGTAAGTCATCCCACCGTCTAGTCTGTTCACTGATATATCCTTAGCTCCTATAACAATTTCTGGTTTCTGATACATAGTAAGTGCTCAATAAATGTGGAAGAGAGGAAGGGAGGGAGGGAGGAAACAGAGTGCTAATGATTGTGAGAGAACATGTAGAGAGAAAGGAAGAAGACTGAAGATAGAAGCCCCCCTGCCAATTCATTTGGTCTCTCTCTCTCTCTCTCTCCTCTCCCTCCCACCTCTCAGGCTCATTAATGTGCATCTGGGCTTACTAGATATTTAAATTCCTAATCTGCCTCACACTCTAGATCTCCTATGGGATTTGTCTCACAGATGGTACCTTTTACTGAAGAGCCTTAAATTAACCTGCTTCCCTCAAACATCCTCATTTGTCTCCCACTCCTGGAAAATCAGTCATGCCCCCAACAGGAGAGTTGCAACATGATCCAATAGCTCACTGGAGGAGTGGACCTTCTTACCAGCACCACATTCAACATTGGTTGGGAGATGCATCGTGTAGATTTTTTATATTTTTAGTTTTCCCATTATAAAATTACTCCTGCCCCGTACAGATAATTTGAAAACAAAGGATAAATAAGAAATCACTTACAACCTCATGGTCTAGCGATAGCCACTATTCAGTATTTTGGTATATTTCCTTCCAATCTTTTTTTTTAAAGATTTTATTTATTTATTTATTTGAGAGAGTGAGAATGAGAGAGAAAGAGAGCACATGAGAGGGGGAAGGTCAGAGGGAGAAGCAGACTCCCCACTGAGCAGGGAGCCCGATGCAGACCAGATCCCGGGACTCCAGGATCATGACCTGAGCCGAAGGCAGTCGCTTAATCACCTGAACCACCCAGGCGCCCCCTCCTTCCAATCTTTTTAGTAAGATTAGGTATATAATTGGAATCATTCAATTTGGATCTCCCATTTATTTTACTTCAATTATATTGCAAGTGTTCCTTTGTGTTTTAAAATACTATTTTGAAGTATGTTTTTTTGATGGCTACATGATATTGCATTGTGTGTATTCCATTATTCATCTAATCGTTCATTGTTGGAATCAAGATTTCTTTAGAATTTTCTCTTCTATAATTAACAAGTACCTTTTTTTTTTGTTAAGATTTTATTTATTTATTCATGAGAGACAGAGACAGAGAGAGGCAGAGGGAGAAGCAGGCTCCCAAGGAGCAGGGAGCCCGATGCGGGACTCGATCCCAGGACCCTGGGATCATGACCTGAGCCGAAGGCAGACGCTTAACCATCTGAGCCACCCAGGCACCCAACAACAAGTACCTTTTTAAAAACGATTTATTTATTTATTTGAGAGAAGGAGAGCATGAGTGTGTGCCTATGTGTTGGGGGGGCGGGCAGAGGGAGAGGGAGAGAGAGAATCATAAGCAGACTCCCTTCTGAGCACAGAGGCTGATGGGGAGCTTGATCCCAGGACCCTGAGATCATGACCTGAGCTGAAATCAAGAGTCAGCTGCTGGACCAACTGAGCCACCCAGGTGCCTCCAACAAATATATATAAATATATTGTTACATTTATGATGATTTCCTTAGCATAGATTCCCAGAAGAGGTTACTAGGCACTGTTCAGGGCACTGGGAATATAGCAGTGAAAAAAAGCAGGTAGCAAAATATAGTGGAATGTTCTTTACAAAGAACATTTATAAAACTCTTCTTGGAAATTGACAAAATGCATTTCAGAAAGTTGTACAAATCATATACTCCCACATCCTCAGTGTACATTTTACCACATCCTTAATAATATTAGGTTTTGTATTTACTTTTAAAGGCCTTTCCTATTTGGTCAACAGAAACAACCCCACAACATCTTGATTCCTGGAGAGGATGAACGTTTTTTCATGTGTAATTACGAGCTTTCAACATTGAATGATCAATTGTAAGAACATCTTATGTACTGAAGATAGTAACCCTGTGATGATCATACTTGTTGACATTTTCCTTTTTTTTTTTTTTTTTTTTTAAGATTTATTTATTTGAGAGAGAGAGAGAGGTTAGGAGGAGGGGCAGAGGGAGAGTCTCAAGCTGACTCTGAGCTGATCCCAGAGCCTGACGCAGGACTCGATCTGACGACCCTGAGATCATGACCTGAGCCGAAACCAAAAGTTGGATGCTTAACTGCATGTGCCACCCGGGTGCCCCTGTTGGCATTTTTCTTAGTTTGTGTTTTTCCTTTTGAATTTTTTCTTTCTTCTCCTCTCCTTCTCCTTCTTCTCCTCCTCCTTCTTCTTCCTCTCGATATACAGACATTTTAAAATTTTTGTTTGAAGGTAAATGTATCTATCTTTTTTTTTTAAGTCTTATTTATTTGACAGAGAGAGAGAACACAAGCAGGGGGAGCAGCAGAGGGAGAGGAAGAAGCACACTCCATGCTGAGCAGGGAGCCTGATGTGGGGCTCGATCCCAGGACCCCGGGATCATGACCTGAGCTGAAGGCAGACATTTAACCGACGGAGCCACCCAGGTGCCCCAAATGTATCTATCTTTTACCCTCACAATTTCTTTCCTTGCTTTCCCTCTTACTGACATCTAACTAATAGTGACCTTCATTTTGGGGGATGATTTCTATTTTTTGTATTTACCATTTTAGTTCAAGTGAAATGTATAAAAATATGAGGTAAGACTCTAACTTAAATTCTTTTTTTAATAGATTCTTTTTAATCTTTAAGTAATCTCTACACCCAGCATGGGGCTTGAACTCACAACCCCGATATCAAGGGTCACATGCTCTACTTACTGAACCAGCCAGCCGCCCCTTAAATTCTTTTTTCAATGATTCCAACGTTAATGATTAAAGAATCCATTTAATCCACTGCTTGTATATATACAACTTAGTATATATAAAAGCACAGTACATATATATTTCTGGTTATTTCTTCTGTTTCATGGATCCAGCTATTAATAGAAACTGTTTTGATCATTGTAGTTTTATTATCTGGAAGGGAATGTCAGGGTATGGATATTTTCAAATACTTTTCAGAAAAGTTTTACCAATTTATACCGCCTCCTTCCTGTCTCCCCCTTCCCACACCCCTCAAACTGCAGCAGGATCCAAGAGTGCCATTCTCAGGACTGCAGGCATTTTACTGAAAAGTCTCTGGACAACTGCAGTCACATCGGCTTGTGCTCCTGACTAGTTGTTGAACCTCGAGCAAATCTCACACGCTTTCCTCTTCAGCTACATATAAGTAACAGTGTACCTCCCTCTTAAAATGGTTTGGAGGCTCAAACGAACTGTTTATTGAAAGCTCCTGGGAAACGATCAAATCTTAATAGAAATGGAGACAATCGATAACTATTACATTTTTTATAAAGAGAAATGTGTCGTTTAAAAAAAAATGACGTGTGAATAATTTTGAGTACTGGGTATGGGAACAAGTCTTTCAGTGTGTTCTGAAGCCTGGATGCTTCGTTAAGATTTGCTCTTGCTGTGTTGCTCTGAATGACAAAGACTCAGCTCCATCCGCCTACGGACCCAGCGGCTGCTGAATTAACTGCAGATCAGCTCAAGAACCACTGTGCCATGCCACACTGGAAGGAGCCGCCCTTTAAATGTTTCGACCCTTGAATTTGCTAAGTGGAGATATTTCCTGATTAATTTGAGCTGCAGATGGGTTGTGGAGACTAAAAGCTCCACTAAGAGCTAGATGACCATAATTAGGAAAGAAGTATGGCTGGGGTGCACATGGAGGAAAGAAAAAAATGGAACATTAAAAATATGTTCGTATAAACGAACGGGGGATTCGAATTATTTTAATTTTTCTTGACTATCAGTCAGGGTTTGATCAGGGAACAGAAATCACAACAGTGATTTGAACAAAAAGAATTTAATATAAAGAATTGCTGGGGCGCCAGGGTGGCTCAGTCAGTTAAGCGTCTGCCTTCGGCTCAGGTCATGATCCCAGGATCCTGGGATCGAGCCCCTAGTCAGGCTCCCTGCTCAGCAGGGAGTCTGCTTCTCCCTCTACCCCTCCCCCTGCTTGTGCTCTTTCTCTCTCTCAAATAAGTAAATAAAATCTTAAAAAATAGAAAGAATTATTATCTAGATAGAAGGTTATTAACTAGTCACCTAACAGGTAAAAGGAACTCAAAGGGATCGTGGTGTTAGCAACTGCAGGGAAGCAGCTACCATTCCCAGGACGAAAGGAACCAAGGGAAGAGGTTGTACTTATTAAAACTTACAGGGTAAGAGGATATTCAGCCATAAAAAGGAATGAAGTACTGATACATGCCACAACTTGAATGAACCATGGAAACATTATGCTGAGTGGAAGAAGGCGGTCATGTAAGTCCATACATTGTATGGTTCCGTTCATGTGAAAGTCCGGAAGGGGCAAGTCTATAAGGATAGAAGGTGGATTAGCGGCTCCTCGTATTAGCGGAATCACACAGGATTTGTCCTCTTGTGTCTGGCTTATTCACTCAGCATACTGTCCTCAAGGTTTGGCCATGTGCTAGCACGTGTCAGTATGTCCTTCCTTTTAAGGCTGAATAATCTGCCCATGCGTACGCCACATCTTGTCTATCCATTCATCCGCTGATGGGCAGCTTGAGCTGCTTCCATCTTTAGGCTCTCGTGAAGAAGGCTGCTCTGAACATGGGTGTGTTCACAGATGAGTCCCTGCTTTCAGTTCTTTTGTGTACATGCCCAGAAGTGGCCTTTCTGGATCATACGGTAATCTAGTTTTAGTTTTGTGAGAACTCACCTCACTCTTTGCCACAGGGGCTGCGCCATTTTACGTTCCCCCGGCCAGTGCACGAGGGTTCCCACTTCTCCACATCCTCGCCGACGCCTGTTTGTTTCTTTTCAAGGAGATGAAAATGTTCTCAAAGGGACTGTGGTGACAATTACACGTATTTGTGGATATACTAAAAACCATTGAGTTATATACTTTAAAGAGCGCGTTGCATGGTGTGTGAATTATGTCAATAAAGCTGTTGAGAAAAAGCAAGAGGAGGGGCCCCCGACCTTGGGGAGTGCATGCTGACGTCTCTGAGGAGTGGGGGCCACGAAGCTGGTTGTGCCAGGGTTGGAAAGAACTCAAAACTACACTCCACTGCTGCTCTCCGAGGCGAGGGAGTGTCGCTGGGAGATGTGCACGGGGACAGGAAGTAGACAGGAAGGAGTGAGCCCCTTCCTCCTGCAGCCTCACCGTCCCCCTCACAAGTGACCAGGGAGCAGCTGGCCCGGCGGAAGGGTGGCTTGCCGAGTTCCAGCCCCAGCATCCCAATGCCATCCCCTCGAAGGGCAGGTTTGGAGCTGAGAGAAAATAGTTAATGACTTGCTGTCTTAATCGGTTCTGGTTGCTATAATAAAATACCATAAACCGGGTGGCTTATCAACAACAGACATTGATTTCTCAGTTCTGGAGGCTGGAAGCCTGTGATCATGGCGCCAGCGTGGTCGGGTCCTGATGAGGGCCCTCTTTCTGGTGATGGCTGTCTTCTGTACCCTCACATGGTGGGGAGAGAGCGAGCCGGCTCTCCGGCCTCTCCTTGTAAGGGCGCTAATCCCACTCACAAAGGCATAGGATGTGTGCCTATCAACAAATGAAAATACCAACAGTTGAGTTCGTTTTGTGCAGGGTTTCCGCTGCCCTGATAAGAACAAATTACATCTTCATGTATAAGCTATGAAATACAAATTGTATAATATCAGTGATTCCCATACGAGGGAAGTGCTCTTCTCTTTGCATTTAACATGGGTATTGCATGAAATGAAAAATGAATGGTAAAAAATTGTCCCTTTGATGGTAATTTTCCTGCTCTTTGAGCAAGGGGTCCCTGCATTTTCACTTTGTGCCGGGTCCCGGAAGTTGGGGAGCTGGCTCTGCAGCTATCCTAGTTTGGATTGAAAAGTCCTTGGCCTCTCTGCCTTCTCTTGAACTCTTTTCTTTCCTCATGGCCCACCCTGGGCACCGGGTCACGCTAGGCCCAGGCTCTGGGGCCACCTTCCATGCTTCCACCACCTTCCCTGGTTCTCTCACCTCCTCCTTAGTCCTGACCCTGTGGGATTTCCTCATGGCTCCCTGCATTCTAACATCCTCACACCTTTACTGTGTGCCTCATGCTCGGACTCCTTTGCATGGAGTCTCTCTTTTGTTCATTGCTGTATGTAGATACCTAGCACATAATCAGTGCTCAAAAACACTTTTCCAAAAATTTTTTCCCACTTTTTATTATGAAAATTTCAAGTATACATAAAAATCGAGATGATAATTCAGACAACCCTTGTGGACCATGGCCCTCGTTGTCTACATTATCCTGCGTTTTCTGTTTCATCTCACTCATTTGTCTTTCTTTCATGATGATAGATTTCCTCAAATGCCTTGTGATTCTTGGTAGACAGCCCCCAGTTAGGAATAAAGAACTGTGTTGCTTACTATAGAGAGCTGGTGTGGTCTTCCTTTGCAGTTGTGTGGGTCTGTTTACCCAAACCAAGGCCTACTATCCCCTGAATGTGAGGGGTGATTTTTTTTTTTTATCTCTGAGGAAGCGAGCTGGGGCTGTCTATGGCCTCGTGGGTCGGGTTCCAATTCCATCGGACCTCTCCTCCAACCCAGAGTACACAGCCAGCCTTGGTTTCAGCACCTCTGAGGTTCGGCTTCACCGGGCCCCTCCTTTAGACAGAACGTCTAAGTTTTAATAATTCCAACGTCTTCCTCATCTTCCCTCAGCCCTGGGATGGGAGCTGCTTCTTACGTTTGCTGCCTCTATGACGCCTTATTATCCTCTCCATACCTTTCAGTTAGTTAGTTACCAATTCTTTCTATTAAATTCTCTGTTCCAGTAATGGGTGTGGTTTCTGTCTCCTGACTGGACCCTGATTGATTCAATAGCTTCCTAAGAAATTATGGGCGCCGGGGCGCCTGGGTGGCTCAGTCGTTAAGCGTCTGCCTTCGGCTCAGGTCATGATCCCAGGGTACTGGGATCGAGTCCCACATCGGGCTCCCTCCTCAGGGGGAAGCCTGCCTCTCCCTCTCCCACTCCCACTGCTTGTGTTCCTGCTCTCGCTATCTCTGTCTCTGTCAAATAAATAAATAAAATCTTTAAAAAAAAAAAAATTATGGGCGCCTGGGTGGCTCAGATGGTTAAGCGTCTGCCTTCAGCTCGGGTCATGATCCCAGGGTCCTGGGATCGAGTCCCGCTTCGGGCTCCCTGCTCCTTGGGAGCCTGCTTCTCCCTCTGCTTCTCTCTCTCTCTGTCTCTCATGAATAAATAGATTAAAAAAAAATCTTTAAAAAAAAAAAAGAAATTAGGTACTAAGTGCACCAAGGGAAAGAAAGATGGCGTATCCCAGGCAACCGGGAAGATGGACAAGCCGATGCTCTTATGCTACCCCAGACTTAGAGACAGTTACATTCTGTGCTAAACAATGAATAAAGATTGAGAAGTAAAAGAATTATTGTCTATTGATATATCAAGGACTGGATTTAAAATATCCAGAGAAACCCTGGAGTCCGTTATATCTGGGTTTGAATCCAGGCTCTGCCCCATACACACCAAGTGGCCCTGAGCAAATTGCTGAACTTCTTTGAGCCTCGGTTTCGGTGTTTGTCAAACAAGGACTGAGCAGCTTCCTTGCAGAGCTGTTGTGGGAGGGGACCGAAACGATGTGGTTAGAGGACAAGCTCAGTAAATGGACGTAGAGCGTAGGCTTAGTGGTGCAGTGGAAGAGGGAGAGGCTGGAGATCCGAAGACCTGGGTTCTAGTCCCGCGCCTGCAGCTAACTGGCCAGCGAACCCCTCTGTGCACCCCCCTTTCCTGACATGTGTAATCCCACATTTGAGTCACAATCAAACCAAGTCTGGTTCCCCAATGCCGGTGTCATCTTATGGGCCTGTGGCAAAATGAGGCAAATAATGACACTCTCCTACATTTTTCATAAACCTAAATTATTCAACTTAAAGGATTATCCTTTATTGTGAGATTTTGCCCTTCTTAACCATTTTGGTGTCAACGTCCTGTTTTAATGAAATAATAGTACAGTAGGGTATTTTTTCTTTTCAATGTCCTTATTTGACAAAATAAGAAGTCTGAATAAGAACAACAAGTGGAGGCTTGCCCCCCTAGATATTGAGGCATAGCCTCAGTTAAAACCGTCAATAATTTAAACAGTATATTAGTGGTGAATGGATAGGCAGACGGTTCAGTGGAACAGAGTGGAGAGTCCAGAACAATACAGAAATTTAAAATATTACAGAAATGGCATCTCAATTCAATTATGTTTATAAAATACTTATATATAAAGGAACATTTAAAAAAAATTTTTTAAAGGTTTTTTTAGAGAGAGGAGTGGGAGGGATGGGACAGAAGGAGGGAGATAATCCCAAGCAGACTCCCCGCTGAGCACAGAGCCCTACGTGGGGCTCGAGCCCACAAAACTGAGATCACAACCTGAGCTGAAACCAAGAGTCAGACGCTTAACCGACTGCACCACTCAGGTGCCCCTAAAAGAACATATTTTATAGAAATAATTGGATTATATATAAAATAAAATACATAAAAAGATTTTCTCATAGCAAAAAAAAAATACTATAAGCAAATCAAAAAGTAAGTAACAAAGTTTGGGGAATATTTGCAGTTCACATCACAAAGAAGGGGTTAATGCAAAATACAAATTGCATGTTCAAGTCAGAGACTCACAGAGCCATAGAATGTGGGCCAAGACTGTGGACAGTTCACAGAAAAGGAAACACAAATGTGTATAAACACATGCAGACACTTAGTGTCATTCATGTGAAGGGAAGTATCAGTGACTTGAACATTTCGATAGAAGGTGACATTTTGGTAAAAGGATAAGACAGCTACCTAGTTGCCGGAATCATTCTGGGATGCTTACACAGATCACACAGAGTGTGAGGGACAGCTGCTAAGATAGATTTCTGGTCCTGTTGTTTTCATGACAAACCGGCTTTTGGAGAGTTAAAGATGGGCTTTGTGGTTTTCTTGTTTTTGTCCTTTTTTTAACTTATAAAGTAATCTTGAGAATTAAGTGCATGAATGTTTCTATTCGTGCACTTAATTCTCAAGATTAAGAGAATTAATCTTAATTCTCTGTTGAGGATTCACATTTCAGCGTCAACAGGAGAAGGCAGCCGGCAATGTTCTTCCCCCGCGACGAGAATCTTCTCTCATTACACTGGTCTCTTGGTCCAGCACTGCTCAAAGTTCTATTGGAGAGCACTATTCCAGACAACTTTAGAAAGTATTAGCCAAACATAAGACTCGAACTAAACAGGTATCACATGGATTTTTTTTTTAATTAAATACCACTTCATAATATTATTTGCACCTAACACACACATTTTTTGAAAATAAGACATGCTATATCAGTCATGGAGTTAACAAAATATAAGCATCCACATAGAGTATATTCTAAGGCGAGTTCATTTATGCAGCTTCTCAGAGAAACACGCAGTCCATTTTTTTGCCTAACAACCACTGTTGGACCAGATTTGGAATTCACGAGAGTGTGGGGTGGAGGGTCTCTAACACTACCCTGATGGATGTCTTCTATACACACAGTACCATCAAGCTGGCTGGTTTCCACCAAAAAATCGGTGGAAACATCGGTCCTCCCTTCCCTACCCAGCAATCAATTCCACACCGCAAAAACCCCATGTGACCTGAAGCTTAATGCAATGGCCTCATCAGACCGGCAGCTTCAAGGGGAGGGGTCTGGGGGAGGGGCTGAGCTCTCATCAAAGCCCACAGGCACCAGTCTTTGAACTGGTTCACTGGTTCTTTTTTTTTTTTTTTTTTTTAAGATTTTATTTATTTATTTGAGAGAGAGAATGAGAGACAGAGAGCATGAGAGGGAGGAGGGTCCGAGGGAGAAGCAGACTCCCTGCCGAGCAGGGAGCCCGATGCGGGACTCGATCCTGGGACTCCAGGATCATGACCTGAGCCGAAGGCAGTCGCTTAACCAACTGAGCCTGGTTCACTGGTTCTAATGTCTGATTAGAGAACCCAGAGTCCCAGTCTTTAGGAAAGGGGGACAGACTGGAGTGGGGAGAGGAAGACCAGGGAACAACGGGAAGTTTAAACCCAAGTTTGGTGACCTTGCTTTAGGTACTGGCTGCTAAGAAGGACAGAGAGGCATGCTACTTAATGTGGCTTGGAGCATTCAAGAGGGCTTGGGGGATGTCAGAAACAAGAGAAAAAAAGAGTAGAAAGTTGATTGCCCCCCCCCCCCCCCCCCAGTCCTAATAGCAAGTGCCACCAGCAAACAGTCCATTTACACTTGGGGACAAAGGGTGGGAGAAGATAGCCCAAGACAGATTCAGAACTCTGGAGCCCAAGGCTCCACATCAGCTGTTCTTCCAGAGTACCCAGGTGCCTACCCCTGGCTTCTACTCAGGAAACTGTCCAGTGCTCTCTGCTCATACTTCCTGTGGCTCAGCTTCATAGCACAATGCCATCGCCCCCAACCTGAAGGCAGAGGCGGCCCAGGGCCCAGAGGCAGGGGCTGGTGGCACTGAAACCACGACAGCCAGCTGACCTGAAACTATAATGCACTTTTATCCACTCGTCTCATCCTTGCCTGGCTTGAGACTAAAAGGTGCATGACCAAAAAAGGGAAGGTGCAGAGTGAGGTTGGGAGCCCATAAAACCCCAAAATGATCACCTGGGTCTGACACATTGAAACGGCTTCCTTGTTCATCTTCCATTTATCCACTCTGCCCTCATACCTCATCCCCGCCCACCTTAGAAAAATGACTTGGAAAATCTGAATAGCAGCAAAACCAGATTTTAATTCCCCTTTTGTGTTTTGTTCTGGTGGGCCTACAGCCTGACCTTGAAAAGTGACTTTTATTATCCCTTCAGATTCTCTATACTCTGCATAAAGCCCCCTTTCCAATCAGTGTTGATCCTGCCATTCTCTTCCTTAGGAATCATCAATGGCTCCCACGCTCTCTAAGACACACCTTGAGCTCCTCCAGCAGGCATTCAAGGCCTCTGTGATTTGGTGATTCGGCGTTCACTGCTTATCTTTCCAGGCTCATTTCTCATCACCCTCTCTACCTCTCCTTTCTTTGCCAACACCTACTCCCTATCTCCGTGCCTTTGCAAATGCTAGCCCCTCTGACTGGGGGTGTGTGTGGTCACCCTACTTTCTATGCTTTGCTCAAATCAGATTTGCCCCCATTGATGGGTGAAGTCCAAATCATCTCCAATTCTTTTTATTTTTTAATTAAAAAACATTTTTATTTTAAGTAAAATCTACACCACATATGGGGCTTGAACTCATGACCCTGAGGTTAAGAGTCCCATGCCCTACCGACTGAGCCAGCCAGGTGCCCCAAAATCATCTTCAATTCTGAATACCCTGTTCTGGGTTAGGGCCTGAGCTTTAGCAGGGCTCCCCTAACCGTCCTTTTTCCGTGGCCCATGGTTGCTCTATGCACCTCTCATGGCCCACCTGCTGTGGTTTCCCGGGTACGTGTCTTCCTCTGCGGGTCTGCAGGGCAGAGACCACTGCTGCTCTTTGTAGCCTTCACCGGCCAAATGCTTATTTATATTTATTTTTTATTGATCTGAGAGAGAGAGAATGAGAGAGAGCACATGAGAGGGGTTAGGGTCAGAGGGAGAAGCAGACTCCCCGCCGAGCAGGGAGCCCAATGCGGGACTCGATCCAGGGACTCCAGGACCATGACCTGAGCCGAAGGCAGTCGCTTAACCAACTGAGCCACCCAGGCGCCCATTATATTTATTTTTTAAAAAGATTTTACCCATCATTTGAGAGAGCACGCACACAAGTTGGGGGTGGGGAGCGGCAGAAGGAGAGGGAGAAGCAGACTCCCCCCTGAGCAGGGAGCCTGACATGGGACTGCGCCGAAGGCAGACTCTTAACCAACTGAGCCACCCAGGCGCCCCCATCCAAATGCTTACTAACACACAGCGAATGTGTCACAAATATTGTTGAATGTATCCTGAAGAAAAAAGGTCATTGTCTGCTGCCTTCTTAGGCACGTAAGACACAATACCGAAGTGGTTATCACAAGAACAGATGCCAGTTTTCGAAGTCAAGGTAGTAAATCGGTATTAAGCACAATCCATAAAGGTTAATGATCTATCAACACTGGTCTATTAACACTGTTATCTCGCCTATTAGATAAAGAGTGCCTAGGGAAACATTAAGCGTAGTTCTAAGCAGGAATCACGGGATGGATAAATGCCACGGATCCTATGGGAATTATTTGACCCGCTACATGAACCCTAGACAGGAAACAAGTTAGGGTAATTGCAACTTTCCAGCAGGGGTGTGTCGGCCCCTGGAGGTTTTCGCAGCCCAGTTATTAGGCTTTCAAGGTGTGTGATCCTTGGATTGCCTGCATCCGAATGACCTTGCTGCCAGTCAAGAATGCGGACTCTTGCTCCTCCCTGTCATTCCCACAGAGGATCTGTGCTTGGGGTGTAGGAATCTGCATTTTTAACACACTCCCTAGGGGATCCTTATGCTCAAGTTTGCAAACCCTTACTTGCCATTCTCAGAAGTCTATAATCAGTCTTGGGGGAGGACAGTCACGTATGTAGCCTGAACAAAGCAGCAACCTCTTGCCAAGAATGCCCACTTTCCCAGACATATGCACATGGGAATGACGACCCGAAGAGTCGAGGTCAACTCCAAGGAAATGAGCCAATAATTTAAGTTTGGTTTGACGGAGGGAGAATGATGGAGGCTGTCTCTGCAGTAAGCACCCCCAAGCTTCCTAGAGGGCACTGGTGTGCAGGAACACACACATGAAACAGCCCGATTTTCTGCCTATCCTTTTAAAAGTGGTGCAATCACCTTTTGTAAGATGAAAAGGGATTTTTCTTCCTTTATGGGCTAACGTATCATTACCCCTGCTCCTGTCCTTATTTCCCTCTTACTCTTAACTTCTCAGTTCCTTCGGGGGGGGGGTGGGGGTGGGGAGAAAAGCCATTACATAGTTCACAGAACCAAACCAAATTAGTTTTCAGAGGAGATCTAATATAAACACACCAGACATGTATTCACTGGAAGGACACAGACAACTGGAAGGCAGAAGTGCCTTTCCCACAGGTGAATGCTAGGGTGTTCCCGGGGCTGGCCTACTATGCCTTGTGATGACAACTGAGATGTTACTGGAAATAGGAGTGAGATGGGGAGGATCAGGCAAGGGAAGATTAGATTCAGAGGTCTCTAGCCTTTCACTGGATGTGGAAAGTGAGAGCAGAATCTCTGCCTTGCTTCAGCTCCGAGGAATGTGGCAACCGTTGGTCACTGCCGGAGGAAGCTCAGTTGTCATCGTCAGGGATGAGGACGGCTTTCCCAAGCTGGCTGGGCAGAACCAGGCAGAGTCTGAACTCCGCAGCCGCCCCCCCCCCCCCCCCCCCGCCCAGAGAATACTGCTTCTATCCCCCCAACCCCGGTCATCTGAAATCTCCGAGACCAAGATAATGGATTCTTTGCCAGAGACAAAGGCTCTTCGAGATCCCCTTCTAGAGAGTTCTCTGTTTAGAAAAATAAGACTTGAAAGGCAAACTTTAGAATTCAGGGTTGAACCACTGTCGGCCCGGCTTGAGAGTTATAAATGGAGGGAAGGAGAGTCTCCTTCAAGGTGGGCTCATTCCTTCTTGGTGTGTTCCAGGACTCGGTAGGGAACCCCAGAGGCACCCCCGGAGCTGTGTTCCTCTTGCATGACTGGCAGTGTGGCAGGAGTGTAGATCTCAGAAACGTTGTCGTTGTTTTCCAGGGCCCCATAGGAAAAAGAAGCTTTGAGGTCAGGCTGAACCGTCATTCCTTTGTCATGCATGTTTTGCATACCTGAAATGAAATCCATTTTCTCCAAATCATTATGGGGCAAGGGGGCCAAAGGAGACTGCATCTTCCTCTACCCCACCACAGCCTAATTACAGCGCTCGGGCGCTAATCACGTGCCCTGCCCGTCTCCTGAATGCTTTCGATTGAAAAAAAGAACACCCATAAATATATGCTAGCAATATTATGGTTGCCAAGCGACAAGGGATGAATCCTCAGGAAATGTGCACACAGACCAGCCACTGTCGGGAGAAGCATGGGTTGGCGAAGAATGAGGTGGGAACGTGTGTTTGGGCCCCACGGGGAGCAGAACCAGCACTGTGCTTTGAACGTGGTAGATGCCAATACTTTCCTGCTGAATTAAATCAGGATCATTATCCCCTTGAGAGAAGAGGGTGACCTTCGTGTCATGGACATGTGGTGGTGGCACATGCATCGTGACACTCAGAGGGAGAGTTCTGACCTTTAACGCTGAACATCGCGGATCCGCAGAGAGGGGAGGTGTGATTCTGCCTGTTGCTTCTGGGCACGTGTTGCTGCTGGGTTTCTACTTACAGTTGAGGAGATCTATCATGGTCGGAGTGCCCCTGTCTGAGGCTGATGTGCCAGGGAGCTGTTTCTTTTCAGCCAGGGAGCACCGAGGTCCAGATGTGAGTGCCAGGCCAGCTCCCAGCTCTCAGGGCTTTTTCGTTTTTCATTTTTTAGAAGTCTTTCAGGTGCTAGAATTATTTAAACCCTCTCTATATTGTGACATGCAGTGCATTTTTTGGAAATTGAATGCCTCTTGAACTGTAGCTACCGGTCTGTTGTGAAGCTATCAATCTAGATGGACCAAAAGCAAGGTTCTAGTGCTGACCAGGGAAACCAAGTAGCTAGGAAAGACACTCTATTGAAGCAGTTTTATTTTTTAATTTTAATTAGTTAATTAATTGATTTCTAAAGTTTAAAAAAAAAAATCTATTTAAGTAATCTCTACACCTAATGTGGGGCTTGAACTCATGACCCCGAGATCAAGAGTCCCATGTTCTTCCGACTGAGCCAGCCAAGCGCCCCCTTCTTTTTAAGCAGTTTTATTTTTCATGTTCTACCTGGCGTCAGGTCAAACAAGTGTTTGAAATTTTCGAAGATTTTTTTTTTTAAAGCAAAAGGGACGTGAAACCAAATTTAACCAGGCATCTACCAAGTCCCAAACACTGTGCAAGGGGCCTTTAACATATTATCCCACAAGAAGGAATCCCAATTTACAGGTGAGGGTCAGAGGCCTTGGGAGGTCCAAGGACATGCCCAAGGTCACGCTGCGGGTGGGTGGTAGAGCTGGGATTTGAATCCAGGCCACCTGAACTCCAAGCCCACGCTTTTCATTGTACAGAACACGTCTACTCCCAAGTGTCCTGACGTGCCACAGCAGTTGGGCGGGGTCTCCTTTTGTCAAGATCTGACTTCCCACCGGTCACAAGGTACAAAGACGAAGCCGAGAGCCACATCCACAAACAGACCACAGAATGTAGGTATCGAAGGTTACCTTAGGTTACCTTCTATTTTCCACTGGCACGTACATCTGTATGTATGCATATACAAATACTTATGCAGATATATACACATACACAGTTTGTAAACACACAAACACACAGATACATATACATACTTGCACACACAGAGTTGACACCTCACCTATCTGGAATTCAGCTATCCAGCGCCCTCATCTATCCGGGACACAGCCGAGAAACAAGGAAGTAAGCAAAAAAGGCATCTGAGCAGCCAGATTAGATGTTTTAAAAGTCCATGCACTAAAGCTCATGCACTTAACTCCTAGGAGAAAGCTTAAGGCCCCGACTCAGAGCTTGTTTATTCTAATTTTATACACAGTTCAAACGAGTTGGGTCAAATGAGACGTTTGACCCGGAATTGCTATACACAGGTGGGCTGGTAAGAGCATGAATGACAGACGACAGCTTGATAGCAAGGGATGAGGAAATAATATAAAAGTAGACACAGAAACCTTGGGGCCATTTAAAGTAGGGGCACCTCAGTTGGCTCTGAGAGCACACCCGCATCCCAGAGGACGTCAATAAGCAGTACTGTATGCCGTCAGTGGGGTTATAGTTTGCTCATTAGGGTGTCCTAATGAAGGGTGGGGATTATGTTCTAGAGAGAGTTCCATCTTTAGATCTAAAATAAAAATTAATTTTGCCTTAAAGAGTGGAAGCTAGTGGTCACTGGCAGCCTATAGAATTTAGGTCAGCAAACCTGGATTAACTTTCCTAATCTGGGTCCCTTTAGGCTGGGCAGGCACTCTCTGGTTCTCCACGAACTCCCCCCGCTCCCTTCTGTGCAATGCTCTGCGGATTCACACCTTTGTTACCATCACGGACTAAAGGCATTTGAGCCTGTGCTTCTCAGTGTGAACCCCCAGCTCCTTGGGAAATTAGGCTTTCCAGAACAATCCACTCTCTTGTGGCATCTAAGAAGTGAGGCGATAGTCTCTGAATTTCATCCATCCTATTTTCCTTCCCCTCTCCGGTCATTCCATTCCAACTCGATGCATGGATTTTTTTCCTTTTGCAGGCATGAAGCCTGACGTATAGATCATAATTATGTCCAGTGTGAATCAGGACGGTCTTTAAGAGATCCCAAAATAGACATGGGGACTGGCAAGATGGGCTCAAAACCAACGGAGGTGCCTCAATCACCGCCTCCTATTTGGCACAGCGAAATTTAAAAAAAAAAAAGAGAGGGAGGGAGAGAGAGAGAGAGACGGTCACACCATAACGGCACAGCACACCTTCCTTGTACCAAACCCAGCAGCTAGGTGTCTCTTTTTGAACAGGAAGTAGCAGTCATTCTATACGGATGGGCTGGCCAGGGGGACACATGGGGTTTTAACGTTACCTGGCATGGCATCCATAGAAATATAGGGCTCAAATGGAATGGCCTTCTTCCGGTTACGTGTGATTAAGAAGACGCCCAAGAATGCAATGAGGCACCTGAGGAACAGGGATAAGGGAGGGAGAGAAAAAAGGCCAGAGTGAGGGCAGGAGGGCTCACTTTCCAACCCGGGTAATGGGAAAAAGAGAAAAAGAGGGTTGCAGGCTGCAGAGGGGGGCTTGCTGCTGAGCAGTGCCGGGAGGCTGCCGGGCCTGAGATGGGCAGGGAGCAGAAAAGAGATAAGGAACAGCCTCACACGGTTTCCATGCGGCACTGCATTAATCAGAATAAATTAGACTCTCCTGGGCAAAACTCCCACGGCTCTTTACTTCCATTTAGCCTGTATCTTAGAACTTCACCTTAGAACTTCACCTTAAAAAATATATATTTTTTGGGCACCTGGGTGGCTCAGTTGGTTAAGCGACTGCCTTCAGCTCAGGTCATGATCCTGGAGTCCTGTGATTGAGTCCCGCATCGGGCTCATCGCTCAGCGGGGAGTCTGCTTCTCCCTCTAACCCTCCTCCCTCTCATGTTCTCTCTGTCTCATTCTTTCTCTCTCAAATAAATAAATAAAATCTTTAAAAATATATAAATATATTTTTTAATAAAAGTTCTTTATGGCCTAAATTCAATCAATACAGGAGGAGAGAAAGAAAAAGTTAGAAAATTCCTAAACTCCCTTTAGTCCCACTCCTCCAGGTAGGGGTATATTCTTCTAGAGTCTTTCTTTTCTTTTCTTTTCCCTAGAGCTTAAATAAGCACGCTTTCTAAAAACCGAGGTGTAATTCACATGCAGTAAAATGCACAAACCCTAAATGTGGTGCTTGAAGAATTTTACCTGTGTGTACACTCTTGTGATCACCACACAGGTCAGCAGAGAAGACATTTCCATCCCTCCACCCCAGAAAGTTTCCTTGTGCCCCTCCCAATCCATGCTAACTGGGAGGAAACCACTGACCACTATCATCCAATACTTGATTTGCCTGTTCTTGACTTCTTTTTTATTTTATTTTATTTTTTAAAGATCTATCTATTTGGGCGCCTGGGTGGCTCAGTCGTTAAGCGTCTGCCTTCGGCTCAGGTCGTGATCCCAGGGTCCTGGGATCGAGCCCCACATCGGGCTCTCTGCTCAGCGGGAAGCCTGCTTATCCCTCTCCCGCTCCCCCTGCTTGTGTTCCCTCTCTCGCTGTGTCTCTCTCTGTCAAATAAATAAAATCTTTAAAAAAAAAAAAAAAAAAGATCTATCTATTTATCTGAGAGAGAGAGAGAGGAGGGGCAGAGGGAGAGGGAGAGAATCTTAAGCAGACTCCATGCTGAGCACGGAGCCCGACGTGGGGCTCGATCCCAGGACCCTGAGATCACCTCAGCCAAAACTAAGAGTCGGACGCTTAACCAACTGAGCCACCCAGGCACTGCATCCTGTTCTTGAACTTCTTATAAGTTAAATCATACAGTGTGTACTCTGTCTGGTTTCTTTCACTTGTAAATTTTTTTTTTTTTTTAAAGATTTTTTTTTTTATTTATTTTTTTGACAGAGAGAGACATAGCGAGAGCAGGAACACAAGCAGGGGGAGTGGGAGAGGGAGAAGCAGACTCCCAGCTGAGCAGGGAACCCGATATGGGACTCGATCCCAGGACCCTGGGATCATGACCTGAGCCGAAGGCAGACGCTTAACGACTGAGCCACCCAGGCGCCCTCACTTGTAAATATTTTTAAGGTTCATTCACTTTATTGTATGTATTAGTAGTTCATTATTTTTAATTATTATATTGAATCCATTGTCTGAATATACTACATCATTTGTTTTTCACTCTCCTGTCAAAAGACATTTGGGTTGTAACCAATTTGAGCATATGATGAATAAAGCTACTACAAATATTCAGGTACAAGTCATTTTGTCAATATATGTACTCATTTCTTTTGGGTATATATCTAGATGTGGAACTGCTAGATCATAGGGTAGACTATACATTTTAAAAATGTAACTTTTTCCATTTAATGTATCCTAGACATGGTTCTATGCCAGTCTCTACAGACTGGCCTCAATTTTTCAAAATGGCAGCACGGTACTTTATTATATGGATATACCATAATTTCTTTAACCGATATTCTACTGCTGGGCGTTTATGCTACTTCCAATTATTTACTTGAGCCCGGTGCGAGACTTAATCCCAGGACCCTGGGATCACGACCTGAGCCGAAAAGGCAGACGCTTAACGACTGAGCCACCCAGGCACCCCTACAATTAATTTTTAAATTAATAAACAGCCTCATACATGTGTCTTTGTGTCCCATTTGGAAGGCTGCATCAAACATTGCTCATTTATAATTTTTACTGACATTGCTAAACTGTCCTCTGGCATCACAGATCCTTTCGGTGTGGCGGGAGCTGGTCTCCTCATCCTCTTGCCAACATGGATACTACCAATCCTGTGAGTTTTTGCAAAATGATGGCAACCTCATGTGGCTTCAAAATGCATTTCTGTGATCTGGGGTGAGCCTGAGAGTCTTTTCATGTGTCAAAGTGGGATATTTTAGAAATGACAAGGAGATTAAAGCCCAAAAGAGAAGAAGGGGGAAGGAGATAAAGCCCTTTGGGGAGTAAAATGCTCATTCATCTCTGGGGGACAAAGCTCTGAATTCTGGCTGCCCCCTGGGCTCTAGAAGACTGCCTGAGAGGCAGGAGCAGTAGCAGGGCCGGAAAGCAGGGACTCACCCCAGTGCAAACATGCAGATGTGCAGTGCGTCCTCCCCAATGAAGTCCAGGTAAAACACTGCACCTGGAAAGGCAGAAAATAGCAAATACGGGTGAGCTGCTTTCAAATCACCTTCTTGCCAGTCTGTCTATGATTTGGCTAATAAGCTCTCTTCCCTGCAGGAAACCAAAGTGGTCAGGAGCCTGATGACCAGCAGGGTACATGTTAGAAGAGTGGAATAAAAGTCATTTGGGGGGACAGATTATCTTCTCTTTCTCCTCCTATACCCCTTTTATCTCCATCTTTTTTTTTTTTCTTTTTATTTTGAGATAGTATTAGACTCACAAAAATAGTACAGAGTTCACATGGACCCTGCACCCAGCCTCCTCCCAATGAAACATACTAAGAACTAAACTGCAGACCTTATTTGCCAGTTTTTACACAACCCCCTTTGCCAGTATTTTTTTTTTTTAAGATTTATTCATTTATTTTAGAGAGAGAAAGCTAGTGAGCGGGATGCGAGAGGGGTAAAGGGAGAGAGAGAGAGAGAGATAATCCCAAGTGGACTCCGCGCTGAGCGCAGAGCCTGATTCGGGGCTTGATTCCACGACCCTGAGATCAGGACCTGAGCCGAAATCAAGAGTCCTACGCTTAAGCCACGGAGCCACCCAAGTGCTGCTCTCCAGTCTTTCTTAAGATGGAAAAGCAAGGCTTCGAGTTAAGCCGTCAGAGCCTTCAGGCCTGCAGCCCGCTCCTGGAGCACGGGCTTGCCACCCTCACCCGCCCTGCAGCAGCCTCTGTCTGGACTCATTGCACCTCCATGGGCTTCTTGCTGTATTCCTGAGCTCCTGATCCCCACCTAGCTTCTGACTCCACCGTGCTGTTGGCTATTCCTTTCAACCTTGCCTGGACCCAAGTTCTTGACCAGGACTTAAATCTTCACGCTGGGTTCACTTTTTGGCTGCTCTGGGTGGACGCCCCACTGGATCCCCGGGTCTGCTCATCACACAGGCCCTGGCAGGCTGTGTGCCTACCGGGCTCCCACCTCTACGGGCAGGACTCGAGCAGCGCTCGTCTGAAGCGCAAAACACACAGCCGTACAGCCAGGCTTTCCTCAAAGGGAGGCGCACCGGCTCTTACTGGTCTTTTCACTTTGAAGATTTTCGTCTTCACTGCCCCTTAAAAACAAACACAATCCGGGGCGCCTGGGTGGCTCAGTCGTTAAGTGTCTGCCTTCGGCTCAGGTCATGATCCCGGGGTCCTGGAATCGAGCCCCACATCGGGCTCCTGGTTCAGCGAGGAGCCTGCTTCTCCCTCTCCCTCTGCCTCTCTCCCTGCTCATGCTTTCTCTCTCTGTCTCTCTGTATCTCTGTGTCTCAAATGAATAAATGAAATCTTTAAAAAAAAACAAAACACAATCTGATATGCTTGTAGCCTCTGAAGCCACCTAGAGAAAGAAAAAAAGTAGGGGTGGAGTAGAAGAAAGGGGAATATAAAAATGATGACAGGTTACCCGCCACCTATTATGTCACAGATGTTCATATAGTCTTAACCTCTAGAAATTATAGAAAGAAATCTGTGGCCGCTTAGTGGAGCTAGCAGACGACGGCAAAAATTGTTAAAGAAACCTTGTGCAAGCTGTATGGGAGTACATGTTGTGCATATTTCAATTCTGGGAGGTGAGTGTTATTCCCATTTTATGAACGTGGAACCAAGGCTCAGAGAGGTTAAGTGATTTTCTTAGAGCCACACAGCTCTGTGTCTGTGCTGGGGCCCAGCTCTCTCTGGCTCGAAATCCTGCACTTTCTCCGTGAAACCATATACAACTCTGACAGGCAGAACACGTCAGCAGAGCTGGCCTTCTGACAGAGGCAGAGCCTCCTCCCTCCACACTGGGGTAACGTCACTGCTGCTAAGGTAGGAGACAGAAATCTAGCAGTCGCCACCCTTACCTGCTGTGACGGCAATGGTCGTGGACAGAATGTAGCCCACGCTGGCGATCAAAGAGGAGTCGTACATCTGTGAGGCTTGACTTAGAAACCTTCAATACAAGAGCACTCTGGTCAGTGGGCCTGTCAGAAAGGCTGAGGCGAGAGCCGGTGACAGTAGGCTTAGCTTGAACTATGAAGATAACACATGAAAGAAAGATGCCACCCTGCTGCGTCTCTGGGTCTAGGGTCCACACTTCACTCCCATTTGCCCACATAGCCTGAGGTCCACCGCCATTCTCCGAGGGGACCATGCCTTCCCGGTCTCACACCTCTCGCCACATGGTTCTCGCCCACCCGAGATACCCTCCTCCTCATGTCGGTGTCCCCTGCATCCCCACCCCCCTGCAAAGGGCCGTCCTGTTCTCGCAAACAGTCCAAGAAACTTCTACGGCACTTACAGCGTTCTGCCTGTCGCTGTCATTATTTTTTTTAAACAAATTTTTTTCTTAACGCAAAAATAATGTGCTCACTGCAACAAATGCAGGCAAAAGAGAGAGAGAAAATTAGAATCATTCCTCCTCTCTCCATCTACGATCTACACTCCCTCATTTCGGAATATATTCTTTGTCCATTCTCTGCGGAGCATTTTAGGTATTACTACGTAGTTGCTTGTATCGTGACAGACTTCCCGCTCGGCTGCACTCATCCGTTCACAGGGCTGGCAGTGCCCCGAGGACAGTGACTGTTGGTCCTGCCCCGTGGTGGAAGGCCCAGGGGCCTGGCACACAGGAGGCCCTCAGTGGCTGTGTGGTGTGCTGACTGGGTGAGTGAGAAGCTCCCCAGGAGGAGGCCGGGGCGCTGGACTCGCCTCTGTAACCCTGGAGTGCTCAGCACGGAGCCTGGTGCTAGGACGGCTCGGGGGTGATGACCAGAATCTCTGTAGTAGGACTCAGGACAGTAATAATCACAGTCGGCCTGATCATGAAAGAGGCTGAGATTTCCGGGAGGTTAGCCTGGGGACGGCACGGAGAGCTTCCTGCTTCTCTCAGGGAGGGGCTGCAGTTATCCTCGGTTGTGGACAGGGAACCTGATCCTAGAGAAGCTGAGGCAGAGGCCTGGAGCGGAGCGGCGACGGGCGAGGGGCGTGGGATGGGGAGCCTGATGCCTGGGTTCCCATCTCAGCCCTGCCCCTTCGGTTTCTCAAATGCAAAATGAGGATGGTATCATCTGCTTCAAAGGGGTTCTGTGGGGGGGGGGTCAAGTGAATTTAAGTTCCTGTGAAAGCGGGGTGTGTGAGTGGCTTCCCCTGGTGCCCCCATAGCAGCGGTCACTCCAACAACTGCTCAAGGCTACGCTGGGGGACGGTGAGCCCTGGCCGCTGGGGGCCCGGGGCCTGCCCTGCCCGGGATCAATCAGCCTCAAGTGCCACACCGAGCCCTGCGCCATTCACCCTCCTGTCCCCAGCAGGGCCGTCCCAGGCCCTCCCAGGCCCTCTGCGGACGACCGGGTCTCAGATGGGAACGAGGCCGAGGCCTACCCTCAGGACCACCGCTTCTGAGAGAGAAACGAGTCTCTCACTCTCTGGGGAAGATTCCTGGAGACAGACAAGAAAGGACAACTTGCTGTGTTCCTTCCACCTGGCAAACAAAGAGATGCCTCATGGGGACCACACAGCTTCTTCTACAGTCCCTCAAACAGACGCCTGCCTTGGAGCAGAAGGGAAGTGAGGCTGCCCCTTCTCCCAGTTTGAGGCAGAGAGAAAAACACAGCCACTCCAGGCTTCCTCTTTCAAGAGGCACAGAATCCCTCCATGGGACCACCCAGCAAATCAGCGACCCCTCTCTCCACAGTGGATGCTGAGCCCTGGTGACGGGCTGTGCTTCAACATTCTGCCTTCCCTACAGCTTCAAAAACAAATGAAATCAGGCCCAAGAAATGGAAGAGACCCCAAAACGTGGAGAGGCCCAGCAGGAAAAGACTTCGCAACTCACGCGGCCTGGTAGACAGCGGTGGCCACCATGCACACGAACATCACGTAGAAGATGGGGTAGTCGAGCTGCAGGTTCCCTTGTATGGACAAGACGAGCATCCCAGCCACGGCCTTCACGGTTACCACCGTCATGGAGCCTGCAGAGGGTGAACGAGGACGAAGCGAGGGCGTCAGACCCTGAAGGTCAGTTTATGACTCCAAAGGACGTGGTGAAAAAGGTGGAGGGAGCACTGACAGGGCCACCCCAGGGGCGTCGAAGACGCGACGGGAGGCGGAACTTCTGAGAGCTGCCCACTATCCGTGTGCTCCGTCCAAGAAGAGAGGGAAGCAAAATACCGACAGGCGCTTCCAAGTGTCGCCTCTGAACTCCAGCAAGCAAGGGCGTTGAGTTTAAGTCTCTCAACAGCAGAGTAATCAGCGCTGTGCCTGGACCGTGGTGGGAGGTCAAAATCATCCTTGAACGGAGACACGAATTTCCTTTGAGTATCATTCTCATGATAATCACAGGGAAAAAAACATGTGGTGTGTCAAGAGTGCTCTCTTTTTTTTTTTTGTGCTCACTCACTTGTATTTTTAAAAAACATTTCATTAGACAGAGATCTCCAAATGTTTTGGAATCCTACCCCTAGGCACATGCACATACTTTTCCAAAATACAGGTGTTTGTGCATTTTAAAGTGATACTCATGTGACACTGTGCTTATAGGGTATGCACGTTATAGAACAGGTCCCGGAGATCTCACAGCTCACCTCACCGTGGAGACCGCTGCTTTACCCAGTGGTGCAGAAATGGCTGCCAACTGTCGGACCTCCCCACTATCTCCCCAGCCAAAGCAGGAGTTAAAAGAAACCACCCCCAAGTCCGGGTACAAATGAAGCCCCTTATTCTGGCTGAAGGGCTCGGCTTTCCTGTCTTTCTCCGCTTCTGCTCGTTTGCCCTCTTGCTAACAGCTCATCACACACAGCGGCTTCTGGGCCCCCCACGACCTCGATGACAGTTTCCAAACATCTGCTGGCAGTTAGGACAGGCACTTTCATGAGGGTGTGTCCCTGTTAGTGAGAAGGGGACAGAGGGAGAGCGGCCAACGCTCCTTAGAACCTTCTGGCCTCCCTACTCGCCAGAGAGGACGTTTGGGGACCGTGACGTCCCAATCTGCTTTGAAAACAAGATCACCAAGGAATGGACCACTGATATTCGCTACTCCAGGGACAAACCTCTACCGAGTTATGCTCCTTGAAAGACGCCGGTCACAAAAGCCACCTATTACAGCGTTCTTTATACTGTATGCTTCAAACAGGTGAATTTCACGGTATGTAAATTATATCTCAATAAAGCTGTTTTATTTTTATTTATTTATTTATTTTTCTAAAGATTTTATTTTATTTGAGAGAGAGAGACACAGCGAGAGAGGGAACACAAGCAGGGGGAGTGGGAGAGGGAGAAACAGGCTTCCCGCTGAGCAGAGAGCCCGATGTGGGGCTCGATCCCAGGACCCTGGGATCATGACCTGAGCCGAAGGCAGACGCTTAACGACTGAGCCACCCAGGCGCCCTCAATAAAGCTGTTTTAAAAATATCAAAATAATGGAACCTTGTCCTATGTGGCCCCTATCTGTAGGGCTGAGGGGTGGGGTGGAGTGGGGGCTCGGTGTGGGAAGGACAGAAGACCAGCAACACATCTCGGGCACTCATGCCCATCTCATTTAACCCTGCTCTGCCCCCTGGGATTTGGGCGTTCTCCTGTGCCCAGGTTGAGAAGACAGTGTGGCTTAAACAGGAGGGGGTCACCAGCCCGAGGCCACAGAGTCCCCAGGAGGCAGCAGGAGGGCATCCCCCACCTCTTCCCCTGGAAGCTCGGGTCCTCACAGCTCTATGGAGTGTGTCAGACTCTGTGAGGGGTCAGGCCTCGCCTCGGTCTGAGTTAGGAGCCGTCTCCCACATGGCACCCATCCCTCCAAGAGGAGAGAAAAAAAAAGTGAGAGAGCAAACTCGGTTCCTGCTTTTGAATCCAGAACTCGTTCCTAGCCTGACAGGTTTACCTGAAACCCTAAGGACTCAGTTGTTGGAGCCTGCCCGTCTCTATCTTCTTGCCCCACCTCACCCTCACTCTGCTATCCTCTTTGTCACCATGATCCTCACTGCCCCAATGTGTCTCTCTTCTATATATCCATCTGTTCCTGCCTTCGGAACGGAGGCCCCCCCGCCCCCCGAAGGCAGGGGGCCGTCTGTCTTGTTCACCCCTGTGGATGGTTTCCAGCACTGTTCCTGGCACGTAGGGGACTCTGGGTATTTGAGCAAGGACACCGGACGCAGTCAGCAGCCTGACAGGACTGATGGAAGCCGCCTCCCGTCCACGGGGACCTTGTGGCACTACCGGATGGTGGCCACACTCAACCACCCAGACCCCCACTTACCGAGTAATGCCACCAGGAGAAGAATCACGATGATGTTGTTGGCGTTCTTCTCCTTGTAGAAGTACAGCAGCAAGCAGAACAGGATGATCTCCACAAGCTGTGGAAAGCAGCAAGTGAGGCGGTCAGCGGGGCAGACGTGGGCAAGACTGGGAGACGCTGGTGGGCTTGGCTGGTGTTGATGCTGAAGTCACGGACCCTCAGGATTGAAAGGGACCTGAACAGCCAGCATTTCCCAAACCACTGATAGACTTCCATGGAAAAGGAGGGAATTCTCAATGAACTCTGCGGGGATCTCTACCCCCTGGGGAACACCGACAAGGAGTTCACCTCAGAGCTTTGAGGGCGATGTGCTGGCCACACACGCGCCCTGTCTTGGATGGCCAGGATCAGGCTGAGAAGGTTTCTTCCCACTTTGCTGCTCTGCGGGGAACCCCATGTGGGTGACCCCTGAAGGTCGGTCAAAGAGGGAGACACATGCTCACTGAGGAGAAGAGCTCTCTGGGACAAGTGGACAAGTATACAAGCCCCCATCCCCTAACCATGCCTCTAAAGTGTGTGCTTGGTGGGAGAGAAAGACAAGGACATCTGGAGTCAGGGAGGCCCAAGTTTGAAACTGGATCCACTTCTAAAACAGTTGTGTGACCTTGGGCAAGTCACTTCACTTCTTTAAACCTCAGTTACCTCCTCCGTGAAATGGGGATAATGATTCTTCCTTTACAGGGCCATGATCACTGCTAATACTTATTGAACTCATAAATACACCCGGCACCGTTCTAAACATTGTATCTATACTAAACTCATTCAACCAGCACAATGATTCTATGAAGAAGGCACTACCACAATCGGAAGCTAAGAAAAGGGCAGAGCCAGGATCTGAACCTGAACAGTCTGGCTCCAGGGCCCGTGCGCTTTCCCACTAGGCTACACGGCCTGAACCTGGGAGGCCTAGGGCCTGGGGCATAGAAGTGTGAGGCCTCAGTCAGTGTGGGGTGGGAGTTCCCTCCTTGCCTTAACAACTGTCCTTTCCACTCCTTAAGGGCCCAAACATTCAGCAACATTTTCCCAAGAAGTCAAGTCAGCTCCAGCACCCGGCAAAATGAAAGCAGCAAGGGCGCCCGGGTGGCTCAGTTGGTTAGGCGACTGCCTTCGGCTCAGGTCATGACCCTGGAGTCCTAGGATCGAGTCCCACATCCGGCTCCCTGCTCAGCAGAGAGTCTGCTTCTCCCTCTGACCCTCTTCCCTCTCGTGCTATCTCTCATTCTCTCTCACTCAAATAAATAAATAAAATCTTAAAAAAAAAAAAAAAAACAAAAGCAGCAAACTTGGACAGTGGCTTGGCTCCATTTGCCTACCCCGACCTCCTCCCAAAGTTTATTTATCATAACAACCAACGCAGAAACATTAATGGGCATTTAAAAAAATTTTTAAATTCCTCATAATTAGAGGCCATAAAAAAAAAACAGCTGTTTTCATTTTCCTGCTTCTTTCCTGTCTTTGTTGCCGTGAATACATATTTTATCTACTTGTCATCATAGTCAACGCACAATTTTGTGCTGGGCTGTTTTTAGTCACCAAAAACAATTCCCATATTTTATGAAGTTGTCATAATTATCTTTAATTGCTGCAGAATACATCATCAAGCGGATGAGTTACTCATCAACATTCCTAACCACCGGGCGTGCACTCAGGGGGCCCGGTTTTCCAATCATTCTTCACTGTGCCGAAATGCATGCTGGAATGGCGCTTGGCCTTCCGCTGCAAGATGGCTGTGTGGGTGCCCTTGAGTTCTGGCGGCATGTCTCCCTCCTTCCTTCCTCTTCCTTCCTGTTTTTCTTTCTGTCTTTCTTGAAGTATGGTTGACACACAATGTCACATTAGTTTCAGGTGCAGGACACGGCTCCAGGACAACTCCATCAACTCTCTGTTATGCTATGCTCGACAGTGTACCTATTGTCAGCCTGACGTCCACAGTGTCTGGCACCTGGCAGACAATAAATATTGACTGGATTTGATTTGGCCAGATCTCTCTAGCTGGCGGTGTTAGGGCATAAGAGGGAGTTACTCAAGTCAGAGGACTGAAAGCCATGGGGGGGGCGGGGGACAAACGTACCTCACACCTCACACTGACTGAGGCCTTCTATGCCCCAGGCCCTAGGCCTCCCAGGTTCAGGCCGTGTAGCCTAGTGGGAAAGCGCACGGGCCCTGGAGCCAGACTGTTCAGGTTCTTTCCCTCCCACGGCAGGGAAAGAATGTGTCTGTTTTGCAGAAGAAAGAGCTCCCACCGAGGAGAGGTGTGGCCAGGGATTCCACTGGGTATCCCCCTTCGGGAGCCACACCAAAAATCAGTGCCTGCCCAGAAGCCCCCCTCAGTTGCCCTAAATTTACCTTTAGCTCATCCTAATACTAAGATCTCCTCCTATGGGAGGGCTTGTCTGCCATTTTTTTTGAACTTACAATGTCTGCACTAGCACGTTGACATGCTAAGCATGCACAGTTGAACCAAAGTGCCTAAGTAGCAGAAAATGTATGTTTCTTAATGTATCCAGCTCGCTGTCCGTGCCCCCCAGCACACCGCATAAAAGCTTCCCGCACTAACCCTAAGGGGAGACAGTGCTTTGAGAGCGATCTCCCCGTCTCCTTACTTGTGACAAGGAGTGAAAGTTCTTTGCTTTCAACACTTCCTCTGGTTGTGTTCCACTTGCACCCCACGCGGCCACCCACCTTGAGTTTGCTTACAGCAGCACTGCCTCGCAGACATGAGTCAGGAAGACAAACTGAGCGGGTCCCTGGGCACCTGCCAAGTGCTGGGTGATTCCCATACCACCTCGCGTCTCCCAGCCCCAGCCACCAGCCCCGGTCCAGTGACTCCCACCGGCTTACAGAGAAGGAGGCAGAGCTTCCAGGTAGGTGACTTGGCCGAGGCCACACAGCACGTGACCGATTCAAGCCCAGGGCTCCCTGAGAGAAAATTCTGTGTTCTGGGGTTAAGCTTTTCCTGAAGAGGGGGGGTTCTTTGGCTCCGTCCCGCAGCCGTTTCTCCACGCCCACCAGGTGTGCAGTGGGGCTGGCTAGAGGCAGGGAGATGACCCAGTCCCAATCCTGGGGAAATCCATCCTCGGCCTTGTGGGCAAACTAAGGAAAAAGAACGTTCCAGGCCTGTAGAGCAGTGCCAGGCTGCTCGTATCAGAGGAAGGCTGTGCCCACCTTCGTCAGCAGGCCACGGCGAAGGAAGCTGGCTGCGAGTCCAGCTCCACTCGTGGGACTCTGGGCCGTCAGCCCACCTCCCTGAGCTTCAGTTTTCTCATCCATAAAATGGGGAGAAAAACATTTACCTTATAGGGCAGTTGGGAGGATTTGAGATGATACGTAAGAAAGTATTTGGCACAGTGCCTGGCTTGGAATAGAAATATATAGTAGTAGCTTGATCAAATGCCTTACATGCTTCCTCGATCAGTTTATCTGTAGACCTAACATGGGACGTAACGGGGGCTGGGAGTTTAGGAGACCGTTTCAGTGTCTCCTGCATTTCTATTAGCTCCTATCAGCTGTGTGATGCCGGGAAAAATAAATAAATAACATGTCTATGACTGTTTAAAATTTTAACTGTTTTTTTTACCATAAAAGTCTTAAATGCTCCCTGTAGAAATTTGAAATGATGCGTAAATACAAAGGTGAAATGAAAACTCATTCATAATTCCAGCTCCCAGAGACAACAATGGATGGAATCTCTGTTTTTTCCTTCCAGTCCTTTAGTCATACATTATATATACACACCTACAATATCTCTAAAAACTAAAATTATCATATTATCTATGCAGATTTAGGCATTACTCGGAACATAAGTGGAAAAAGCCTTTCCTCGTGAACTACCTACTTCCCGCAAGCACGGTCTTCGCTGCTGGGAAATACGTCACCATTCCCTCGAATCCCCTGTTGCTGGAGATTCAGGTTCCCAGGTTCTAGGACCTGATACTCCCTCCCGCCATCGCGGGTAGGACCAGTGCTTCTCTTACCATGTACAAGAGGAAAGGCCAGCTCACGAGGTGCCTGGTGATGTTCTCACCCGTCATTTTCTCGTGACTGTTAGGTGCGAATGTCACCAGCAAGTAGGTGCCCACGATGGCCAGACCGCAGCCAACGAAGGACAAGACGTAGCGCCCTGCAGGGAAGGGAGGAGGCTGTCATAGGCTCACTTCGGGGGCTGGCTTCAGGCCCCTACGTGTTTCTAGGGCAACACACGATGACCTGCTATTTTTGGTTTTTCTTCACTTCACAAATAGATCATCTCCCGTATTGTTATTTAAAAAAATAACACTTAGGGGCTCCTGGGTGGCTCAGTCAGTTAAGCATCTGCCTTCGGCTCAGGTCATGACGCCAGGGTCCTGGGATCGAGTCCCACATCAGGCTCTTTGCACAGCGAGGAGCCTGCTTCTCCCTCTCCCTCTGCTGCTCCCCCTACTGGTACTCTCTCTGTCAAATAAATAAATAAAATCTTCTAAAAAAATAGAATTAAAAAATGACATTTAATGTTAAAAAATTTCAGTGAGGTGTGGCATGTAGAACAAAAAGTGCTCAATGAATTCTCACAGAGTGAACACACCCATGTAACCAGCACCCAGATCAAGAAAGGGAACGTTAACAGGACCCAAAATCCTCACTTGTGTCCCCTTCCAATCACTAGATGCAGCCCCGGGGTAACGCTGACTTCTACCAGCACTGAGAGTCGGCCTGGTTTTGTACTTTCTATAAATGGACTCGTACTATATGATTTCTTGCGTCTGTGTTTACGTAAGATGATGTTTGTGAGTTTGTGAGATTCATCTGTATCCTGGTGTGGAGTGTAGGGGTGGTTCCTTCATTCTCATGCCCCTGTGGTGTGTGACACAATTTATCCATTCTGCTGCTGATGGGTCTTCAAATACTCTCCAGGGTTATAACAAATACTGTTGCTATGAGCATGTCATTTGGAAAACACACTGTCCGTATTTCTGTTGGGTATAATACTAGGAGTGGGAATTCCCGGGTCAGGGGATATGTGGACCTTCAGCTTTGTAGTTACTGTCAAATGGTTTTCCAAACTGGTTGCACCAATTTCTACTCCCACCGGGAGAGTATTAGAGTAAGACTGCCTCTTTTTTCTCCTTCACGGTAGCCATTCTGCTACTGAACCACAGTTTCAGTGTACATTTTACAGGGAAGGTTTGAAAGTCAGAATCACTTTATGGGCAACATAAAAGAAAACCAAATATAACAAAATCTCACAAGCAAACCTTCAGAGCCTACCATGTACCTTTTAAAAATGACCTTATCATTTCCCATCTGCTAGTTAACCTAGTCGCAAGGGACCAGTCCAAATACTATCAATATTCTATTCCACAGACTTGTCAGAGACTGTTAGTAGGGCCTAGGAGTCTCCTGACTCTTGCCCTGGGTCCTATCACACTCCAGTTGAACTATGTGGATTTCGTGAAAAGCCTCTCGAAGTCCAGCCCAGACCCAGGCAAGCTGGGAAGGGCTGTGAGTTCTGACCTACACATGGTGACCCCAGGCCTCTGGATATTTCTGGATAGAACTATCTACATATTTCATTCCATTGTCTCCCAAAAATGTGATACCACATTAAATGTCTTTAATTTTCATTCTAGGCCTCATAAGGTGCCCCTCAATTTTTCAATGAATGAATGAGCCATGGTTAAACTCAATAATAAGTTCTCTGCTAAGACATACAAGTCTGTTGTCTTAAGTTTTCTTCAGGCAAGGAAAGGTCTTACTCATCTCCATGCCTGTGGTGTACAGCACAGGTCTAGCATTGGGTGAATGTTTGCTGAATTTAATAAAACTTTAGGCAGGACAGCCATGCACAGTTGTATAAGTTGCTCACTGCATAAAAACACCTAGCTGAAGGGGTGAGGAGGGCTAAAATCTAGCCCATGCTCTGCTCACCAAGGCATGTGCCCACGGAACCACAGATGCCCAGAGGGGCCATCTTTTTTAAATTCACATAGGGCACTGCCTGGACTAGCATGTCTCTTATACCAGGACTTTCTAGAGTGAGCCTGGAAGCGACATAAAACTACACTGGTCTCAGAACCAGCCCAGCTACCCCTGCATCACCCCCTCTGCCATCAGGACTACTGCAAATCACTCTGAGTCTTTTGGTCTTGGCATCGTCTATTTGCTGAGCAGTAGCTCTGCTTTTTTCAGTGTAGGATTCTTTTCTTTTTTCAGCCTCCTGGCTCCATCTTGCTCTTATCCTATAACAATGATTCAGAACGGTGGTTCCCAAACCTGGCTGCATGAGCAAGTTCCTCTGGCTGCATGCCCAAGCTGCATGCTCTAATCCAGCTTGCATAAGTAATAAAGAATAACTCCTGACCTCCATGTTTCCCATTTGCTTTAGAGCTCATTTAGGTAAAGAGGGTGCCTTTCATCAGGCCTCCTAAAATCCCAACAATAAATGCTCAATAAATATTGATTGAATGGAATGAAATCAAGCCCCTTTTAAGAAATCTCACAGATCATTCTGTTGCGTAGCCAGATTTGGGAACTACCGAGGAAAAAACCCAGCTCCCAGGAGCTGGTGAGGGTGGAATATACAACCCGGAAGGGAGCAGGCGACGGATGATCTCTAAATTGGGGTGAGCCGGCTTTATTATGAACAAACAGCACAAGCACAGAATTAAGGACAGGGGCTCAAATCAGTGAACTTACTCAGAAAGTCTTTCGGTTTCCATTTTTCTTTGATGAATATGATTCCTATGATGGCGCTAGCTATGAAAAAATAAAAGCACAGGGAAAAGAAAATTGAGGCTGCTATCAGTCCAATGGAGTCCCTTTGCCCAGGCCCTAGGGTAGGCTCATTTGCCTTAGGGCTTGGGACTTCCTAACCTCTCCCTTCTGCTCCCCAAAACTCAGTCCTTCTGGTTCCTCTGCTATTCCATCTCAGAAAGAGAGGCTCCTCTCTGAGCCTTCCTGAGGATTTCCTACAAGCCCAGGAGCACTGGTGTTGAGGACTTGCAGGGTGACAGGGGATTCGCACAAGTTCTTTCTGGCGCATCTACCCGTCGAGGTGGGTGCCATCTGAAAAATGGGACACTGAGGCTAGGAGAGGTGAAGGGGTTGCTCAGGACTACGCAACTGGTGAGGGGTGCCGGCGGCCCGGCTCTTACTCCTTCCATTGCTGTGACTACGTCTAACACTCTCCCCCTGGTTCTTCTCTGCTTCTCAGACTTCCTTGTCGCTGCCTGGAGGGATGGGGCTGGCATTACTATGAACAGACCTGGAGGGCTACTCTCAGCTCTGCCTCTTCTGGCTGTGTGTCCTGGGATGAGTCCTGTGGGTCTCTGTCTGCATCCAGCTCAGGCCAGCCTGCTGCTTGTTAAATATTCAGGAAACCACTGTAGCGTGAGTGGCCACGGTGGTGGTCTTTACACCATAGAAATCAGAAACACCACAAATGGGGTCTACCTTTTCTCCTTTCCCGCTTTTCTGTCCATTCCTTCCTTCCCCTCTCCCTCCCTCCCTTCCTCTCTCCCTCCCTCCCTTCCCCCCACTGCCTCATTCTCTTCTTTTTCTTCTCTCACTTTCACCCTCTCTCTGAATGTTGCTTCATCAGCACACAACTGAAAGCACCTCCTTCTCTGAGTTATAAGGGCAATTAAATGAGATAATGCATGTAAATCATGTGTCCGCAGTAAATACTCAATAACTGAGCAATTATTACTACTGAAGTCCCTGGAATAGCGACTGATATGTAATAGGTACCCAACAAATAGTGGTGATTACTCTAATATTTATTTTTAATATTAGTTTTTACTGGGTGACTTAAGAAGCTCTGAGAGCCCCTTAATTTCTAGTGGCTGATAACCTGAGAACCCATCATTCTACTTCAGTCTCTTATTTTTAAGAATTTGATTATGTGAATTACTAAAGTATTAAAATTTGGAGGCAAATATTTAAAGCACTTCGTCACTCGGTCACCTGTTTCTCATTGTGAGGAAAGGTTCCGAAGCCTTTTCAGAGGTCAGCCATGGGCAGAGGACGAACCTCAATCCCTGTCAGGGTGGCACACGTAGAAAGTGGGCCAGAGAAGACAAGGAAAGGCTGGGACTGGGGATGGTTACTTGCCTCAACTAAAGGCACTCAGATTATATTTTATTTTATTTATTTATTTTTTAAAAATTCTTTATTTAAATTCAACTTACCTAACATATACTGTATTGTTAGTTTCAGGGGGTATGATTTAGTGACTCATCAGCTGCATATAACACCCAGTGCTCATTATATCACGGGCCCTCCTTCATGCCCATCGCCCAATTATCCCTTCCCCCTGGGCCCTCAACTCTATGGTCAGATTATATTTTAAAACAGTATTTGTGGGAAAGAACACAGTATGTTGGAGGACCTTACTCATCTTGTGGGCTACGAGGGTACAAACCCTGGTCAAGAAAGAGAGGGACTCTTCACGGGATCGGGAAAAGCAATAGGTTTCCACTTCTTTGCCAGCTCCTGGTAACTGGGGGGACTGCCTGAAGCTCTGAGAATTCTAAGAAGGGACGCTCTGACTGACTGATGAGGTCTGCTGTGGGCACAGGCGGGGCGTGTGGTTGCTGTGCTTATCCGTGGGGTAGAAGGGGCCCTCTTTACTCCAGGAGGAAAAAGACTACTCAAAATACCACTTTTTCCTTTAAGAGCAAGGAAGGGCTTCCAGGCCACGTGGGGCCTGCCAGCAAATGGAAGGAAACATTTCAACGCAAGTTCATGGTCCCTGCTCCTGTGTTCACTAATCTACTAACATCTTTTATTTAAGAAGAAAAGAATTTTTTTTCCTAATTCTACTTTTTTTTGTGGAACACGGACATCAAAGCTCCTTTGTCTTTTCTTTGGTTCAAATGTTCTGAGACGCTGGTTCCGGGATTACAGAGATCACAGAGAAATGGCAGGTGAGAAAGTGACCAATGCCTCAGAGGTGGTGTCAGCTGATGTAAAAAGATCAGAGAATAAATTGAGTGTGCATCTGTTAGAGGTGTAAGATATCTGAATCCTACGAAAGCTTAGGATGTCTTGACAGTGTTGGGATGAAAGCTGCAAGTTTGTATCTTCCTTCTGCAGGAGAAATAGAAAGCAACTCTGATAAAGTTTCTGAATCTAAAACACATTAGGGAGCCAGACCATCCTGTACCCCAGCCCTGCCACCCTGGACCCCTATTTCCTCATCTGTAAAGTGGGGATCATGACAGTGTCACCCTCAAAAAGGAGAATTAGTAGAATTCATATCTGTAAAGTGCTTAGCGCAGGGCCGGTGTGTATGAAGCCCTTTGTGAGTGTTAGTGACATTACCAAGCAGAAGCTGCTTCGTTTACCGAGTATGGTGGTGGCACAGGCAGGTGGGTCCCAGGGAGCGGCGGTGGGGGCCCCGGTCTTACCTATCACGGAGACGGCGCCAAGGGGCACGATCAGCGACAGCGGAGCGAAGGCGTAGGAGGCGAACACGCCCAGCTCACCCAGCAGCATGAGGAACAGGCCCAGCCACCATGTTTTGGTCTTGAAATAGGCCCGGGGGTCCTTGGATCCTGCCAGGCGGATGTGGCAGTACTTCTAGAAATCCGAGAAAGAAGGTGATTGGCCCAGAGGTTTGGGAAAAAGAGGCTATGATCTATATCCTAAATCTACCCCCCACTTTTATTTGGGAAGATGTGTCAGGTTTTTTTGGAGTCCTGGCTCAGAGAAGAGGCAAGCAGTCCCCATCTCAATACCAGGTTGTCACGCTAAGCAGTTCTCAAACTGGCTGGGAAGCCCGGGCAGGCCTGGGAATGTGCATTTCTAACGCACAGCACAGACAGTGTGCAGTCTGGTGGGAGCCGGGGTCTAGGACGCCACCCCATGGTCGCCCGGCTTCAGGTTGAACGTCTCACTCTAACTGCAGTGCCCAGAGTCCCCATGCTCGGGGCGGCTGCTTGGCCGCACTCCCTTCTGTAGACGAGCCGGCAGCTCTGCCGGGCAGCCCGGGGGCATCCGTGGACCTTACCCTCTCTCAGGTGGATACTTGGCCCAAGTATGGCCAAAAGGCTTTGTTCTGGAAGTGTGCACTTGGGATACAGAAAGTGGGGCGGTGACCAAGGCGAGCAAGGCAGTCATGTTGACTTAGAGGGACCACAGCTCCCACTTGGGGGGGCCGTGCTGAGGGCTGCATAGGGGCGGATGCGGAGGCAGAGACGCCACTCTGTGGAAAGAAGAGCATGAACCAGACAAGTGGCCAGGAGACCACGCGGCCTCAGAAACACGCGGGCACACTCCGGCACATGGGCGTGCATGGAGCTGAGAGGTACCAGGTTACCCGTGTGTGTTCACGTCTCTGATCCAGGGAGGGAGAACGCTTCTCCGCAACCAGAAGCTGGGCAGTGCTGGCAGAGAGGAGTGGGACAGTGTGCTGTGGGATTTGACTCGTCCGCAGGTGTCAAGTCTCAGTCCCGGTGTCCCAGAGCAGTCCCTGGGACCGGACTTGGGAGGAGGTAGTTGATTTGGGAGGTGATTCCAGGAGGCACAGTAAGGGTGTAGGAAAGTGAGTCAGAGAAGGGAGCAGACCAGTGCAGGGTGCAGAGTGAGTGCCCTGGGCAACAGGGGCTCATCCCACTGGGGACCCTCTGGGACACCCTGCGAACTAGGCTCAGAGCCATGCGACTAGAGGATGGAAGCCTGGGGCATTTATCTACAGACTCCCATCCCCCACTGGCCGAAAGCTGCCGTGGGGGCAATAACCACCACATTCAGCTTCCCAGTTACATCTGCATACCCTGGGAACCAGTTCCTGCGGTGCCCTCAGGAGCTCCTCAGTCTATCAGCCTGCTCCAAACCACAGCTACAGGCCGGCTCAGCTGGGCCAAGGCACCCCGGCAACTTCTAAGTCAGGGACAGCGCTGTCATCAGAGTCGAGGAGGGTGGGGGATCACGTGGGGGCAAAGAACCAAGAGAGATTCTGGAACAACCCACAGGGGACTGCCCAAGGCCCAGCCCAGGAATGGAGTAGGCACCATCCCAGGGTGAGGACGCAGTGGGGCCTGCGCCAGACACCCCGCTGATCAGCAGTATCTCTGCCCCGGACAGTGCTAGTGACGAGACTTACCTGTAGGTTAAGCGCAATGCTGACCACAAGGTGCCCAAAAATTGCCAAAAGGGCGCCGATCAAGTTTTCCTGTAAGGAAAGTTCACAGGAGCAGATGTGAGCTGGGTCTAAGCTAAAGGGCCCTGGGGCGGGGTGCGGGGGGGGGGGGCGCATAGGAAACCCCACTGTTCACTGTCGCAAAACAAAACCAGAAAAACATCCACCACAAAGCCGCATACCAGGCCTTTTATTGGAGTTTTACATTTTACTACTCAAGGTTAGTGCGGCTGCCTTGTTGGTTTACAACACACTGCCCTGAGCTGGACGCTTCCAGAAAGCAATGTCCTCTGTCCACCGGTCACAATGACCTGATAAGGCCTAAATCTGCTCTGCTCTTTCCTTAATGTACTGACTCACTGCAGTCTTGTGCAGGAAAGCAACATTCAGAAATCAGAATTTAAAAGAGAAACACAGGCGGGGATACTATTTGCCATTTTATCAATGGGGTCTTCATGTTCCCCGAGGGGTCTCAATGAGACTCTTTAAACTGGCTAATCTGCTTAGGGCATTTTTAATGATTTCATTTACAAACATTTAACTTCTGAACCTTAAGAATAAGGTTCAGATTCTTTAGCATGGCATCTTTTAACTTCAGAAGACAATTACCAGACATATATTCATTGTACAATAATTAGGAAATATAAAGAAATGATAGGAAGAATAACAATCACAACAAAATAGAAAAGCCACCTGTAATTCTAAACCCAGAGCTCACTATTGCAAACATTTTGTTCTTATAAACTTTTATTGTTCTTGTAAAATTTTTTTCTGTCCATAAATTCAGATATGAATGACAAGGTTAGTTCATTTTATAAAAATGAGATTATAGTCTGTTTTATAACCTGTTCTTTTACATAAGATATTATAAACACATTCTCCTTTCAGGTATATTTAATTCATCATTTTAAAAAAAGATTTGATTTATTCATTTGAAAGCAAGAGAGTGAGAGAGCATGAGTTGGGGGGGGAAGGGTAGAGGAGGAGGGAGAAGCAGACTCCCCCTGAGCAGGGAGCCTGACACGGAGCTCGATCCCAGGACCCTGAGATCATGACCTGAGCTGAAGTCAGACCCTTAATTGACTAAGCCACCTAGGTGCCCCTAATTCATCATTTTTAATAAATACCAAATAACTCGTCATTTGGATGTGCCATATTTTATATCATTGCTTCTCCATTGCTGGACACTTAGGCTGTTTCTTTTTTTTTTTTAAACACCACTGTGATTGAATATCCGAGTACACGCATTTTTGTGCATTTATGAGGATTACTCCCTTGGGATAAATTCTTAGAAGGAGGACTGCTGGGTTAAAGGGTACTTGCCTCAGCATTTAAACCATACTATACTATGTCCCCCACATACCCTCCAGCATTATTTCACCACTAAACACCAAAGAATGTTCTATCTTAGCCAAATATGAATCCTCCCTGCCCAGGATGGGCCTTTTCCAACTCCCCCTTTGCTCGAGATATTCCTCCCACCCAGCCGCCCTCCCTGTGAAATCTGCCAGTTCTTCAAGGCCTGGGCCAGGCGCTAGCAAATCAAGAGTGAACAAGACAAACAGTCTTGCAATTCATCTGGAAGACAGGTAATTAGCAAGCGTAAGGCAGGAAGTCAACACTCTGACCCTCTACTCCCCTCTTCCCTGGAATGCTGAGGGCCTAGACAGCTAAGAAGGCAGTCCACTGTGGGTTAAGGTGGAAGGAGGGAGGGGGTGTCTACTGATGGAAACCACCATGGCTGTCCTTGACTTTGTCCCCAGCAAGAGGCAGCACTGCAGAATAAAGGAAAGACACTGAGCTGGGAGCCAGGAGACCTGGGTTCTAGGTCCATCCTTGCTGCCTCGTCACAGCATGACCTTAGATGAGTCCCTTCCCTTCATCAGGCTTGTATGTCCCTGTCTGGAAAACGTAGATGCTGGCCCAGATAACCTCCAAGGGACCTTCCAGCCCTCACCTAAGCCCCTGGTCAGGGCCAGACTGTCAACAGAAAGCAAGTGAAGGACCAGGCCAGGCAGGAAACTGACTTATGTTCATTTCACTTTATACAACAACTCATTAATAGAAGGTCATGGGGGCATCTCATGGACCCAAGGGAGATGGCTTCCACTTCTTCCCAAGATGGCTCTCATAGCCTGAGCTGCACCTCCTTGGTCCTTCTCCATCTCTGTTTTATGTGTTTTTTGGTTTTAAGATTTTATTTATTTATTTGACAGAGAAAGACATAGCGAGAGAGGGAACACAAGCAGGGGGAGTGGGAGAGGGAGAAGCAGGCTTCCCGCCGAGCGGGGAGCCTGATGCAGGGCTCGATCCCAGGACCCTGGAATCATGACCTGAGTCGAAGGCAGACACTTAACGACTGAGCCACCCAGGCGCCCTGTTTCATGTGTTTTTGTTGTCTCTTCTCAGACAGAATTAAGCAGAAACCATGTCTGTCCTGTAGGATTACAGGATCTCAGAGCTGAAAGGGTCACTGGAGATCAACCAGGCCAGGGTTTCCCTAACTGGGTTCCTAGAGATGTCAGTGGAGTTCTGACGCAAAAAGCACATCATGGTTAAATAAGTTTGGGAAACACTGGACCCTTGGTCCACTGCTTGGAGGCCCACAGCGCACCAGGTTAGAGGCTCTCACAGGCAGGTCTCCCTCGTCCACCCCAGGTGTCCCAAACCTCTGAGGCTCTAGAACTCTTAGTCTGCAGGCATCTGTGATGCTCACACCTGCCACCTTAACCACATTCCTTTTCTTTTGGTAATAGCACCCTGATTTTGCTGTGGAGCACTCCCCCATGCCCCCAACTCCCCCTTGTATGGTCTTGTTAGGACTCTCATCCCAAGTGCTCCATCCTCCCCTGGACCACGGTGGGCCTATGAACCAAGCTTGACCCAAGCCAGGCAGGTCAGAAACTCTGTCTGGGAGATATTTATATATATTTATCTCTCCCTTATTTTTTTTTAAGAGAGAGAGAGCATGCCAGTTGTGGGGGGGGTGCAGAGGGAGAGGAAGAGAGAATCTTAAGCAGGCTCCACACTCAGCACTCAGCATGGAGCCCGAGATGGGGCTCGATCTCACAACCCAGACGGAGATCATGACCTGGGCTGAAATCAGGAGTCAGACACTTCACTGACTGGGGTGCCCCTCTGGGGTCCAAATCTTGAACAGAGAAGCATGAAGGCTGAAAGAAGTCTGGGCTCATTGCTGCCCAAGGCCAGGACTGGGCAAGGCCAGGAGCCATCCTGGTGCCCGTGACTTCCAGAAGCCTGCTTCTCTAGCTCTTCCTTCCATTCTGGGAGCAGTCCCAGTCTTTTTTGCTGAAGACCTGGTTTCTGTTACTTGCCTCACAGAGCCTGAGTCAATGCTTCACTGTACACGGTTTGGGAACATGTTTATAATTAGTCCAACTCCTAGTAAGGGAGGGAGTTGGGGGCATGGGGGATGAATGTTCATTTCTTCTTCTTCCTCCTCTTAGAGGGATGGCTTTTGCAGACAAAAAAAGGCTATCTGCATGACTTTGATTTCTTAAAAAAATTATATTTGCTATAAAAGTAACAGATTCATGAATCTAGTTTCTTTTAACAAAATCTTACTCAGGAACTAAGAAATTCTTATAAGTCTAATAAATTGCACTTACGAATATAAGGAATCTGATCTCTTAAACCGTCTAATGCTGTTTACATACAATAAATTCTGTTATTCCTTTCAATTTAAAAAGCAAATTACAGAACTTCTGCTTTCAGCAAGATGGAGTAGACTCATCTTTTCCTATGCTTCCTGCTGTGTACAGTTGGAAACCTTGGACATTATATATAAAGCAAACACAAGACAACTCTGAAAGGTAGAGAGAAGAAGGCAGACAGGCTAGGTTGCTGGGGGCCTGAGGAACGACATGGTGGTGGGTTCCTGGGTCTTCTCGTTACCTCACATACCTCGAACTTGAAGCTGAAGAAATGGGCAGCCTGGGAGTATCAACGAGTACAGACCAAAAAGCTCTAAGAAAAGCCTGTGCTCTCTAGTCAAAAGACCAGGAGATGAGCAGCCAAGCAAGACAGAAAACTTTAGGACAAGTGCTGTTTCAAACATCACAGGAAAAAAAAAAGATACCCCACCCACTCCACACCAGCATAAGCCAAGTAGGGGGCCTAGATTTCCAACCTTTCATGGCTATTACAAGGCACCTCAACTCACATGCTGGGACTATCAGAGAACGCCAAGGAGGGATCTGGGGTCCAGTGATGAGGCCTCCCTGCCCCCGGCCCCACAGAGTGAAAAGAGCCCACATGGGGAGCCTGGACCTCTACCCCCGCCTGGCAGCAATGAAAGACCCTTCTCCTAACTGGGTGGTGTCAGTGGAGGCCTGGTGGAGAGGCAGGATTTTTTCCATTAACTTTCACAATTACACTGTCCCGAAGTTGGGGTTACCATTTGTAGTAAATTGCATTGATGGCCGCCATTTCTCTCACAACTCCCGTCAACTCCCCAACACTTGAATCTGGATGGGTTTGTGATCAACAGCATGACATGGGGATGAGGGTGGGGGACTTCTGGGTTCAGGCTGTGTAACTTCTACTTGTGCACAGAAGGAAACTCAACCACATATAAAGAAGTCCAGCCTATCCATAAGAAGAGAGGGGCGCCTGTGGAAGACCAAACAGATATACAAGTGGGCCTGATCGACACCCAGAGAAGAGACAGGCCCAGCCATCTCAGCCAACTGCCAGCTGAGTAAGCCATCCCAGTTGAGGCTCCAGGCATGAGTAACTCCATCTTGGATTCTCCAGCTCCAGCCCCAGCCCCAGCCCAGCACCCTAGACGATACTATATGGAGCAAAGATGAGCCATTGCTGTGAGCCCTGCCCACATTCTTTGTTTCTTAAAAAAACTATTATAAGAACACTTAACCTAAGATTACCCTCTTAACAACTTAGGTGTACAATGTATTACTGTTATAGGCACAAAGATCTCTAGAACGTATTCATCTTCCATACTGAGACTTCATGCCTATTGATTTAGCAACTCCCATTTCCCCACCCCACCAGTCCCAGCAACCACCATCCTCCTCTCTGATTCTATGAGTTTGACTCTGGTAGACAGCTCATAGAGGTGGAATCATACAGTATTTGTCTGTCTGTAACTGGCTTACTGTCTTAGTTTAGGCTGCTCTAACAAATACCACAGACTGGGTGACTTAATAAACATTTATTTCACACAGTTCTAGAGGCTGGGAAGTTCAAGATCAAGGTTTTGGCTGATTCTATTCCTGCTTAGAGTTCTCTTCCTGGTTTGCAGCTGTACACCTTCTTAGTGTATCCTCACATGTCAGAGAGAGATTATCCCCTTCTTGTATCTCTTCTTATAAGAGCACTAATCTCGGGGCGCCTGGGTGGCTCAGTCATCAAGCGTCTGCCTTGGGCTCAGGTCATGCTCCCAGGGTCCTGGGATCGAGCCCCGCATCGGGCTCCCTGCTCTGCGGGAGGCCTGCTTCTCCCTCTCCCACTCCCCCTGCTTGTGTTCCCTCTCTCGCTGTCTCTCTGTCAAATAAATAAATAAAATCTTAAAAAAAAAGAGCACTAATCTCATTCATGAGGGCACCACCTTCATGACCTAATTATCTCCGAAGTTCCTACCTCCAAAGCGTCACACTGGGGATTAGGGCTTTAACATATAAATGGGGGGTGGTGACCAACATTTAGCCCACAGCACTTATTCTACTTAGCATTCTGTCTTCAAGGTTCATCCATGTTGGCACATATTGCAAGATGTCTTTCTTTTACAAGGCTGCGTAATATTCCACTGTGTGTATGCATCACGTTTTCTTTCTTCCTTCGTCTATCAATGGGCATTTAGGTTATTTCCACATCTTGACTATTGTGAATAGTACTGCAATCAACATTGAAGTGCTATTATCTCTTTTAGATCCTGATTTCAATTCTTTTGGATCCTGTCCAGATTCTTGACCTGTGGAATTATGAGCAGTAAAATGGTTGTTGTTTTTAAGTTTAGGTTTTCAGGTGGTTTGTTACACAGCAGTAGCTAACTGACACACTTCCTTGATAAACCAGGGTTACTTAACGATCCAGCAATTTTTATTTGGGACTCAAGATCTGATTCTATCCCAGATAATCACTAACAGGCGACTTTCATCTTCCATCTGATTCGAGTGTGTATGATTCTACTGCTTAATTCCGCCCCCCCCTTTCTTTGCCCAGCTAAGGTATTTTAATGTCTTCCCATTTTAATGCCTGCCTCGAAATGTTCTTTAAGGCCATTCTATAAACCTAGTATACCTTTATTTAACCCATCATTACTTTTTTTATTGAGGTAAGATTCATAAATCATAAAAATTTACCATTTTGACCTTTTTAAAGTATCCCATTCAGTGGTTTTTGGTATATTCACGTTATGAGCGATGTCATTGAAAAAGCAGTGGCAGGGCGCCTGGGTGGCTCGGTTCGTTGGGCGACTGCCTTCGGCTCAGGTCATGATCCTGGAGTCCCTGGATCGAGTCCCGCATCGGGCTCCCTGCTCAGCAGGGAGCCTGCTTCTCCCTCTGACCCTCCCCCCTCTCATGTGCTCTCTCTCATTCTCTCTGTCTCAAATAAATAAATAAAATCTTTAAAAAAAAAAAAAGAAAAAGCAGTGGCATAGAGAATTTCAGGAACCCATCCCTTCAGAAAAACAACTAATGAGCTGGCAAAACCCATCAGAATCACATTTTTTATACAACTCTGCAGTCTAACCAAAAACATATAACAACCAGAGGAAGGCATGGTGAAGAAAGAAGCCATTGCTTTATGGTACAAAAACACAGTGGCATTTTAAATTGCCTGCCTCCCATCCCTTACACCCCAGATCTGTGGCAGCCACAAGGATGCAGAGAGAGCAATAAATGAAACTACTTATTATTATTTTTTATTTTTTAAATATTTTTTAATTTATTTGAGAGAGAGAATGAGATAGAGAGAGAGAGCATGAGAGGGGGGAGGGTCAGAGGGAAAAGCAGACTCCCTGCTGAGCAGGGAGCCCGATGCGGGACTCAATCCCGGGACTCCAGGATCACGACCTGAGCCGAAGGCAGTCGCCTAACCAACTGAGCCACCCAGGCACCCCTTATTATTTTTTTTAAACCGTGGTTGTGGGTTCTTACCTGTCTGGTAACCCCTGAAGGATTGGCACAGGGCTTGTCTTTGTTTTATCTGACATGGAGGGATACCAGGGCTGGGGACAGCTTCCCAGGCTCTTTATGGTCAAAGCCTTTAAAGGCTGTGTAACAGCTTAGGGCAAGGGACAGTACTCAGGATGAGCGACAGACGGAAGGAAAAGCCTGGGCAGAATAGTCTGGGAAAAGAGATACATAGAGGGTAAGAGCTTTCTTAAGTTTCCACACACACTGAGGAATTGAAAAGGCCAAGCATGTAGCCAGGGCTGGATGCATGCTCCAAAAACACCTGAGAAAACAGTAGCCTTCACCCCTGGCTGGCCTTCAGGTGGGATGCAAGCAGGGAGCAAAGACTAAGGCAGAGTGAGTGGTAAACAGCCTGGCTAAGCAGCAGAAGGCCCCAACACAACCAATATGCAAAGACTGGGAGAATTTGGGGAGGTTTCTTTCCTCTTTTTTTTTTTCCCCTTTTCCGGCTCTAGGTGGTTAAGGAAACTGTCAAAACTCAAGCTGACCACTTAAGAGGAACAGACTTCATCAGGCTGCCCACATAGAGGACACAGACTTTATAAAGAGAGTTTAGAAAAATCACAAAACAAGAAACACTAACAAACCACAACAAGCAACACAACAAACAGGGTGCAAGATCTGATTTCTACAGTTGCAACGTAATATTCGAAATGACCAGTTTTCATCAGTGTTGTACAACCACACCACTCTCTAAATCCCGAGCATTTCCACCATCCCAAAAAAGAAACTCCAAACCCATTAGCAGTCCCTCTCCACTCCCCGGTACCCCGGCCCCTGGTCACCACTAATCTACTTCCTGTCTCTACGGACTTGCCTATTTTGGACAGTTCGTATAAATGGAATCCTACAGTATGTGGTTGTGTCTGGTTTCTTTCACTGAGCATAATGTTTTTTTTTTTTTTTTAAAGATTTTATTTATTTATTTGACAGAGAGATAGAGAGAGAGCACAAGTAGGCAGAGAGGCAGGCAGAGGGAGAAGGAGAAGCAGACTCTCCACTGAGCAGGGAGCCCGATGAGGGACTCGATCCAAGGACCCTGGGATCATGACCTGAGCCGAAGGCAGCTGCTTAACCGACTGAGCCACCCAGGCGCCCTGAGCATAATGTTTTTAAGGTTCATATGTTATAACATGTACCCGTACTTCATTCCTTTTTATGGTGAAATAATATTCCATCAATGGATATAATACATTTTGTTTATCCATTCACCAGTTACATTTGAGTGATCTCCACTTTCTGTCTATTGCAAATAATGTTATTAACATGCTTGTACAAGTTTTCATACAAACATATTTTTTTTATTCTCTTGGGTATCTATAGTGACTATTTTAACTTTGGGGGGAAACTGTCAAATGGTTTTCCATAGTGGCTCCAATTTCTCCACATCTTCACCAACACTTGTTATTTTCCTTTTTACTTATTTTTTATTTTTTAAAGATTTATTTATTTATTTTAAAGGGGGGGGGTAGCACACACCAGGGGGAGAGGCAGAGAGAAGGGAGAGAGAGAATCTCAAGCAGACTTCCCACTGAGCGCAGAGCTTGATTTGGGGCTTGATCTCACAACCCTGAGATCATGACCTGAGCTGAAATCAAGAGTCAGATGCTTAACTGACTGAGCCACCCAGGTGCTCAGTCTATTTTCCTTTTTAAAAAATTTATGATAGCCACCCTAACGGGTATGCAGAAGTACCTAGTTGTGGTTTTGATAATGCAGTTCCCTAACGACTAATGATGCTGAGCATCTTTCCACATGCTTACTACCCATTTATCTTCTTTGCCTATTTTTAAAAAATTGAGGTAAGATTCACATATAATAAAAATTGACCATTAACCATCTTAAAGAGTACAAGTCAGTGGCATCTAGTATGCTCACAATGTTGTGCAACCTTCTGCACATTAAAGAAAATTTTGAGTTTTAAGAGTTCTTTATATATTTGGATACTAAACTTTTGCCAAATACATGATTTACAAATATTCTCTTTTATTCTGTGGGTCATATTTTTATTCTTGATAAAGTGCTTTGATGTATATAAGTTTTAATTTTGATGAAGTTTATCTATTTTTTCTTTTGTTGCCATGCATTTGGTGTCATAATCCAGTTTTGTTTTTTTTTTCTCCCATCCAAGTACTAACCAGGCCCAACCCTGCTTAGCTTCCGAGATCAGACGAGATCAGGTGTGTTCAGGGTGGTATGGCCACAGACCATTAGAAAACTAATCCTAATCCTAATCCAAGTTCACAAAAATTTATACAGGCATACCTTGGTTCACTGTGCTTTCCTTTAGTGCACTTTGCACTATTACTATATTTGTTAAGGTAATCTGTATCAGTGATCTTTGATGTTATAACTGTAATTGTTCTGGGGTGCCATGAACCATGCCCATAGAAGACAGTGACCTTAGTCAATAAATGCTTTGTGTCTTCTGGCTGCTCTATCAAGAGGCTATTGCCTGTCTCTCTCCCTGTCCTGGGCCTCTATGTTCTGAGACACAATCGTGAAATTAGGCCAATTAACAAGCCTACAATGGCCTCTCAGTGTTCAAGTGAAAGGAAAAACCAAATGTCTCTCACTTTAAATCAAAAGCTAGAAATGACTGGGGCGCCTGGCTGGCTTAGTTGGTAGAGCATGCAACTCTTGATCTCAAGGCTGTAGGTTTGAGCCCCACGTTGGGTATAGAGATTATTTAAAATTTTTTTAAATTAAAAAATAAAAGCTAGAAATGATTAAGCTCAGTGAGGAAGGCATGTTCAAAAGCTAGATGGACTGAAAGCTAGGCTTCCTGCACCAAACAGTTAGTCAAGTTGTGAATGCAAAGCAAAAGTTCTTAAAGGAAATTAAAAGTGCTACTCCAGTGAACACATGAATGATAAGAAAGCAAAACAGCCTTATTGCTGATATGGAGAAAGTATGAGTGGTCTGGTTAGAAGATCAAACCAGCCACCAAATTCCTTAAGCCAGAGCCTCATCCACAGCAAAGCCCTCATTCTCTTCAATTCTATGAGGTCGAGTGAAGGGAAGAAGCTGCAGAAGGAAAGTCTGAAGCTAGCAGAGGTTGGTTCATGAGGTTTAAGAAAAGAAGCCATCTCCATAAAATAAAAGTACAAGGTGAAGCTGAAGCAGCAAGTGCTGATGTAGAAGCTGCAGCCAGTTCTCCAGAAGATCTAGCTCAGATAACTGATGAAGGTGGCTAATGAAACAACAGATTTTCAATGTAGACCAAGATGCCATTGAGAACTTTCATAGCTGGAGAGGAGAAGTCAATGCCTGGTTTAGAAGCTTCAAAGGACAGGGGCACCTGGGTGGCTCAGTTGATTAACATCTGACTCTTTTTTTTTTTTTTTTAAAGATTTTATTTATTTATTTGAGAGAGAGAATGAGATAGAGCATGAGGGGGGGGAGGGTCAGAGGGAGAAGCAGGCTCCCTGCTGAGCAGGGAGCTCGATGTGGGACTCAATCCCAGGACTCCAGGATCATGACCTGAGCCGAAGGCAGTCACTTAACCAACTGAGCCACCCAGGCGCCCCAACATCTGACTCTTGATCTCAGTTAGAGTCTTGATCTCAGGGTTGTGGGTTCAGGCCCAACATTGGGCTCCACTCTGGGCTTGGAGCCTACTTAAAAAAAAAAATTTTAAAGAAGCACAGGCTGACTGTGTTGTTAAGGGCTAATGCAGCTGGTGACTTTAAGCTGAAGCCAATGTTCATTCGTCATTCCAAAAATCCTAGGGCCCTTAAGACTTATACTAAATCTACTCTGGCTATGCTCTATAAATAGAGCAACAGAGCCTGGATGAGAGCACATCTGTTGACAACATGGTTTATCAAATATTTTAAGCCCACTGTTGAGACTTACTGCACAGGAAAAAAAGGTTTCTTCCAAAACATTACGGCTCATTGACAATGCACTTGGTCACCCAAGAGCTCTGAGGGAGATGTACATCGAGATTAATGTTATTTTCATGCCTGCTAATACATCATCCATTCTGCAGCCCATGGATCAAGGAGTAATTTCAACTTTCAAGTCTTATTATTTAAGAAATACATTTCTTGGGGTGCCTGGGCGGCTCAGTCAGCTGGGCATCTGACTCCTGATTTCAGCTCAGGTCATGATCTGAGTTGTGAGATGGAGCCCCACATGAGGCTCTGTGCTCAGCATGGAGTCTGCTTATCCCTCTTCCTCTGCTCCTCCCCCTGCGCTCTCTAAAATAAATAAATAAAATCTTTAAAAAAACCCCAAAGAAATACATTTCTTAAGCTATAGCCACCATAGAGAGTGATTTCTCTGATGAATCTGGGCAAAGTAAACTGAAAACTTTTAGGGAAGGATTCACCATTCGAGATGCCATTAAGAACATTCATGATTCATGGAAAGAGGTCAAAATATCAACATACACAGGAGTAAACTGATTCCCACCCTCGTGGATGACTGTGAGGGGGTCAAGACTTCAGTGGGGGAAGTAGCTGCAGATGTGGTGTTAACGGCAAGAGAGCTAGAACGAGAAGTGGAGCCTGAAGATGGGACTGAATGGCTGCAATCTCATGATAAAACGTGAACCGATAAGAAGGTCTTCTTTAGTATTTTTTAAAAAGATTTTATTTATTTGAGAGAGAGAGAGTGAGAAAGAGAGCGTGAATGTGAGCAGGGGGAGAGGCAGAGGGAGAGGGAGAGAGAGAATCTCAAGCAGACCCCACGCTGAGTGCAGAGCCCGATGTGGGGCTTGATCCCACAACCCTGAGATCATGACCCCAGATGAACTCAAGAGTGGGCCACTCAACCCACTGAGCCACCCAGGCGCCCCGAGGAGGTGCTTCTTATGGATGAACAAAGAAAGTGGTGGATGGAATCTTCTGGTGAAGATGCTGTGAAGATCGTTGAAATGAAGCAATTGACTTGGAATATTACATAAACTTGGTTGATAAAGCAGCAGCAGGGTTTGAGAGGATTGACTCCATTTTTGAATGACGTTCTACTGTGGGTAAAAGGCTTTCAAACAGCATTACACGCTACAGAGAAATCATTCATGAAAGGAAGAGTCAGTCAATGTAGCCAACTTCACTGTTGTCTTATTTTAAGAAACTGCCGCAGCCACTTCCATCTTCAGCACCCAGCACCTTGATCAGTCAGCAGCCATCACCACAGAGGCAAGACCCTCCACCAGCAAAAAGATTGTGACTTGCTGAAGCTCAGATAGTGATTTGCATTTTTAAGCAATAAAGTATTTGTATTTTTATTTATTTTCTTTGAAGATTTATTTATTTATTTTAGAGCAAGAGAGCATGCACAAGCAGGGAGAGGGGCACGGAGAGGGGCAGAGGGAGAGGGAGAGAATCTCAAGCAGATTCCCAGCTGAGCGTGGAGCCCAATGCGGGGCTGGATCCCAGGACCCTGAGACCATGACCCAAGCGAAGTCAAGAGTCAGCAACTTAACTGACAGCCACCCAGGCATCCCTAAAGTATTTTTAAATTAAGGTATGTACATTGTTTTTTAGACATAATGCTATTGCACTTGTAATAGCCTACAGTATAGTATAAACATAATTTTATACGCACTAGGAGACCAAAAAATTCATTTGACTCACTTTGCTGTGATATTCACTTTATTGTGATGATCTACAACCAAACCTGCAATGTCTCCAAGGTGTGCCTCTATCTGTGTTTCCAAGAATTTAATAGTTTTAACTCTTACATGTAGGTATTTGATCTATTTTGAGTTATTTTTGTACATGATGTGAGGAAGGAGACCAACTTCATTCTTTTACATGTGGATATCCAGTTGTTCCTGCATCATTTGTTGAGAAGACTATTCTTCCCTCACTGAGTGGTCTTAGCACCCTTGTAGAAAATCAATTGACCATAGATGTGTTGGTTTATATTGAGACTCTGTATTGATTTGTAGGTCTATCCTTACATCAGTACCACATTGTTTTGATTGCTCTAGTTTTGCAGTAAGTTTTGAAATCAAGAAGTTGAAATCCTCCAACTTTGTTCTTTTTCCAAGACTGCTTTGGCTACTTGGGGTTCTTTGCATCACCATGTGACTATTAGGATGAGATTGTCTCTAGGTATTTTCTAAATTCCCCTATGATGTCTTCACTACCCCACTGGTTATTTAGGAGTGTGTTGTTTAAATTTCACATATTTATGGGGCGCCTGGGTGGCTCAGTCGTTTAAGCAGTTAAGCGTCTGCCTTCGGCTCAGGTCATGATCTCAGGGTCCTGGGATTGAGCCCACATCGGGCTCCCTACTCAGCATGGAGCCTGCTTCTCCCTCTCCCTCTACCCCCCTTCCCAGCTTGTGCTCTTTCTCTATCAAATAAAATATTAAAAAAAATAAATTTCACATATTTGTCAACTTCCCACTTTATTGTTAGGAATTTCCTTTTGTTATTGATTTCTTATTTTATTCCATTGTGGTCAGGGAACATACTTTGTATGATTTCAATCTTCTAAATTTATTGACATTTGTTCTGTAGCCTAACATATGCTCTATCCCACAGAATGTTCCATATGCCATTGAGAAGAATGGGTATTTTGCTACAGTTGGGTGAGATGTTCTATAGATGATGGTTGGGTCTAATTGATTCATAGTGTTATTCGAGTCTTCTATTTCCTTGCCAATCTTCTGCTAGTGGGGTAAGTGCTGAACTGCCTGTTTCTTCTTTCCATGCTGTCAATTTTTGCTTCATGTATTTTGGTGTATGTATTATTTTATTATTGTTATATTTTCTTGATAGATTGACTCTTTTACCATTATATAATGTCTTTGTCACTCATAACAATTTTCATCTTAAAGTCTATTTTGTTTAATGTTAGTATAGCCAGTCCAGCTCTCTTTTGGTTACTGTTTGCATGGAATATCTTTTCCCATCTTTTTACCCTCCCTTTAAAAAAAAAAAAAGATTTTATTTATTTGAGAGAGACAGAGATAGCGACAGAGAGCATGAGCAGGGAGGAGAGGGAGAAGCAGTCTCCCCGCTGAGTAGGGAGCCTAATGTAGGATTTGATCCCAGGACTGAGACCATGACCTGAGCTGAAGGCAGGCACTTAACCAACTGAGCCACCCAGGCACCCCTGTTTGTTTTTTTTTTTTAAGTGGGCTCCAATGCGTGGCTTGAACTCATGACCCTGAGATCAAGACCTGAGCTGAGATCAAGAGTTGGATGCTTACCTGAATGAGTCACCCAGGCATCCCCCTCATTTTTGTCTTTGAATCTAAAGTGAGTGTCTTGTAAATAGCATATACTTGGATTATGTTTCTTAAAAAATCTATTCTGTCAATCTCTCCCCTTTAATTGGAGAGTTTAAGTCATTTACATTTACTGTAATTACTGATAAGGAAAGATTTCTGCTGTTTTGTTTTCTACATGTCATGTCTCTTTTTGTTCCTCAGTTTCTCCATTACTGCCTTCTTTTGTGTTAAATATTTTCTAGTGTACCATTTTTTTTAAAAGATTTTATTTATTTATTTGAGAGAGAGAGAGAGAGAAAGCATGCACACTTGAGCAGGGAGGGGCACAGAGGGAGAGAATCTTCAAGCAGATTCCCTGCTGAGCACAGAGCCCAATGTGGGGCTTGATCTCTTAACCCATAAGATCATGACCTGAGCTGAAACCAAGAGTCAGACACTCAACTGACTGAGCCACCCAGGCGCCCCTCTACAGTACCATTTTAATTCCCTTATCATTTCCTTCACTACTTATTTTTGAGTTACTTTCTTAGTGATTGTGCTGGGGATTACAATTACCATATTCAAACATGTGATAAAGCATTTATAATTACATTTGTTTGTACAAATACTATAGTATTTGTATGTATGTATTGTATGTATAAATACTATAGTATTGTATGTATAGTATGTATACTATTAAAAACAGTATTGAGACACCTGGCTGGCTCAGTTGGTGGAGCATGCAACTCTTGATCTCAGAGTTTTGAGTTCAAGCCCCACACTGGACGTGGAGCTTACTTTAAAAAATAAAATATATGTATTGCAATACAGTATAGGCAATGGTGTAGTAAAATTAACAAGATGTCTGTTTCCCCAGCCCCTTCTAGATAGGTTAATCCAACGTGCCTCTAAGTGAAAATTTATCAGCATAATTGATAAGGCCTTTTTGGTAAACTTCACAGAAATTGTTGAGGAGAACACACCACCCCAAAATATGTCATTTTGGCATACTGATTATTTTGAATTAAGTTCCTTAAGAAACAGCCAGTACAAGAAGGGTACTCTGAGTCCCCTTTTGTCCCCCCTGAAAGCAGGAAATAAATCTCCCATGTGAAAGGTATTTTCCCAATATGTACCAGGAGGAAGAGAGACATCCTTATCACCAGAGATAGGAAATTTAGGGCCAGGAAGACTATATAAACAAACCTTGTTACTACCTCATTAATTTATTACCCCGAGCCCAAACCCCTTTTTCAATTCTTCACAAATTTATTGTTTCTTCATCTAAAAGGTATAAAAGCTGCCTGCTTTGGTTATTTCTTTGAGCATCATATCTTTGTGGCTCCCATATGTATGAAATTAAATTTTTCTTTGTGGCTCCCATATGTATGAAATTATATTTTTCTCCTGTGAATCTGTCTTATGTCAGTTTAATTATTAGACCAGCAGAATCTAGAATGGAAGAATCTAGAAGGGAAGGGAACCTATATTGTGAAAGCAAAATAAATCCTGTTGTAAATTAACTGTATACAGTACTTTGTTTTGAAGAAAAATAAAGGATGCTCTACTCATACTGTTAGCTGATAAGTCAATAAAAATAGTTTATCACTATGTGTTTTTTTTTTTTTTAAGTAGGTATCACACCCAGCACGAGCCCAACATGGGGCTTGAACTCATGACCCTGAGATCAAGACCTGAGCTGAGATCAAGTGTTGGAAGCTTAACTGACTGAGCCACCCAGGTGCCCCATCACTATGCGATTTTTAGCACATAACTTGGGAGGACTTGAAAGAATTTAGGGATGCTTCTATAACAACATTCTTTCCATTGCAGGTACTTATGTGAACACGTTCTCAGCACCTCAGCTATAAAGCCCAAAACCTGCAACAGAACTGATGTTAAAATCTGTCTCATTCTAGCAATCAGTAATATTTTTCTTGAATATTGGGGGAAAGAAGTCCCATTCTTCTCAGATATTCATTCCTAATACAATATTATTTTATGCTTAGTAATTATTATAAAACTTTATATTGCATTCACCAATTGCTTTTATTCAATTGTATGAATAAAGAACTTCTAGATTGAGTCAGTACTTCCGAACCTGTTAAAAAGAAAGCCTGAGGCCCAAACTGGCATCACTTACGTCAAATCACCAAACTGGGGCTTAATACCTAACCTTACTGAAGTTCTAACCTCCTCCAGAAAGGTAATCTTAATTGGTCAGGAATCTTCTGATCAGCACCAATAAGGTAATCTGTCACATGGGCCCTCTCTATCCCCCAAAGGAAGATGAGGTAATCCATCTAATAAGACTCTTTTGTCCCCAAGGGAAAGTCACTTCACCTGAAGTAATTCTTTTTTCTGTTTATATCTTTCTTGTCTCGCGTTTAAAAACTCTTCCCTTTCAGGGCACCTGGGTGGCTCAGTCAGTTAAATGTCCAACTCTTGATTTTGGCTCAGGTCATAATTTCAGGGTCATGAGATGGGGCCCAATGCCAGGCTCTGCACTCAGCCGGGAGTCTGCTTGAGTTTCTTTCTCTCCCTCTGCCCTGCCCCCTGCACACACATGCACACACACTCTCTCTCTCAAATAAATAAATCTTAAAAAAAAAAAAAAAAGACCTCTTCTCTTTCTGTAGCCCTTTGGAGCTCCCCTCCACTTGCTAGAAGGGATGCTGCCTGATTCATGAATCAATTAATAAAGCCAGTTAGAGCTTCAAAATTTACTTAGTTGAATTTTTGTTATTTCACAAACCTTATGTCAAAGAAAATATTAAAAAGTGAAATTTGAGTGCATATTTTACATTCCTTCTTGTAGAGAAGTATGATAAGTGTCCATAAAATGTTTAAGTGTTAAAAGATAGACACTGTTTGGGGACAAAATTCTGTGGGGGAAACATAAGGGAGATACAAAATTAAGGAGAAAAAGGAATGATGTAAAATCTCCAACTGCTAAAGAAGAGCTTTTTCAGAAGGCTGATGGTAGGTATCAAGTGGGCTTTATATTCCAGGGACTATAAAAAAAAATACTAGTACTAAAATGTGCCAGAAATGACATACTTTGCAAATATAAACTTGTCACACAAGTTTTAAGTTTCAGATGTCAACCAAAGGAATGAGTGAGGCAATACACGGTGTTTCTTTAAAGGGTCAAGTCTGAAGACCCCAAAGGAAGTCCTTCACTAAGGGTGGCTCATTAAGAATACAGAGCAAGCACCTCAGCTTCATGGAGGCAGAGATCTGGGGAACAGACAGGAGCTCGGCCCAGAAACTCAGTTGACCTACGCTAATGATAAATGGTTGAAAGTTAACCCGCAAGGTTACTATGATAATAAGGGTGGGTGTTTCTGGAGTATTTTCATATCTACACGTTAGGTGTGGTGCAAAGCCCTTTCCATGCCTTGCCTTTGGGCCACAACCAACTGACGAAGTGGGGACTATTATGAGTCCGAATTTCTGCACACAAGTCGGAAGGACTTTACACATGAACAAAGGAAGGTCCAGAGAAGTGCAAGAACTTGCCCAAGGTGGGGACGGGGAGGATTTGTGTGGCTCGAGGCCTGATTTCCAGTCTCCTGGTGGTAACTACTCCTGCAGACCATCTCCCGCTGTGTTCTCTCAGGTGTCCTTTAAAGGTGGCAAAGTGAATTAGGAAAAAAAATAACCCCGCCTCGTAAGTGCTCCATTCCCACTAGTGAAATGGGCAGCTGAGGTTTCTTTCAAAGGCCATTTCCACAAGCACAGTCATCTCCATGCATAATGACTGGCTACGGACAGACCTGGTTAGTAACAGCGCAATATAATTAAATGTCCTTTCATCCAGGCATTTCAAAGGGCTTCATCAATGTTAATTATGCCCCAAGCCCTTGTGAAGTGGTGCTTGGTTCAATTTTATGAGCATTTAACGTCAAGCAAAGGCGATGCCACTGGCCCAGGGGTTACACAGTTTGAACATACACCTATTAGCAGCCCTCAAGTGTCTGGCCAAAGAGTTGAGGTGTGCAGAGCTCCTGACATGAAGCCCCTCCTCCAGAGCCCAGAGCTTGAGAACTGTAAAATGGCGGTGTCTGGGTCTGCTGGCAGGGAGGGAAGTGAGGGCCCCTGCCTGGGTGGCTTCTGCCTCTGGACAAGCCACCGTGCTCCTCTTCTGCAGAGGAACCACGCCCGGTGTGTTCACAGAAGTTATCTAAAGTGCTAAGTGTTCAACAAGCACACGTACGTGGACGGCTAACCCAGAGCAGGGATTCGACCCTGGACTCTGTCCCAGAGTGAAACAACGGTTTCCCACTGAGGGGCAGGTTGTGAGAACCACCTGGTGTTGGCCTCAGGCCAGTGTCCTCACTTGCGATGTCTCTGGTTCTTGAGTTCCTTCACCCGCAATGTCAGTTGGGGAGGGTGCGTCTGAGGCAACATCTAGTCCGGCTCCCAAGTGGCTCTCGACTTCACTGGGCAGAGTCCACTGAGGTGGAAGGGAGGGGAGGAAGGAGGCAAGGGCCATCCTCATTTTGAAGGCAAATACCTCAGCGGGGGCTGCTGTCAGTGGAGGATCTCAACTACCCGAGAAGGACCAAGACTTGGCCAAAGTCACAGAGCAAGAAAGGGAAGGGCCAGACCTGATCAGGTCCTCCCAACACTTTGGTCTCCAATATACTGCAGGTGAGGTGGTAGTGAGGCCTCCCAACTATCAGGAACCTTGTCTTTGGGACATAGGTAGGCCCAATTGGGAGACTGTGAGAATAAAGGAGGCTCTATTAATATACATGGACATGAAGCCAGGACTTCCGGCCACTGTACTCATAGCGCAGTCTCGGAATGGGAAGTGCCACTAGCGAGGGAAGTAGGCTGAGGGCAACACTAGAAGCAGGCAGCAAGGTTTCAGACTCAGGGGCTTTCTCGGCGTGGCGTCAGCAGACCTCAATGTCAAGGGTGGGGCAGCAAGACCAAAGTCACTTCTCTCTCTGCTTCCGCTTCCCTGCGTGGATGTTGAAGACCAGCAATTCTGGGCTGGGGTCCTGCCATTGCCACTTACTGCTGTGTGACTCCAGGAGAGTTACCGTAACTCTCTGAGCCTCAGCTGCCCCTTTGAAAAATGGAGTGACTGTAAACGCTCACGGATTGTCACGTTACATGAAATAAGGCACGTGGTGAAAGACCACCCGGCACATAAAAAATACTAACACAATTCTAGCTCGTTACTATTATTTTTAAAATTTCCTTTTTTATTATCACTATTATTAGCAACAGCTCTAAGGACCCTCCTGGCTCCAAGAATTGCTCTTTTATCAGCTACAACTCTGGGAAAGAACGGTTTCCAGAAAAGCAGCCCAAGGTCACAGAGGCGGGAAACCTTGCTTGGATAGTGGTATCTGAGTGAAACCAGCTCAGATCTCCCGTTCCAAAATCTGCTTTACATCTGCCAACGAGGGCCTCTATTTAAACACCACGGTGATAAGACCAGTCATCACTTGCTATTTAAACTGACCTCCCACAATCCCTTGGGCTTGAAACTGCCAAGAGCTAAGTATAAACTGCATTTTGGCTTGCTCTGAGGGTTACTCACATTCAAATACAAGAGATGCATCAGTCTGGCTGAACCAGGCTCTGCTGCCCTGTAACCTGGCTTCAGGCCAGCTCTCTGACGCTTACCTTCTCCAGTAGGGGAGGCATTATCTTCCCCAGGATTGCTATTTCAACACTTAATAACCAATGTCAGGGAGAGAAGGGGCCTTGCAGAATGGCTGGCACAATGCGGGGAGTGGTGGATAAAAGCTGGTGGATAAAAGCAAGGGCCTTGGCAATGCACAGACTCAATTCGAATCCTAGCTTTACTACCTATTGACTGTGTGGCCTTGGGTAAGTTAACCTCTCTGTGCCAGTTTCCCAATATGTAAAATGGGATTATAATAGTATCTACCTTATGGGGCTTTGTGAGGATCAGCACAGTCCCGGCCATATAGTAAACACTCAACCACTGTTCACTGCCATTATGATCATGATGATTACTATAGTAATTGGAATTGGCTACAGAAGCATGATAAAGGACCTATATTTTCCTGCCAGGAAAACTGCCAAAGGTGATACCTGAGCTGGAGCTGGAAGGATAGGTAGGATTTCTATCAGTAGAAACAGGGGATGGTGCAGGCAGCTTCAGTTTCCTTCATCTGTACATTCAGGTCATCCTCCTAACCACCCCTGTAGGATGGATTTAAAGCTGAGCTGCAGAAGAGTTGCAGAGCTTTCCCCCAAGTTATAATGATAGAAAGCGAGAAAGCTGGGATTTGAAGCCAGGTCTCTCTGATTCTAAAGGCCATGCTCTTAACACCTGTTGTATCTCCATTTTTTATCAAATTCTGTCCTGAAGGGTAAGGTACTGACAGAAATAGCTCTCCCTCCCCAGACTGTAAACCCCTTCCCGGAAGAGATATCTCAATTATTTATACAGCCCCCTCCCAGGCATGGAGAGCAGGTGCTCAGCTGAAATGCCTATTTGCATTTCACTGAGGCCCGACTCTTCCGGACTGAGGCCAAGCCTCCAGGAACCCCAGGCTATGCCGCCTCCTGGGCAGCTGGCCTCCTGGCCTCTCTTTCACAAATCCCCCCTCCACACCACACCACCCCCCACCCTCCCCACCCCAACAACCAGGGCAGAGAGCAGGGCTGCCATTCAAGGCAAACGGCTTCCTCCTGACTTCATCCTGATCGAGTTGGACTTGAGCCCTCTTAATGTTCTCCTTGCCCCAAAGACAGATGATGTCAGGGCAGCCTGCCCAGCCATACAACCGCCTTCCGCTGAGAGCCACCCACAGGGCCAGAACCCCCAGAAACCTGTTCGCTGTGTGACTCCACCCCCCTGCCCGCCACAGATTGGACCAGGGTAGACACCTGACTCAAGCTGGCCAATCAGGTCTTCCCTCCTTCCAAGGTGCGGTAAGAGTCCCGATCCTTCCAATCTCCACTGTCCTTCCTACCTCTGGTTCCAGGAGCTACTCTGTACTCTTATAATAGTTTTTTCTTTTGCCTCATCACCTCTGAAATGGGTTTTTATTCCTTGCAACCAAAATAGACGTAACAAAATCAAGGAGGAGGAAAACAACTTCCCCAGGCAGAATTAAGTACACCTTCATCTGCTCCTCTTCGTAATGACAGGCACTTCTGCCTCCTGCATGGGCTAGGTGCTTTTTCATTGATCCCCGTGATTGGAGGGATGAGGGATGGAGGGAGGTATTACTACACCTCTACCCATAACAGAAGCTCTGAGAGGCCAAGTCATATGTCCAATGGCACTTAGCTAGGAAGGAGCAGAGTAGGGATTGGAACCCAGGTCGTCTTCCCTTTAACCCCCCTGGAACTTCAGTTGGCTCCTAACTTTGCCCATGTGCCTGTCTCCCACCTCAATTCTTTTTTATTTTATTTTTTTAAAGATTTATTTTATTTATTTGAGAGCGCGTGTGCACACAGCGTGGAGGGGCGGGGGGGTGCGGAGAGAGAGTCTGAAGCAGACTCCGTGCTGAGTGCAGAGCCCAGAGCGGGTCTGATCTCACAACGCTGAGATCAGGACCTCAGCCGAAACCAAGAGACAGAGGCTTAACCCACCGTGCCACCCAGGCGCCTCCTCCCACCTCAATTCTTCTTGTTGGTAGAGTTACCATGATTGATTTCTCTCTGCTCTGGCACGAAGGTATTTCTGTAATAAGTAACTGAATTAATTTGTAATTAAAATGGAAACTTACTAGAAGTCTCATGTGGGAGAGTGTTCTGTGTTTTCTTAGATTCTGTATTTGTCTATTTGGCATCCATTCATCACAGAACCAACTGTATTAACTGTATTTTCTTATGTTCTGTATGCTTGATGCTCTGGCATGTGTGGCCTCCCTCCCCAGGCACCAGACCCCCTCTGCCGGGCCAGCCAATTCTTAGAAATAGCAAAGGAGCATGCGCTGCAGCACTGTTTACAGTCACCCCAGCTTAGAAACAACCTGAACAGCCAGCAATAGGGAATCTGTCCAGAAAATTTTGATATGGCAACTCAACAGATTATTGGGCAATCATTCAAAAAGTATGCGTTAGGGGCGCCTGGGTGGCTCAGTCGTTAAGCGTCTGCCTTCCGCTCAGGTCATGATCCCGGGGTCCTGGGATCGAGCCCCGCATCGGCCTCCCTGCCTGGCAGGAAGCCTGTTTCTCCCTCTCCCACTCCCCCTGCTTGTGTTCCCTCTCTCACTCTCTCTCTGTCAAATAAATAAAATCTTTTTTAAAAAAAAAAAGTATGCGTTAAATCACTACTACTCGATGACATGGGGAAATACCCCCCCCACAGGCTTAGGTCAAACAACCAAGATGCAAAACTGTCTGTACGATCTGGTCCCAAATGTGTAACACCAAAAAAACACAGGAAGGACATATCCTGAAATATGAACAAAGCTTGTCTCCAAGTAACACAGTAGGTGATTTAAACAACAACAACAGATCTTCCAAGTGGGAAAGCATCCCTTTAAAAATATTTCTCTACCTTTCAATTTTTATGTCTTTCTCCAACCCCCTATTTTTATGTATTTCCATAAGCATTTCTTTCCTCTGGATTACACGTTCTCCTACCAGTGGGGGGGTGGGGGGGGTGGGGGGGAGGCGGCTGCCTGTTTCTGCCAGTGACAGGCACGCAGCCCCTGGAAACGTCTGTTAGCCAACACTGTGCTGTGTTACTCTCTTGTTAGAAAAACACAACATTTCAAAACCACAAAAGCTCTTGCCTTGTAGGAGAAGGAAAGCTCGCTGAGCGGGTCGGCGCTGCTGGTGGGCGGCAGCTGGTGCAGCTGCAGGGCTGCGCTGTGGGCTCGGTCCATGGTGCTCTAGAGGCACATCCCTGGGCCTGGCCTGGGAGCTGCTGCTACGCGGGGCCCAAACCGGAGACCATCTTCCCTGGCGGTGTTCACCTCCTCCCACCAGCCATCGGAGGACTTCAAAGCTCTTCTGGCTGGCTGACAGCTTCTCCCTCACCTCCACGCAGAGAAGTGCCAAGTTCTGTCTCTCCCAAGCAGACGGACAAGGGTGCAATTCCTTATGCTGGCGGTGCTCTAGGGGGGTGGGGAGGAGCATTAAAAAATGCATGTACAATGTGACATAGAGCCCAGCTTTGTAACCCGAGGAGGGAATACTACGAGGACAAAAAAACAACCTATCATGAGAAGTGAAGCCCTTAAAAAAATTGTATCATGCCTCTGGCCCCCTTGATAAAGATGTGGCTCATCTACCTCGGAACCTTTCCTCCCCCCCGCCCCCCCGCCCCATAAAACTCACCTTTTCTCTTCCCCCCTGTTTCTTTCATCCCATCACATCCTAATTTAAATCCTACCTTTTCCAGAGGCTCCCCTACACGTAAGAGGTGGGATACTGCCCTTATCTACCTCTGCAGGCCTCCAAAAAAATATCCCTTTGCCACAAAACAGGAACCATCTGTGTTCTGACTTAGGGAAGAAAGAATGAGAAGAAAAGCTATCTCTGTGGATGGTGGAAGAACTGAGCTGCTACTGAGGGTCAGTCGAGCACAGGTGAGCTAACACTGGGCCCCGGGAGAAGACCTGTGTGACTGGATCACATCGGCTCTGGGAGACTCAGGTGCCTCATCTGTAAAGTGGGGGTAATAATGTGGCCTCAAGTAAAATCGGCAATGACAGTAATTCGGACTGTCATTGTTAACTTTATCGGGCTGATAATTTTCAGCACAGGTCAAGCTTTTCTACCAAATAAGAAAGATGAAGTATATGCTCCTAGGGTTCTGGGAGGCATGGCCAGAGCACCTTACCACAGTGCTAAGGGTTTCTCTGAGGTCCTCGTATAGTAAAAAAAAAAAAAAAATCCATACAAATTCGGATTCTCCTACAAAGTCTGTTTTTTTTTTTTTTTTCCAACGTGGGAGCTTGAACTCACAACCCTGAGATTAAGACCTGAGCTGAGATCAAGAGTCAGATGGTTAACTGACTGAGCCCACCCAGACACCCCTCAATGTTTATTTTAATATAAAAATGTTACAGCTTTTGATCTGTTATATGCTACCTGTTTGCCTTGGCCAAGTCATTTAACTTTCCAGGCAGTCTTCTCTGCTGTAAAATACAGATAATAACATTCCTACCTCACCCCTCAGGGTTGTTGTGAGAATTTGATGAAATAATGCATGTAAAATGCATGCATAGCAAATGGCCAATGAATGGCAGCTATTATTAGTATTAATTTTATTCTTATCAGTTTAATTGCTGAATTTACCCAGAGATATTCCTTTCTTTCATGCATTCATGCAACAAATATTTATGGAGGGCTGACTGTGTGTCAAACAGATGCAGCCTCTGCCATGCCCCTAAGGCTTTAGAAAGTTGCCTCTAAGTGCTGTAACTTCCAGTTCCTTCTGTTATCTAGCCCTGCCCCCAGCAATCCTGGTTCCTGGAACAGCACAGTCATATGTCACAGGGCTAACACTGCGTCCAGCATCTAGGAGACACTGGATGCAGGGCTTAGCACTGGGGCAGCCAGGAAGACCATTTGGCTCAGGTCTCACTTTGTTGAAGGGCCTCAAAATTAAATTATTGCAGCTGCCTCCAGATGACATTATACATTCGCTGTATATTCAATACCGTAATTATATACACACACATATACATATGGTACATATCTATATACAATATATACAAGGTACACTCATCAGACAATTTTATAACTCACATCCCAGAACCAGACCTCCCTGACTGTAAAGACCTATGAATATTTGCAATCTTGTGAAAAGTATAATTATTCTTCACTATACTTCTTTGTGTGGGTGAAAAGCATGACTGTGTTAAATTTATGTATTTTAATGTTTTGAATATAGTAAAGAGTGGCCCAGGGAGAGACCTCCGAGAGACCCTTGCAGGCTTTCAACCTGGCCTGGAGCTGAAGGGGCACTGGAGCCCAAACTGGGAAGGTGTCTGCTGAATCCCCTGTTCAGTTGCAGCTTGCCAAGGTCCGGCCCAGAGCCCGGCATGGTGACCTCCAAACATACCTACTGACTGGCTAAAGGCAGGCCTGTGGAACACCTGGGGCAGCTTGCAGTCAAGAATGGAATGGCTTACTCAGGCCTAATCAACCACAACTCCAGAAATACAGCAGCTGTAGCCAGCCCCGCCCACAGGATGTCAGGGAAAGCAAACAGGCCTTGAGGACATGCCAATGGGGTGATGGAAACCCAGGCCTCCTAACCTTCTTTGGACCAGCCGCTTTGTTCAGGTGGGTTTCTGTTTTCGCTTTTGTTTGTGGAGTTGTTGCGGTCATTTAATTCCCTTTTTAAAAGCAGCTTCCCTTTTTGCCTCAGGGCAAAGGCCTCTAAGGCATCCCCTGCAGAGGCAGGAGGCTCTCCCTCAGCTAGGTAGGAGTTAGGACAGAAAGCTCTGCAGGAACTCTTTGCAAGTTTTTCTCCCTTTTAAGGCGCACACTGTTAACCTAGTGAACCTCCTTTTCTGCCTTCAAAGCACTTTTTCAGCCCTAACATATGCCCAAGAGGCAAGTGGCCAACTCTGTGTTCTCAGCGACCCCTTAATTCTGAGGCCCTCACAGCCAGCAGTAAGAACAGGGTCATTGACTCAAAAAAGGAAAGCTAATTCTCGGTGCTTGCTTCCATTCCATCCCCCGACCTGATCTCAGTGAATTATTTCACCAATCCACAGAGCAGGCTGGACAGATGAGAGGACCACAGCTCCTGGCTGCTAAGAGAAGGGTTTGTATTAGAACTTGGCTCTATCTGAAAAAAAAATCAATAAAACACGCCCTTTCCCACCACCTGACGATTCAGCTTCTGGCCGGTGGTGAGTGCCAGTTACGCCAAGCCCTTTCCTTTTCCTGGGCTTTGGCTCACTAAAGGGTTACACTCCTCCCCTCCCACTGAGCTGGAAACTATAACTTCCCGCATACAGTGTAGATCAAGAATGCCTCCCCGTATCCCACCTGCTAACTCCACCATCGGCTATTGCCAGGAAGCCCTAGCCGGCGTGTAGAGAAATCATTTTGGCAAAGTTACTGCATTTCACTTCCTGATTTGGTAAAGCCTGCCATCACCTACATTAAGGCAAACCCATGCCCCCCTGCAAAAGCGGGGAAAAAACCATTCCGAGGCAGCGAGACCCAGACCGGCAAGCCTGGTGACAGCAAGAAGGAAGGGTATTTGTACTAGGGGGCGTTAGATGATTCCAAATGCATTACCTTTCCTGAAAAAGCGAAGGCTGATTTGAAGTCCCCCCTGTCTCAGGCTTAATCACTACTCACCGGGCGGTGTCTCCTCTAAGGCCCACCTATCCCAGGTTTCTGAGAAATGACTCGGACTCTCCGCGCAACCCGGAGGCACAGCCTCCTTAATTCCTTCCCCAACTCAAGAGCTGCCTGGGTGCTGCAGTGTTTTGCTTTCAAAGGCCACGATTTGATTTGCCAGGCCGCCTGCCAGTCAGAAGCTGGCGGAGACTTCGTGCAGGCGAGTGGCTGCGAGGAGGGGGTGGGCGGGACAGCCTCCGGCTATTGGCTGCGCCGCAAAGCTTGCTTGAAGCGTAGTGGGAGCGCCTCGGGGAGGCGGGGCCCCTGTCGAGCTTTGCGCTCACCTGGAGGGGGTCCCCTCTAGTGGCCGCGCCAAGGACGTTGGAACAAACACCTCTCTCTCCGCCTGTCCTGGAGAGCTTGGGTGACTGCTCACCTCCCCTGCCCGACAGGTGGGCAGCCTGCCAGGAGTCCACCTTCCAGTTCTCAGCGCCACCTCCCGGGCTTTGCTCCTGCTGTTCCTCCACCTTATACTCCCACCATGCCTTCAAATCCTTCACGTCCCTCAAGACCCGGCTGCCCGCAAAGCCTTCTCGAGTCCTCGGGGGGGGGGGGGGGGCATATACAATTCCCTTGCGGGCCCTCCCCTAACACCTGTTGGCTGCGCTATGTGCCAACCCTCCCAGCGCGTCCGCCGCTCCGCAATGCCTAAGGTCTCCTAGTGAGCCTAGCACTTGATGAATGCTTCGGCAATGTACAACTGTATACAGTAAGCAATAAATGTACTCAACACGTGCTTGGAGCTTACACTTTTCCACTTACACGCATCTCACTTCAGATCCTCGCAATAACCCCGAGTGAGACTTTGAGCTCATGCCCATTTTACAGATGAAGAAATGGCATTTGGGCCCAGACCCCAAGGAGGCAGAAAGAGCCAGTTTTGGTTCAGATCTGGAGGCAGAGAGAGCTCAGAGGGAACACCTGAGAGCAGAACGAGGTTGGCATTTCGTAGGAACTACCCAAAGGACAGCGTGGCTGGTGCAAGATTTTTCTGGGGCGTGGGGTGGTACGAGCTGCCATCAGAGGACCGGCCAGGGACAGAGGTTTGGATTCATCCTAAACTTCTGGGGGGCCACTGCGGGTTCTAAGCAGGGGAGTGACAACATCACCGTGACTGCTCTGAAGCTTGTAAAGGGGGGATTCAAAGAACACTGTGTGTCTGTCCTTGTATCGTTGCCCGTATCAGTCTTTTTTCTTTTACTATTATACACAGAGCTTGGATGAATGTTAGTCGTCGTCTTCTAACTAGGATTTCCTGGTAGACAAAATTCTAAGGCTCTTGGTCTATCACAAGATATTTGAGGGGTCATTTAGATAACCCCCTATTAAGTTTCCCCACTAGTTCTGATGTAATTAACCCGAACCCTAAAATTCTGGCAGTTTCCCTAAGGTTTTGTATTTTGGGTTTTTTTTGTTTGTTTGTTTGGTTGTTTTTTTTTTTTGAAACGCCTTTAACGATTGGTCAACAACTTTTCACTCTAAAGAAACAGGAAACCATTGGCTAGTTACTCAGGAGGCGGCCTAAAGGGGGACTCTAGAATGTTAGGCCCGTGGTTTCCATAGCGACGGGGAGGCTGGGTAGCCCAGATTCAGCCCAGGGAGACCCAGCGAGGTAGGAGGCAGTTCCTGTCTGGGAACGGGTGGCGGGGTCGTGGGGAGGAGGACCTGCTGGGCGCGTGCTGGTTGGTGCTCCATGGTGGGAAGAAGCAGCAGTCGGAGGTGCACCTCCCTGATGGTGTGCCCTCAAAGCCCCCACCTAAAGGGGTGCTGATAATCACGGGGTGCCCTCCCCATGGGGCTCCTGCGAGGGGCGTGGCCATCTGAATCCCCTCTGCCTCTGCAAATACACACACAGATGGGGGCTCTGGTGCCGGGCAGTGGGTGGACGAAAAAGAGCTGAGTTCTAACCCTGGGTCCGCTCCAGTTGCGGGGGGGGGGGGGGGGGGGGGGGGGGAGAGCTCAGCAAAATCTTCCTGCTCTGCGCCTCAGTTTATCCATCTGTAAAATGAAAGGGTAAGATTGGAATTTAGCGGTCACTAGCCGGCTGCTAAAGCTCCTTCTCGCTCTCTGACATGCTTTCTTAGTTTCTCATATGAAAAGTATGACGTGGATTGTTTCCCTGAGTGCGCTTTGAAAAATGTAAAATACTTTCAAGATGCACCATAGCATTATGTATAACTGAATTGATAAAAATCTCATGTCCCCAAAACTGCTCATGCAAATACCGTAAAATTCCCCATAAAGTAACAGTATACGTGATTTAGTATGTATTGACATATACTGCACATTAATATGCATGTATAAATGTATAAGATATGTGATAATACTATAACATAAATGATAAAGTTTTTTTAAACATATAGTAGAGTGGAAACACATTTGTATTTATAGTCAGGTGAGTTAAATCCTTACAGAATGTAGCTCCCAAAGGAAAGAGTTGTATTATGACTACATCAGTGTGCATTATGGCTAGAATATATCTACCCCTAGTATTCATTCATTACACAGATATTATTGAGCAACTACTATGTGCCAGGAAACAGACTGCGGATTTAGTGAGGATTCTATTCTATTGGGGAGACCATATACAAAGAAGTACATATAAAATGTGATTTTGGGTAGTAAAAAGTGCATTGAGAAACATAAGGCAGGGTCAGGGGTAGAGAGAGAGGGGTGGTGCTCCTTAAGAGAGAGTGGCTAAGGAAGACATTCCTAAGACAGTTTGAGGAGAGACCCAGATGAATTTGATGACAGGGCCAAAAGATGATACCCAGCATGGGGAAGGAAAGAATTCCCATTCTACAAGGAGGTATTGCAGATGCTGAAAAGGTCCCATGTCTTTAGGTGGTGGGATATGACAGCTGCCTTCAAATACTTGAAGAATAGTCATATACAACCGTGGCTTTCAAACTTTTTGATGTGACCCATGGTAAGAAATGCATTTTATATTGTGGTCCAGCACATACACACATGAGAAAAATTTCACAAAAGACTGTAGGCTGTGACCTGCATTTTGAAAATCACCATTGTGGAAGAGGAGTGAGATTTAGTCCAGGCTGATTCCAAGGGGTGGCATTAGGATGAGTGAAGGGGGAGAAAATGAATCAGCTTTGGTACAGGCAGGAACTTTCTAGTAATTGGAACTACCCACCAGTGAATTGCCTCAGGAATTTTCAAACTGAGTTCTGGGGAAGCCCAGCATTCTGTGAAAATTCGACAGCCTCAGATATTTGCTTTATATTTTGAAAACGCTATGCAATAGCCTAGTTTTAAAAAACCAACCATATCCACTCAGGGCTGCCAAATGTCAAAATTGAGCATGTTAACGTTTAGTGTATGCTGCCTTAGAGGGTATGATAGTGGTTAAGAGTGAGCAGAAGTCAGGCTTCCTGGGTTCAAAGCCTGATTCCACCTCCTACTTCTGCTGTGACCTTGAGCAAGTCACCTAACTCTTCCCTCTAAACTTCAGTTTTCTTATCTATAAAATGAGGATAATACCTCACTGGATTGTTATAAGGACACCATGAAGTATTCTATACAAGGTATTTAAGACTGTAAGTGTTCAATAAATGATAGCTATTATTTTAAGCTGTTACTACATTATTCCTGTGCACGTGTTAAAACCTAATATTCATAAAAGCCTACCATGGACCAGGCAGCAGCATCTACTTCATTATATGGATCATTGTATTTAATCCATAAGCACCTTGAGAAGAAAGTACTGTTGTTATCATTCTCAGTTGATGGAGGGGGCAGTGGGCTCAAAAGATGAAATAACTCATCTAGAATCAGAACTAGGAAGTGGCAGAGCATAACCTTGAGCCCAGGGATACTCTTGATTACCATACAGGTGCTCACCTGGGAGTTGCTTGGACATATGCCATTGATAAGGAAGGTGGTATATCTTCATTACTCTTTTTCGACACAAGGAACTTCGCCAGTAGGGCACATCAGGGCAGTGCTCCGTTCACACCTGGGCTGCACCTGCTCTCATCCTGGCTTCACAGGTGTGCATACCAACACTGGAAAGCATTATCAGTAGTGTTGTCTTTAGGTGGTAGGGTTGTGGATTGTTTCAGAAAGTCTTTTTAATTTCTTATCTTTTCTAAAAATTGAAGGGGCACCTGGGTGGCTCAGTTGGTTAAGTGACTGCCTTCGACTCAGATCATGATCCTGGAGTCCCGGGATCGAGTCCCACATCAGGCTCCCTGCTCAGCGGGGAGTCAGCTTCTCCCTCTGACTCTCCCCCTCTCATGTGCTCGCTCTCTTTCTCATTCTCTCTCTCTCAAATAAATAAACAAAATCTTTAAAAAAAATTGATAAGGTGCCCATATCACCATTGTAATAGGAAGCTTAAATTTTTTCTAATCACTTGTAGTTCTAACATATTAGTGCATTTTAATTTATTATTTATTTATTTATTTATTTTTAAGATTTTATTTATTTTTTAACAGAGAGAGAGACAGCAAGAGAGGGAACACAAGCAGGGAGAGTGGGAGAGGGAGAAGCAGGCTTCCCCCTGAGCAAGGAGCCCGATGTGGGACTCGATCCCAGAACCCTGGGATCATGACCTGAGCCGAAGGCCGACGCTCAACGACTGAGCCACCCAGGCGCCCTCATTTATTTATTTTTTAATTAAACTTTTTGTTTGAGTGTAGTTGATAAACAATGTTACATTAGTTTCAGGCATATAACACAGTGATTCGCCAAGTTTGAACATTAAGCTGTGCTCACCTCATTAGTGCGTTTTTAAAATAAGAGCTTTATTGTAGCTAGGGAAGTAGATGGTAGAAGTACTAAGTACTTAGTAGAAGTACTAAGACAACGACACAGCACTGTAGGGTGGTAAGGGAATGGTGGTTGCTTTTATAGATCCTAAAAGACATTTTTATACTAGAGCGGCCATGTTGCTGTGAGCATTATTGATTTCTGGTGCTTTGAATCTCTTAGCCTCTTGGAGTGTGTTGCCAATAACTCTCGTAAATATTAAAATTTCAGTATAGAGTGTTATACAGAGAAGCTTGAGCATTGCCACTGTGAGAGAGTCAAGTGAGGAACAAACACTGAAGGTGAAAAGGATTGGTAGAGCACGCCATCATTCATTCAGTCCTTCCTTTGTCAATAAATGGCGTGAGTGCCTGAGGAAAAAAAGATGGGCGAAATAGAACTCATCTGTCCATGAAAGATTTTTTTTTTTTTAAAGATTTTGTTTATTTATTTGAGAGAGAGATGAGATAGAGAGAGAGAGCATGAGAAGGGGGAGGGTCAGAGGGAGAAGCAGACTCCCTGCTGAGCAGGGAGCCCGATGCGGGACTCGATCCAGGGACTCCAGGATCATGACCTGAGCCGAAGGCAGTGGCTTAACCAACTGAGCCACCCAGGCGTCCCTGTCCATGAAAGATTAACTGCTATGGAAACTGAATCCTGCTCCTGCTGTTAACAACTAAAACCCAGACTCTCATGAAGCAACTGGTTTTAGACATAAGATAGCTTGGTTTGGCGTTTCCTCAGAAAGGAAAAACAAGGCGAGCCCTGCAGTTACCCGAGCTTCCTGCTGGGGGCAGTTTCCAGGCCACCGTTCAGGGAGAGGGGACCCAAACAAAGCCCAGCTTTCTGGGTTGGGGAGATAGAAATCAGAGTTCAGGGAGCCCAGAGAGGTTGGCAGGCGAGAATTCTACCACTGAACCACCCATGTGCCCAGAGAGGTTGGAATCTATGGGGGAGAACGCCACAGAGGAGGGACCTGCACAGATAAAGTTCAGGAATAGGAAGAAGGTTCTCCTCAAGTATTTGACTGACTGGTGATGACCATGACAGTGAGATACTACCATTCAACCACTAGAATGCCTAAAATGAATAAAACTTATCAAACAAGTGTTGGTCAGGATGTATAGCAATTGGAACAACCTACCGCTACACATATCGATGTGGAAGAATCTTAAAAGCTTTGTGTAAAAAAAAGACAGTCACAGAACGGTACATACTGTATGATTACATATATATGACGTTCTAGAAAAGGCAACTGTTGGGACAGAAAGCAAAGCAGTGGTTGCTAGATGCCACGGTTGGGAGGGTATTGAAGGCGAAGAAACAGAGGAAACCCTTTGGGATGATGGGTGTATTTGTGTGTGAATTGTGACGGTATTTGACACAATTGTAAACATTCGCCAAAACTTAAAATTGTACACTTAGAACCAATGAATTATATTGTATGTCAATTATCTTGATAAGGATACATTTCTAAAAATCAAGGCTTCGGTAGCTCTGTAAGCAACATCAACAATGAACCCTTACAGGATTCCTATTACAGGCAGCACAATATGCTTGGAAGTTAGGGTTGTAGCACTAGGTAAATCTCCGCCTCTACCCAGACGATTGCTCAGTCTGTTCTGCAGATGGAACAGACCCCAATCAACATAGTTAACGAGAATGTGAAATGATCCCTACAAATGCTGTATTTTGCTGTTCCAGGTACTTAGAAGAACACGTAGTAGAGTTTTTCATCAAACAAATGGAACATATCACAGAACTTTGCTAAGATGGACAACTCGACACACAAAGACCAACACCCTGACAAAAAATATTCCAACCATGCCAACAAATTACAGAAAGGTCTTGTGAATTTATTAACAGATATCTTTGAGGGGAGGAGAGAACTCTTTTTTTTTTTTTAAAGATTTTATTTATTTATTTGAAAAGAGAGACACAGCGAGAGAGGGAACACAAGCAGGGGGAGTGGGAGAGGGAGAAGCAGGCTTCCTTTGGAGCAGGGAGCCTGATGCGGGGCTCGATCCCAGGACCCTGGGATCATGACCTGAGCCGAAGGCAGACGCTTAACGACTGAGCCACCCAGGCGCCCCGAGAACTCTTTTTTTAAGATTTTACTTATTTATTTGAGAGAGAGAGAGAAAGAACATGAGTCGGGGGGGGCAGAGAGAGAGGGAGAAGCAGGCTCCCCACTGAGCAGGAAGCAGGACTTGGGGCTCCATCCCAGGACCCTGAGATCATGACCTGAGCCGAAGGCAGACGCTTTAACTGATTGAGCCACCCAGGCGTCCTGAGAACTCTTGACATATGTCCTTTTTGGCACGTAAGAACACATTTTAGAGGAATATTGTAAATTCTGCGTCATACCCACAAGGCCATCCTTAAGACATACCAGATAGATTGCTTTGGTGGCTCCTCACTGCTTCTTGGGTGATGACTGGGAAGAAACTGTGAAAAGAAAGGATGAGGAGGGAAGTAGGAGGAAGTCTATTCCCCACACTTGTTATTTCTAGGTATCTGGTAAAAATCTCAGTCCTCACACTTAGATGTGTAAAGAGATCTTACTTTCTCGATTCCTAAAATTAATGCAAGCCCCCCACGCTGCTGGGTTGGTGGCAAGTTGAACTCCAGCCATTATGGGTACAAATCCTATGTCCTCCTTGTTTCAAGTTTTGGATCTTTCTCAGTAGAAAAAGGTGGTGTGATGGCTGCGTGGGGGAGGGGAAGGAGCACTAGGGTCATTGCTCATCCATCCACACGGGGGAGAGCTCCACTGTCCCAGCCCACAGGCTCCCTTTGGTTTTGTTGGTATGTGCTAATTCTGGACCACACCTGGGGTTTCGGAATCCTTGCTGGGGCTGGAAACCTCATTCCAAGATCCTGACTCCACCACTTTTTCTTTCTTTTGGGGTATTTCCCCCTCTCTGGTGCACTTCTAGAGTCCCTGCTACTCTCCAACCCAGAGCCAGACCTTTCTTTCTTCCTCCCATCCTTCGATTTTGTGCTGTTTTTCTTTAATACTTTTAAAAATTGAAGCATTCAGAAAAAGTACACAAATCATACTTATACAGCTTAATCAATATTCACAATGAAAATACAACCGATAGAATCACTCTCTCAGACCAAGAAAATAGAATCGCAGCAGTATCCCAAAAGCTCTGTCTTGTCACTACCCCTTCTCGGTGAAAGTAAATACTACAGCTATCCTGACTTCTAATATCATTAATTACTTTAGCCTGTTGAACTTTTTAAAAAAAAGATTTATTTATTTATTTTAGAGAGACAGAGACAGAGCGCACCTACACGGTGGGGAGGGAGGGGCAGAGGGAGAGAGAATCCCAAGCCCATTCCCCATTGAGCTTAGAGCCCGTGGGGGTGGGGGTGAGCTTGATCTCATGACCCTGAGATCATGATCTGAGCCTAAATCAAAAGCCAGATGCTTAACCCACTGAGCCACGCAGGAGCCCCTACTCTGTTTTTGAACTTTAGATAAATTGGAATCATACAATATGAAGTTTTTTCTCTCAGCCTTTTTTCATTCACGTTTGAGAGATTTAACTTCATGTTTCATATATCAGTTAATAGTTCGTTTTTGTTGCTATTAAGTTTTTCTCTGTTTGAATACAGCGCCATTTATTTATCCATTCTACTACTGAAGGACATTTGGGTTGTTTCCAGTTTGGGGCCACTATGAATAAAAGTTCTTCTAACTAGGCTCGTACATGTTTTGGGGACATACATGTAAGGTATGTATGTCATCAATACCTCAGAGTAGAATCGATGGGTCCTAGGATGTGTTTATGATCAGCTTGGTGGATACCGCCATTTTTCCAAAGTACTTTTGCCAATTTTACTTCTTTACAAGCAACGTATGAGAATTCCAGTTGCCCCACATCATCACTGGTATCTTTTGCACATAATGGTTTTAATTTGCATTGCTCTTTGATCAGTGAGATTGAGCAATTTTTCATATGTTGGTTGACCTTTAGAATATTCTCTTTGGAGGAGTGATTGTTCAAGTTTTTTGCCCTTAATTTTATTGGATTTTTCTTATTTTTTTTTTAAAGATTTTATTTATTTGACAGAGAGAGAGACAGCGAGAGAGGGAACACAAGCAGGGGGAGTGGGAGAAAGAGAAGCAGGCTTCCTGCTGAGCAGGGAGCCCGATGAGGGGCTTGATCCCAGGACCCCGGGACCATGACCTGAGCCGAAGGCAGACGCTTAATGACTGAGCCACCCAGGCGCCCCAAGAGTTCTTTAAACCATTCTAGAAATGAGTCAATTTGTCAGCTACAGGGAGAGTAAATACTTTCTTTCAGTCTGTGACTTTCCTTTCCATTCTTAATGGTGTGCTAAGCAACAGAAGGTATTAATTTTAATATAGCCCAATTTATCCATCCTTTCCTTTTTAGTGTATGTCTGTCCTATTTGAGAAATCTTTGCCTAGCCCCAAATAATTTCTTCTAGAAACTGCATTATTTTACCTTTCATGTCTAGACCTACAATCTGGTTGGAATTGTTTCTGTGTATGGAACAAGGTGGATGTGCAAATTTGGTGTTTTCAGGATCTGTATCCAAGTGACCCAGCACCATTTATTGAAAGGCCATTCTTTTTCTACTACTCTGCAGATCTGCCTTTGTCATAAATCAAGTGTCCATGCATATGCAAGGCTACTTCTGGATTCTTTATTCAGCTCAAATACTACACTTTTTTTTTCAAATACTACACTGTCTTAATTACTGTAACTTTATTTTTTTTAATATTTTATTTATTTATTTGAGAGAGAGAACGAGAGAGAGAGAGCATGAGAGGGGGAAGGGTCAGAGGGAGAAGCAGACTCCCTGCTGAGCAGGAACCCCGATGTGGGACTTGATCCCGGGACTCCAGGATCATGACCTGAGCCGAAGGCAGTTGCTTAACCAACTGAGGCACCCAGGCGCCCCTAATTACTGTAACTTTATAACAAGCCTTGAATCTAGTAGCATAAATCTTTCAGCTTTGTACCTTATCTTGATGATTCTTGGCCCCATTGCATTTCCATATAAATTTTAGAATCAACTCATTAATGTCCTAAAGATAAAAATCCTTACTGTCATTTTGGCTTGGATTTCATTGATTCTAGCAATCATTTTAGGGATAATTTACATCTCTACAATATTGAGTTCTCCCATCCATGTGCATTTCTTTTATTTAAATCTTAATTTTTCTCAAAAATGTTTTACAGATCTCTATGTAAAGATCATGTGTATCTTCTTTATGTCTGTCTGGGCATTTGATTTTTATGCTGTTATAAATGGTAATATTTTAATTTCCTTTTCTAATTGTATCCTAATATAGAAATAAAACAAATTGACTTTTGTATATTGACCTTGATTCTAGTGACCTTACTAAATTCAGTGATTACCCCTCATAGGTTGTTGATAGATTCTCCTCAAATTTTTCCATGTATAATCTTGTCATCTGTAGATAATGACAGCTTTATTTCTTCCTTTCTGATCCATACATTTTTATTTATTTTTCTTGACTCTTGTACTGGTTGGAGTCCTCTGGGACAGTATTGAGAAGAAGAGTGACAACAGTCTCCTGGTTTATCTATCTCAGGAGAAAGCTTTTAATGTTTCACTATTCGGTATTGTGTTTGCTATAGGCTTTTTAGCATAGATAGCTTTTATCAGATTAAGGAAATTTGCTTCTATTCCTAGTTGGCTAGGTTTTTTTTTTTTTATCCTAAAAAGACATTAGATTTTATGAAATGCTTTCTGTATCTACTCAACAGATACTTCACCAAAAAAAGATATGCAGATGGGAAATAGCATATGAAGAGATGCTCAGCATCATTAGTCATTAGGAAATTACAAATGGAAACCACAATGGGATACTACTACACAGCCCATGGGATGGCTGAAATGAAGAAGCCTGCCATTGTTGATGAGGATGAGAAGGAATAGTAACTCTCATACACTAATAGTGGAGACGTATGAAGGCACAACTTCGGGAAAGAGTTTAGTAGTTTCTTTAAAAGTTAAACATTTGAGGGCACCTGGGTGGCTCAGTCGGTTAAGCGTCTGCCTTTGGCTCAGGTCCCAAGTCCTGCGTCGGGCTTCCTACTCACTGGGGAGCCTGCTTCTCCCTCTGCTGTTCCCCTTGCTTGTGCACGCTCTCTCTCTCTCAAATAAATAAAATCTTAAAAAAAAACAAAAAAGTTAAACATTTGATCCAGCCATCCCACTCCTGAGTATTTACCCCAAGAGAAATGCAAATGTATGTCCACTCAGAAGACTTGTATTGGAATGTAAATAACAGCTTTTATTTGTAATATCCCCAAACTGGCAACAACTCAAATTTCCATCAGCAGTGGATTAATGATTGTCACATTTCTATACAATGAAATACTACTCAGCAATAAAATCAATGAAGCATTGGTACTTCAACAACATGGATGAACCTCAAAATAACTATGCTGAATGAAAGAAACCAGACAAAAAAGAATACATGCTACATGATTCCACTCTGCATCTACTGAGATGATCATATGGTTTCTCTTTTTCAGTTGATCAATATAGTGAATGACATTGACTTTCAAACGTTAACCTATCTTTGCATTACTGAGATAAACTCCACTTGGTCATGATGTATTATTTTTTTTATATATTGTTAGATTTAATTTACTAAAATTTTTCTAAGAATTTCTGCATGTGTGTTTATGAGGGTTATTGATCTGTAGTGGTTCCTCCCACGCCCACCGTGATTCTGTCTCATTTTGGTATTAGGGTGATGCTGGCCTCCTGGAATGGACTGGGAAATGTCTTATCCTCTTCAGTCTTCTGGGATAGATTATAAAAAATTGATAGGTAGAGTGTTCTATAAATGTCAGTTAGGTCAAGTTAGGTAACAGTATTGTTCAAGTCATATATCTTTTTTTAAATTTTAAGTAATCTCTACACCCAACTCGGGGCTCAAACTCACAGCCCCAAGGTCAAGAGTTGCATGCTCTGCTGACTGAGCTAGCCAGGCGCCCTCAAGTCTTTTGTATCTTTACTGATCTTCTATCTACTTATTTAAATTATTGAGGGAGGAACTTTTAAATCTGACTATAATTGTGGAATATTCTATTTCTTCTTGTAGTACTGTCAGTTTTTACTTCATGTATTTTGTATTTCTTGTTATTGGGTGTATCAGCATTTAGGCTTGTTATATTCTCTTGAAGAATTGACCCCTATCTGATTATGAAATGACCCTCTTTATTGCAGGTAATATTTTTTACTCTGAAATCTGCTTTGCCTGATATTAATATCTAGCTTTCTTCTGATTAGTGTTAACATAGTGTATCTTTTCCCATTCTTTTATTTTTAACCTATTTCTGGGATTTTATTTAAAGTATATACATATATATATATTTTAAGATTTTATTTATTTTATTTTTTTAAGATTTTATTTATTAATTTGACAGAGACAGAGATAGTGAGAGCAGGAACACAAGCAGGGGGGAGTGGGAGAGGGAGAAGCAGGCTTCCGGCTGAGCAGGGAGCCTGATGTGGGACTTGATCCCAGGACCCTGGGATCATGACCTGAGCCAAAGGCTTAATGACTAAGCCACCCAGGCACCCAAGATTTTATTTATTTTAGAGAGAGAGAGAGCGTGCGAGCGGGGGAAGGAGCAGAGGGGGAGGGACAAACAGACTCTGCACTGAGTGCAGAGCCTGATGCTGGGCTTGACCCCAGGACCCTGAGATCATGACCTGAGCCAAAATCAAGAGTCAGACCCTTAACCAACTGAGCCACCCAGACGCCCCTAAAGTATATTTCTTGTAGGCAGCATATAGTTAGGTCTTTCTTTCTTATCCCTTTTGACCATCTGTCTTTTGATTGGGATTTTTTTTTTGAAATTTAATGTGAATATTGGTGTGTAGGTTTAAGTTTACCATCTTGCGGTTTGTTTGCTATTTGTCCCATCTGTTCCATTTTTACTTTTTCTGTCATCTTTTGCATTGAGTATTTTTTTTTTGGTTTCTATTTTCTATTTTTTGTTTTTATTTCTATTTTATCCCCTTTGTTGGCGCCTGGCTTGCTTAGTCGGTGGAGCCTGCAACTCTTAATCTCGGGGTTGTGAGTTTGAGCCCCATGTTGGGTGTAGAGATTACTCTAAAAAAATAAAATCTTTAAAAAAAAAAGAGTAACTTTTTGCGATGTTTTCTTAGTGGCTGCTTTAGAGCAAAGAGTTGGCAAACTTCGGCCTTTGGCCGAATCTCACCTGCTGCCTGTTTTTATAAATTAAATTTTGGTTTTGATTGATTGTTTATCTTCTCATTATGAATTGCATTTTTTCATCTTTGCGTGCCTATCAATTCTTACTTGAACACCATATATTTTTCATGTTATTTGTTGGGTGCTGGATCCTTTTGTAGTCCTGCAAATTCTTGTGCTTTTTTTTCTGCAGTTAAGTTACTTGGAAACAGGTGCATTTTTTCAAGTCTGGCTGTTAAGTGTTATTAGCTGGAACCCGGGCAGCAGCATTTAGTCTAGGGGTAATTTTGCTCTATTTGTGAGGTAAAACTCTCTGCATACTCTATGTTCTAGGAATTATAAAGCTTTCCATTCTGATTCGTGGGAATAGGGGCTATTCCTGTACCTGTGTTCAGGTGTTATTGTTCACTTAATTCTTTCGGTTGATTTTTTCCCCAACCTTGGGTAGTGTTGTCATGTGCGTATCCGGATCAATACTTAGGAAACTACTTGAGGGGAACCCCGTGCAGGTCTCCAGAACTCTTTCTCTGTGTTACTCTCTTCTCTGGTTCTCGGCTTTGTGAACTCGAGAACACTGGTCTTTCTGGGCTTCCCGATTCATTCATTCCTCAACTCAAGAGGACTGCCTGGATTCCTCCTTCCTGGGCTGTGGCCTGGAAACTTCTCCAGGCCGTAAGCTGGGGGCCGTCTTATTGCTGACCCATTTGCTTCCCATTTCTCACGGATCCCCATCCTTTGTTGCTTGATGTCCAGTGCCCGGAAAACCATTGTTTCATATATTTTGTCCATGTTTAACTTCTATTTCCACAGCTAGGAGGGCAAATCCAGTCCCATTTTGGTTGGAAATGAAAGTTCAATTATCCAGAGTGGTTTTTTAAAAATCTTATTTTTCTGGTTGTCTTCCTCAAGAGGGTTGCTTTTCTGCAGGTGGCTTCCCTCCACTTGTGCTCTCTGGCTCTAACTCTCTGTTAAATAAATAAATAAAATCTTAAAAAAAATAAAACTTTAAGGGGTGCCTGGCTGCCTCAGTTGGTGGAGCATGAGACTCTTGATCTTGGGGTTGTGAGTTCAAGCCCCGGGTTGTGTGGGGCGATTAGTTAAAAATAAAGTCTTGAAAAAATAACAAAATAAAACTTTAAAGTGCTCTTTGTTTGCTACATTTGTCAGTTCTCTGGGCTAATTTTTATTTTGTTTTTGTTGTGTAGGTTTTACTGCTGCATATCCAACACAATCCTCCATCCCTTTTAAAAGCCAGACCTCAACAATTCCGGAATCAGAGAAAAAGGGATTCAATAGTCAAGCGAAGAGATTTTATTATAAAAAGGTAATGACATCATCTTAGAGACTCTTAGTCTGGGTTTGAGCCTCGGGGGACAGGCGCACCAGTTGGGCTGGTGCAGTTGCCCCTATGACCAGTAGAGGGCAGTGTCACCCAAGGAGCCACAGCCTCCTCTCGAATCCTGTGCTCTGAATTATAAGAATGAGTTGGGGAGGTATTAGATTCAGGGAGAACAACAGTGTCTGGACTTCCGGTGCCACATTGAACCCCCAAAAAAGTTTTAAGAAGAAATGTATTTTGAAATTTCTTATAAAAATATAAAATTCAAAAATTGCAGGTGTATGAAGTAAAAGGTAAAAATTCTTTTCTCTCCCCTCTCCTCCAGCTTCACTCCTTCTGACAGGAGAGGAAATAACGAGGTTTTCTTCAAATAACATACTAGTAAAAATAAAAGAGTCAAATAAATTTAAAATTACCTTTGTGATGAAGGCCCCCCTCTTTTTAAAAACTTCCTTTAACAGTGTATTATTACTGTTCCTGTTTTTCCTCCATCCTCACCCTCTTCCCCACATATTTCTATGTCCCTTTTCCTCTTTGATCTGGAAAATTCTGCTTGGCTCCTGGTCCTCAGGCAGCTTGGGATTTCATTGGCTAAAGGCCCAAGGGTCTAACCTTCTCCTCTTTCACCAGCAGGGGGCTGAAGCACCTCACAGACGTCCATAGAATCTTTAAAATTCTTCATTCCTTCATTCATTTAACCAAGATCTTTAGAATAACATTTTTTTGAAGGAGTCATCATCTTCAGCTACCTTTTGCTGCATTCTGATAATGTTTTTGATCTCATAACCTTGCCAAGATGGCGGAGCGGGAAGGAGATGTAGATTTTGAAGGCAAGTGAGTCAGGAAGGACTTGCTCAGCAAGCCCCTTTGCCCCTAGGCCTGTTCCTGCTTTGTAAACAAGAACGCTGAACGAGAGAATGTTTAAGTTCCTTTTACTTCTAACATTTTAGGATTCTAAGAAAGCAAATAATAAAGAATATAGTATGTGTATATGCCCACGTGCACACACGCGCACACACACACTTTTAATTACTTGACAGTTTTTCCCAAAAATGATAAATAAGGTATTTGCTCAGGAGTTTTCTCTCTTCTCCCTCTAGTTTCTGTGTGTTTTAACTGTCCCTCTGTCTGTCTGTCTGTCTCTTCTGTTTGGTGTCTCATTTGTCAAGCCAGTGATAATACATTTTCCATCTCTGGAACACTGGCAATTCCAATAAAAATAATAGCAGCCACCATTTACTGATGCCTTCTGTGTGTGCAGTCATTTTTAGACCATATCTCTAATCCTCAGAACAATGCTGAAAGGAAGGGTTTATTATCTTAATTTAATAGGAGAGGAAATGGAGGCTTAGGAAAGTTAAATGACCCACCCAAGGTCATGCAGCACAGGGCTTGGTACATAAGAGGCCCTACATAAATATTTGCTGAATCAACATGCAAAGAATTAGACCTCAAACCCAGGTCTAGCTCACTCCAAAGCCTCGTGTTCTTTCCACACACTACCACACCCCCTTTTGTGGCCTGTGAAGCCACACATTTCATTTATGAAAGTCAGCACGTATGTTTCTGAATAGACCTTAGCAAAACAACCCAAGCTCAAGAGAGGGAAAGATGGCAAGCAATGAGCATAGGCACCATCCTACATGATCTAGTTCTGAAGACTCAAATCCAGAAACAGAATGGGCCGGTGTTTCGAGGTAGCTTTCCAGCTACTACTGCTCTTCAGAAAAGTTTCTGCTGAGGGAACCAAGGTGGCAGCCGGCAAAGCTACGGGCAGCCATCAAATATAGAAAAAAATCGTTCAGAAATTCGATTCGCACTTTCCAAATGGAGCCACGTTGGTTTGACAATGTGGAAACTTTAAGTACTTGAAAGCCTTCTGTAAATAAGTATGTAAATAATTTTGTGGCAAGAGCATGGGATCCGTAAATCAGGTTCCCTGCGTTCTGCCCCCTTAAAGAGGTCTGTGCCTTTAGACGGGTCACTTGGCTTTTCTTTTTTTTTTTTTTTTAAGATTTTATTTATTTATTTGACAGAGAGAGACAGAGCGAGAGAGGGAATACAAGCAGGGGGAGTGGGAGAGGGAGAAGCAGGCTTTCCGCCGAGCAGGGAGCCCAATGTGGGGCTCGATCCCAGGACCCTGGGATCATGACCTGAGCCGAAGGCTGATGCTTAACGACTGAGCCACGCAGGCGCCCATCACTTGGCTTTTCTGAGCTTCAGTTTCCTCATCTGAAACATAAGGAAGATTTGAGCTATATAATTTTTTTAGGTTCTTGAAGCTATAAAAGGAGAAAAAAAATGTTCTCGTCCCATGCTCATTATTCTCATTTTTCTTGAGGGAAGCGGACATTGAGAAGTTAAAGATGTTGTTTAACATCACCCAATAATTTAGTGAGGGAGGCAATACAAATTAAAAACAGATTTTAAAACTCTGGTGTTTCACCACCCTTCTTAGAACATTAATCGTCCACACCCTGTGCCTGAGCTCATAATTTGGTTGTATCCTCATATTAGTTCTGTGACCCATTTAACATCTTTAACACAGAGAATCGGTGTCTTGGAAAATGTGCACTTACCTTATCGGTCTAACCTTGTGGGGAAACACTGCCCGGCTCACGTGCCCCATACAACCCTGAGTCCTGGGTACAAAGAATCCTTCACAGAGCTCGGCATCTTGACTGGCAATTTGCGCTGCTAGAAATGAAGTCTGCTTCCCTGCACAATTTATGATTATTTACAGATGTGCTGGTGACTCCGTGTGCATGAAGAGACATGCCTCATCTGGGACAGAACAGAGCCCAGGAGCCCGATGGACATTTTCTTCCTCCACCGCCCTGTTTCAATTCCTCTCTGGATGGTGGTCACTGCTTTCCAAGCCATGTAACACTAATAACGTCTTCGCATCATTTTAAGAGCAAGGATGTTATAATAGTTAGGCCCTTGCCGGGGATTACCGTTCCATGATTCTAAACCTGACTTATCCCTTCCAGGCTCAAATGAATGAATGCTGGTAGCATAGGGCACTGCATTCTCTAGATGGGCACAGCTTAAAAATACATGTTAATTTTATATGTAGCTTGAGAGTAAATCCACCTTTCCAAATGGTAAGCAGGCCCATGTTTAATTTGTGATGAAATAAAATTAATACTGTTTCACTCACTAACTTGACAAGGCACTGAACCAGGGATATTTTACACGTCAAGGAGATTTAAGTGAAAGGAAGTTCAGTTTGCAGGGGCCACCATGTTCAAGGGGATAATTAGCCCAAGTGTGCACTCAGCTGCGTGTTTGACCCACAATGGGCTCTGCCTGACCTCTCTGCTCCGGAAGCCTGACTTCGCCCTGTGGGTCACCAGCACGCCTTCCTAAGGAGTCTGCAGTCCCTGTTCCTGGAAATAAACACTTGGCTGGCATTGACAGCATGCCAGGCACCCCTCGAAGACTTTTGCATTTATTAACTCATTTAATCCCCATAATAACCCTGTGAGCTGAGTCTCATCATTATCTCCGCTTTTCACATCATGATCCGGAGACACAAAGAGGGTTGAGGGACTTGCACAGCCAGGGTCGGGCAGAGCCTGCCCGCCGCAGGCGGCAGCTCCTGGTTCCAGACACTGTTCCCCGCGTCTCCTGGGGACGGAAGCAGGGACACCCTCCTCTGTGCTCTGACAGCCACTCTCGTGCCCTCGGCCGCCTTCTGCTGGGCCTGATGGTAGTGGGTGTGCACGTCGGGACCCTCCATCCCATTCCTGGAACACGTGAGCTGCTAACAGGTCGTGCTTCATCCTCGCACCTTAGCCTGGGCTCTGGTCCGCCGTGGCCTTCTGTGTATGTTTGTTGAGTTGAGTTCTTGCCGATATGCCACTCAGGGGACTTCAAGGGGCTGCTAATAAGCTGACATCAGATTTGAGCAAGAGGAGGGCTCTGAAAAAGAGAAGCAGGTGTGCTCTCGGGGACAATACCCACAGTAACCAATGCTTCAAAAATGCGGGTTTGACTTCTCTTGTCTGTGTTTCCAGCCCAGCCCTCTGGGCCAGCTGTGGGCAAACAGCTGGTGCCCGTTTTCATCTGTCAGGTGGCCAGTGTCCCGCTGCCCTGGCTCCCCCAAACTTATCTGAGCAACGAAGAAACAATCTCTTCAAGAGACCTCATCCCGTTTTCCTGCTTGCTCCCTTCGGGCTCCCAGGGACCTTTCATTGCTGACATCCTCCCCCATCCTGAACAAAACAGTGGTGTTTTCTCATGTGGAGTATGCTCGCTGCCTCTCTCCCTTTTCAGCCGTGACCAGAGGTGCGGAAACTTTGATGCCAGACAGAAATAGATGTGGGGTGAGGCAGGGAGGGAGAGAAGGCAAGAAGGGGGAAGGGCGTCTTATAAGGGGCACATCTCAGAGTCAGAGACAGTTTGAACCAGAAGGGCCTCAGCGACCTGGAAGCCCCGGGCTCCGCAGAAGGGCCCTTTCTGTGACAGTGTCTCATGCTGAAGACCACTGGTGGGCCAGGTAAAGACTGCTCGAAGCTGCTGCCAACTCCAGCCCCCTTTCCCGGGCTCCCTGGTGGACAACAGGAATGTGGTCTGAACACCACAGATCTTGACACCCCCACACGCCTCCCTGCACGTTCACAGATGAGGGGCCTGAGGTCTGGGGAGGGGACGTGCCCTGGGGGCAGATGCCAGGTCTCCCACCGTGTAGTCCTCATCACTTTGGCCACGTCAACCTGAGTAAAAGCTTTCTGACTTCAATGAAGTCAACAGGGTCGATGGACACATTGTCCTGAGACCTTAAGACTAGAGGCATTTGTAAGAAGAAGTTGTTCCCTCAAGAGCCCTAAGTCCCTATGTGGTTTTACCGGTGGATTAACCACAGCACAAGCCTCTGCTTCCATCTCAGACATGTCCTCCTTCTGTTAGATACGTCTAAGCCCTTCAGCAGACCCCCAGTTGTCATTCATCTTGTGCACTATTGAGAAATGCCAGCTCACCAGCCCCCAAAAGAAACCAAAGCAAGGTGGAATATCTTTGAAGAGTCAAAAGGCAGCTCTAGTGGGGTCTTTAGCCAATGATCCAAATGAGACTACATTTCCCAAGCCAAGAAACAGTTTGACAAACCATTGATTTGAGAGTATTAATTGGACAGAATTTCTGAAATCAGGACTAGAAAAGTCAGGCTATGTACCTGGCTCCAAGCCGGTGGACTCTAAGCTTCCTATAACCTATGGACATACCTGGGGGGAGGAGATACATGCCCTGCTCCCTGTTGCCTCCTCCTCATTACCTGTCTAACCTATACCAGGATCAAGTGAACGTAGACCTTTGTCCCACCCTTGGCACCTGCAGGGGCTGCCGTTTGGGATTCTAATCCTTCAAAAGGGCTCTCAAAGTGCATTTCAACCAAATGTCACCCAGCTGCATATTGGGTCGAGGGGTGGGAGCACATCAGCCAGTCCTCCCTTGGTCAGTCCCAGTCTCAAGGTCTTTAACCCCCATGGGAAGGTTTGGCTCCCTTGTGGGCAATGCCAAGAGTAGCAGCCACACGCTGGCACTGTGTATCGATTCATTTAATCCTCACACGGTGGGGAAGGCCCGGGAGACAACAGTATGGCATCCACATCGTCCTCTGGGCACTGGGCAGGCGGGCTGTAGAGCTCAGTTAAATCGTTCTTTCCTCTTCTCCCTCCCCTCACCCATTTTTGCTTTGTTGGTTTATTTGGGTTTTGCCCTCTGGGGTGGTCTTGGCCAAGAAACCAAGGGTGGCTAAGTTCACCCCAGTTGCAATTACCTGGGTTCTTCTTCCTGGGATCTGCACTGAGAGGCCTAAACTCACCAAGTCACAAAAGGTTAGTCATCAGAACTGTTATCCAGAGGTGAAAGGTCTGGATTTTTATTGCCCTCCCAGCCAGCCATTCATCAGCCCGTCTAGCAGTCGCAGGAGAAGGCCTGAAGGCTCTGCAGTTGGAGGTTTCCCTCCGAGGAGCTTAGAAACCTACCTGCGTGTTGTGTGAAGGTAGTGGTGTGCTGGTAAACCAGCTCTCCCCTCCACAAAGGAAAGTTCTGATTTATAGGGTTTGTCAATTTCTGGGGTGTAAATACTCCCACCTTGCTTTCAAGCTACCACTAGCAAAATCTCTGACATTCTAACAGTCACCCTCTCAAGCTGCCATCCATGGGCCAGCTCTGACATACTGCTGCCTGGACATCTCTTCTCAGCAGGCAGCCCTCTCTCCCTCCAGGCTAAGAGGTGCCAGCCCTCTTCATATTTGGCCTGGACTCAAACCAATTTGCAACACAGCAGAATTAAAACGTGATCAAGGTCCAGTGGGGTTGCTGGATTTAGCAAATAAGAACACAGGACTTCTAGTTAATTTAGAATTTCAGATAAATGACAAACAACTATTTTAGTATAAGTATGTCCCAAATATTGCATGGGACATACTTACACTAAAATAGCTTTTCAAGGTTTATCTGAAATTCAAATTTACCTGGGCAGGCTGGGAGGGAGCAGCCTTGCACGCCTTGTATTTTATTGGGCAACTCTAGCTCCTCAGACACATGCAGGTGTCTGGAAAATGTGTGTGAGCTGATGGCCGTGTAGAGTGTGGGGGGGGGACTAGAAGCCAGAGGTGCGCGTCTTCCTTGTTCACTGTTTAAACCTGGAAGAGTCATGCTGACGTGTCCTGCTTCAGCTCTTCCTTGATTTAGGGGCTCTTGCGAAGCTAAGAGGCACCCAAAGGCATTGAGTCCGATGTCTCTCATTTACAAATGAGGAAACTGAGGCCCAGCGATGTGACTTGCTCCAGGTCACTTAGCTAGTCGCAGCATTGAGACGAAAATTTCCTGATTCAAAACTCTGTGGGATTTTTTTCTTTTATCCTACACATTCTCATTTGAAAATCAGTTTGGTTTAATGGGTAAGAGTAGACTCTGTATGTTTGGTGGGGGTGGGAAAAATGGGTGAAGGGAATCAGAAGGCAGAAACTTCTAGTTATCAAATAAGTCAGGGGGATGTGACACACAGCATGGCGACCACAGTTAGTGATACTGGATTGCATTTTGGGAGTTGCTAAGAGAGTAGATCTTAAAAGTTCTCTTCAGAAGGCAAAAATGCTACAACTGTGTATGGTGACAGGTGTTAACTGGATTTACTGCGGTGATCACTTTCCAGCGTGTACAAATACCGAATCATGCAGTACACACAACACTAATATAATGTTATGTGTCAATTATATCTCAATTAAAAAAAAAAAGAGTAGGCTTTGTACTAAGACCACCTGGGTTCAAATTCTGGCCCTGACAGTTACTAGCCATGGGACCTTGGGCTTTATCTTTTTTGGCCCTGTCTTCCCGTCTTTAAAATGGGGATTAAAGGGCGCCTGGGTGGCTCAGTCGGTTAAGTGTCTGCCTTCAGCTCAGGTCATGGTCTCAGGGTCCTGGGATTGAGCCCCACATCGGGCTCCTTGCTCAGTGGAGAGTCTCCTTCTCCCTCTGCTCCTCCCCCAGCTTGTGCTCTCTCTCTCTCAAATAAATAAATAAAATCTTTAAAAATAAATAAATAAAATAAAATGGGGATTAAGGGACGCCTGGGTGGCTCAGTGGGTTAGGCGTCTGCCTTTGGCTCAGGTCATGATCACTGGGTCCTGGGATCGAGCCCCGCATCCAGCTCCGCACTCAGCAGGAGGTCTGCTTCTCCCTCTCCCACTCGCTCCCCCTGCTTGTGCTCTCTTTCTGTCAAATAAAGTCCTTTAAAATTAATTAATTAATTAATTAATTAAAATGGGGATTAAATGAGTTGCTGCATGTAAAATACTCAGAACAGTGCCTGGCACACAGTGAGCGGCCACTCCATAAATAAATGCTAGCCCCACAAATAGCCCCCTAGAAGAATCTCTTCTGGGTTTCCCTGCAGCTCCTTGAATCTGCTCCCACGTGCCGATGTCTTCTGAACTTGGCCTAGGGCGCTGGTGCACCTGGTTCTGCCGCCCATCTCATGGTCTGCCCCATTCTCCCTGGTGATCAGCCCCCACTCTGTGCACCTGAGATCATCATCACCTACAAAGTGGGAATTAGTGCCCTGGACCCACCTGCTTTGAGCAATGCTCAAAGGATCCACTGCATTTAAAATTCAGCACGGAGGAACCTGTTAATCTCACTGATGGCTCTATCCCCTATATTAAACCATAATCAGACACTGCTCAGGCCAGACTGGAAAGTCCTGGAAGGCCCTGGTGGCACCTTAGGCTTTCTTTCTGCCCTGAGGAAGGTAGTAGGGATGGTGGAGGCAGGATGAGCCTCAGGGGCAGAGGTTGGAGAGACTTGATAACACCCCCACTGCAGAGAGTTTGTGTTCATCATGTCCTTAGCACTGGATCCAGGTACTTGTGGCAGTGGGATATTGGGAAAATTCATCTCCACTGGCCTCAGTGTCTCCATCTGTAAAATGGGGACAGTAACCCCTTCCTCGTCGGAGGACTAAGTGAAGAAACCTTTGAAAAGCTCATGGCATCAAGCTGGCACCCAGTAAACTCTCAAGAGTGGAGCATCCTTGTCATTTCATGCCACTTGCTTGGCCAACTTCTGTCAACATATACCTCCCCTTGGTAACTAGCATGGGAAATGAGATGAAAGCTCAATTAACTGCAAAAGCAGAAATGAGCTTCGAAATCAAGCTGCTGTTTATTCCTATCATACCTGCATCATTTAGCATTTGAGCCTCACGAGCCTGCCTCTTTTTGTTTGAGAAGAATTAGACATGGTTTTGTTTGGCATGAAGGCTGTTTTTGTTTCATTTTGCTTTATAAACAGAAACCCTGATTTCTCTTCTGAAAGGTTGATGAGGAAGCTGAGTCAGGTGGGTGTGGTTAACGTGAAATCGGTCATCATTCCCTTACCTTGGGCTTGGCTTCCCCAATCAGCACACACTGACTTGCGTATCAGCCACACTGAGCATCCCATCTTGTGCTCATTTCTCTAATGGCATGAAAAAAACAACAGCATTCTTCTGGAATGCAGGACGACGTGGTGGAGTGAGCCAGGGCTTTGGGGGTCCCAGACCCAGGCTGGAATTCCAACCCCCAGCACTTGGTAACCGAGACAGTGAGCGGGCAGGCTAGGCAATGGTGGAGCCAGACTATCACCCATGAAGTGGTGGTGATGCCTAGCCTGGAGGATTACAGTGAGGCTGAGCATTAATGGATATAAAGTTTGCGGAAAAGCACGGTGGAAATGAATGTACCCCGATGACACCCCATTCTCTTCCTTTCAGGATAGCATCCCAGGTCCGGGGTTCTACAACGTCATTCACCAATCTCCAGTGTTCAACAGTGCCTCGTTGTCTACGAAAGGGACGTGCACTTTTCCCTCTATGGTGAGAAATCCTTCCTTGAGTAAGGCCACTAGCGGATCAGTCATTTCCTCCGTCCGTTGCATAAACATGTATTGGACAGCTGGTCCCTTCTCTCCAAAGGCCGTGGTTCTAATTAGGAGAGTAACTGCTGCCTCAGGTGTCATGCAGGTAAATTAGAGCCTGTGTCTTTAAGTAATTATCCCCCCACTGCTACACATTGGAGAAGAGAGGCTAGAGGGATATTTAGAACCTGATCACCCACATCAATTTTGTCATCATGGAGTGGACTAGGCAGATGTTTTCCTGAGATTTTTAGGCACCAGGGAAAAGCTCTTACCCTAATAGGATGTATTACACCACTTGGTCTAATTGGGTTATTCAAATTATTGAGAAATCTTCTAGGAGCAAAAATAAAGCAGACAACAGGCTGAAATGGAGTTATCTTCCTCCCCTCCCTACTTCCCTTCTTTGTAAGATGTGGGTCTTTATCTTTGTGGATGGCTCTAAGAATCAAGGAGCTATATGAAGTACCAATGTCCCTGACTAGACTTGGGCAAGGATTTTTTCTTTTGTTCTTAATTTGAGTATCTATAAATTGGCAAGAAGAAGAGATATGGCAAGGGAAAAGGGTCAAACTGGGATTAAGATTAGGAAAGTGAAAAAGAAAGCAAACCCAAACTAGCATCAACAAAACTCATATGCCCTCTGTCCCTTTAAAAATTATAATAATCTCTTGCAAAATTGTATTATAATGCCTGACACTGGAACTGATTTCAAAACAAAACAAAACACCACACAAAGGATCCATTTAAGATACGCTGAATGCAGCCACTTACTGGAATTTGACTTTGGCAGAGCTGACTTTGGAGCTAGCTCCCCGTCGGCGGAGACGTGGAAGTCACCCATGCCCCCAGTGAGCTCACAGAACAACCATGCCTCTGCCTTGTTTTCTGCCCCAAGCCCTGCAAATAAAGGGACCTGAAAGCAATCAGCAATAGAAGTGCCATCTCACGAAGTCTTGGCACAGGACACAAGACTTAAGACCTAAGCCTGACTCAGCAGAGGATTCTCGATGTGGCCTCAAGCACGTCACCCTTCTGTGTCCCAGTTACCTCATAAAAGTGGAGACTCCCTGGAGGCACTGGGCAAATCACAATGAGTGAAATGCTCTTTGAAACTGCAGAGTATTGTAAACACGTTAAATATTATGAGTGTTACCACCTGAGTCACAAACAAGATCTCCCGCACCTCCTAGGTTTTCTCTCTGAGAAATTCTTGGCCGTAGAGGGGCACTGCCCATTCCTGCTTGGTCCCAAAGAAGGGACAGAATGAGAGCGCACGATCAATTCCCTACTAGGCTTTGTGTGCAGTAACTTTCCAAACGATGAGGCTGGGCCATCTGGAGAAGAGGCTCAGGGGAAGGTCCGAGTATTACAGAATCTAATCAGGCCTGTCAGGTCCTTAAAAAATTCAGACCAAACCCAAAAGAAAACAGACATGGAGTTGTGCAGGCTTTCCCTCCCTGCTTTGATGGATGGGAATTTATAGACATTTAAGTTCCTATAACCAGCCTGCAGTGGCTGATGGAAATCTGTTAAGAGACCCCACATCTTACCTACTTCCTTTCTGCGCCAATGTGAATTTCATGCCTTCCCCGCCCCCCTTAGTGACTTTCACATTTGGCACCTCTTCCATTTCTGGATCTGTGGACTCTGAGGGTATGAAAAGTAGACCTCGTCAGAGAAAGATCTGCCCGACTGACACTGGTGTAGCCAGGAGGAGTGTGATTGTAGGTGAGGGTGAACAAAAAACTCTGTGGATCAATAAATTCTAAAAACTTCCTGATGACTGTTGGAACCCCTACACCCAGCCTTTGGAGAGGACCTGTCATCTCACTAAGTCCAAATAATTTAAAGAACTTCATTAATATATTCTAAATCTTTGCTCCAGGATTATTCATGAGGCTGACAGAAGGTTAAATTAGGCAGGTGGGAGGAGACTTTCATGGCCTTTCTCTATTTGCATGGTGACCGGAGTGGTTCTGGAAAAATTAGTAGGTGCTGGAGAGAGGTTCACAAATGCCAGCATGCAGCCAGATTGGAGCCCACAGGCCTGGCAATTAAAAGAAAGTCAAGGGGTGGGGAGGGTTGTGTGAGTCAGTGTTACTTCAGCTATATTCTGAGACAAATTCTATCACAATGCTTTATGAAACTTGGCTTCAAATGAACAATTAGAACGATTTTTTCCGCAAAAGTATGTTCATAGGTATTCTAGGCCAAAAAGATTTTATGATCTAGTTAAGTTTCAGGAAGGCTGGGTAAGTCAAGTTGGGTTTGTTTATGGTAGGACTTCTCAGGGTACTTAATATGATGGTGTGTATTATGAGTCTTCAACATGGGAACACACTATGAGGCTTCTCAAGTTTATTTGACTCTGGAGCTCTCTCCCTGCTGTCACCACGAACACTAACTTATCTTATAGAACTGGTATGCCAGGGAACACTTCGGGAAATAGTGCTTTAGAAAAACGTGCTTGCCTCATCTGTTGGGTGAGTCGGGATAGACATGCCACAAATGGGACCACCGGGGGTGGTGACCCTTCTTCTATGGAAGTGAAAAGGAAAGATCCCATTGGGCAGCGGAGAGAGAGGGTAGTGATTCTCCTTGAACTAGAACATCCCACAGTCATTCATCAGGGCTCCTCTGGTAAATGAAAACATGTATTACTTTCCTCCTTTTGACTTTTCCTCTTTAGAATGGGATATCTAATCTCTATCACACAGTGGGGGCTGACTGGTAATAATGTTGGTTCCACCCCTCAACTAGCAGACGAAGTCCAGTGTCTTCATCCGTAAAGTGGGGATAATCATAATATCCACTCCCGAGGTTTTTCAAGAGGATTAAACACAACAGCCCATGAAAAGCACTCAGTTAACTATTCCCCATAATGCAAAGGCAAAGAGCGTAGAGGGCTGGGGTGATCTTACTTCTGGGAACATCAATGAATCCTGATAATTAGGAGAAGGCTGACATGGGACTTGAACCCAGGTTAGACTCTGAACAGCTGAGACTCTGGACAAGAACGTGTTTGCTGCTGGGAGCACATCCACCCATATACCATCAGTGGTCCATAGACTAGATGTTGAGAACCATTACCACCAAGCACAGGGTGAGGAGTTGGTGGGGGTGAGGGTAATGCCTTCTCACAGTCTCACCTGCTTTCTGTGCTTGTGTAGTTATTGACCCCTATCCAGCTGAGGAAACCCAGGACAATGTTCTCAAGCTTTTAATCATAAAATAATGAGAATTTTTGTTTGTTTGTTTTATCAGACTCCAATACTTGCCATACTATCCTAGGGTAAAGCGATGTTATCACCTAGTTTCTATGGCTTTTGCCCCTTTTCATTTGGCAAACATTGATTCTGCTTGTTTGTTGTTGTTTTTTTTTTTAACTGAAAATAGTTTATTACGGCTTCCAGGAAGGAGTAGGATTGGTCCTACTGAAAGAGAAAAAAAAATTGTAGGGTTCTATGCAATCAGCAGTTAGGGGGCACCTGGGTGGCTAAGTTGGTTAAGTATCTGCCTTCGGCTCAGGTCATGATCTTGGGGTCCTGGGATTGAGCCCATGTCAGGCTCCCTGCTCAGCAGGGAACCTGCTTCTCCCTCTCCCTCTCCCCCTCCCCCTGCTCATGCTCTCTTTCTCTCTCTCTCAAATAAATAATCTAAAAAAAAAAAAGAAATCAGCAATTAGGTGGAAGGTAGGAAGCATGGGTGGACAGCAAGCCCCATCGACCCTTGTGCCTTTAAGACATTAGAAGCAAACTTATTATTTAAGCAATTCAGATTACTTAATCTTAGAAACAAGATGTGAAGTTTTACTCAGAAGGAAAGCCTTGGCTGGAGGAAGAAAGTCTAAAGCTTCCCATCATATAAATTACCCAACAGCTGATGAGTCAAGGGTAAGTGGCCTGAAACGGGATTGGGTGGCAATGCATTTATGGCAAAATTATTTTTGCCAAGTCCCAAATGTAAGATGAATAATTTGAGTTAGTTTATAGAAGTTAAAACAGGTCAGAACTTGTGTTCTCAAAGAGCAAATCCTCAAAGCCCGAGGTCAGTTTATCATTGTTACCTGCTGGAGTTTCAGCTTTCATACGATGCTTTCAGACCTCGCGCTGGGCACCATTCCTTTGACATCTGTCCTGTGGAGCCAAGAGATGATGTGAGGGCGCTGATGCCTTTGACTTTCTCCTTGCAGCGCGCCCGATTGGACACCATCATTTCTAAATACCCTGCGGCTAACGCATACACTATCCCATCACGTTTTGTCTCGAAGAAAGACTTCAGTAATTCCTGTTCGAGCATGTTCCAGTTGCCAAGCTTTGCAAAAGTCCTCAAATTTGAAACTCCTGCACCAAACCAGTACAATGTAAGAACGTTGCGTGCGCTTGTTAAATATATACTGAATGAATGCTTTCCTAAAATGAATGAAGGCGGGGGACGCTTTGGGGAAATAACATTCTAAGGCAATTGATAAACCAGTTAGCATTTGTTGACTGCCCAGCAGGTAGAGGAGGCTGCGTGCAAGGCTTTATGGAGAATTTGCACAACCTGGACAAAAATGAGAGCAGCACAGAGGTCAGTGGGAAGCAGTGGGAAGACCCCGCCCTGGAAAATACTATAATCACTCCTACCACAGAACCTTTCTGGGACAGTATTCTCATCTGTAACAATTCTTATTTCCCACATTATCTGCAGTCGCTTTCCATTTACTTCTTAGGTTTTAATAGGGAAAATAAGCTTCCACATTTCCATATCAGAAACCGGGTTTTTCACAGTAATGCTCCGCCAATTACAATCACTTTGTAGTCATGGAGGCAGGACGGTATGATTAATGGTTAAGAGATGAAGTCAGGTTCAAATGTCGACTCTGCCACTTTCTAACTGTGTGGCTCTGGGCATGTCCCTTCAGCTTTCAGGACTCAGGTTATTGATCTGCAAAATGGAGAAATGTGTCCACGTCATAGTGTTAACGCAAATGTTAAATTAGGTCATCTGAGCTGAGTGCTTAGCCCAGCCCCTGGAGGACAAGGACTCCGCCATCCGTGGAGATCTGCAGAGCTGTCTTTGGGGAAGTCACGTTACCTCTTGAGCCTCAATTGTAAAATGGAATCAATTATACTCACCCTACAGGGTTATTATAAGAGCCAAACGAGACAGCACATGTGGAAACACTCTAAAATACATAAGAAATGAATTGTATATAAGGTATTAATAGGATTATGACATATTGCAAGATATTTTGGTCTTAGAGTACTTCATTTTTAATTTCCTTTTTCTTTTATAATACTTATAAATAATATTTATTTTTCTGACTACAAAAACCCTGCCGATCTTCCGTGATTGATGCAATCAATTATAATGTGCTCAAAATGATGTATGTGCCTGCTAGGCTGGCACTGTCCAATAGAAATATAATGGGAGCAACATATATCATTTAAATTGGGCGCCTGGGTGGCTCCATCAGTTAAGCATCTGCCTTCTGCTCGGGTCATGATCCCAGGGTCCTGGGTTTGAGTTCTGCATCGGGCTCCCTGCTCGGCAGGGAGTCTGCTTCTCCCTCTGCCCTTCCCCCAGCTCACGCTCATTCTCTCTCTCTCTTTCGCAAAAATAAATAAATAAAATCTTCAAATCTTCCCAGTAGCCACATTTGAAAGTAAAAAGGAACAGGCGAAATCAATTTTAAGAATATACTTTATTTAACCCAGTATATTCAGGATCTAATTTCAATGTCTAATCAATATAAAAATTATTAATTATACTTTTTATTTATAATAATTATACACATAATTATAAATAAAAATAACTAATGTTTTACATTCTTTCCATCTATCTTTACAGTCCAGTGTGTATTTTATACTTTCAGCACATCTTAATTTGGATCAACCATGTCCCCAGGGCTCGAGAGCCGGTGGCTACCAAATTAGACAGCACAACTCTAGGTAGTCTTCCCCCGGGATAATCAGAGCCTGAAAATAATAATGAGATGAAGATGAAGTACTATTGCAGGCCTATGTACTGTTCTAAGCATTATGTATTCATCTCATTTAATATTCACAAGAATCCATGAAGTGTGTTATCTCTTTTTTCAATTTACGGAAGAGAAAGCTGATGCTCAGGGAGGAAAAGGGATTTGCCCAAAGTTAGCCCGCTCAAAGGGACCGTTTGCATATCAGTGAGCGCAGATAGATGGCTGGGGTATATAGCTGGAGAGTGATCAGTCAGCCTGTCCCAGCCCTGCTGGGTCTCCCTTCATGGAATCTGTGGCTACTCTGTGCTAGACCAGTGATACAGCTTAGATTTCAGCAGGGAATGCATGACAAACTAGTAAACAGGCAAACAAAATAATTACAAACTGTGGCCAGCTTTGAGGCAGACAAATAGTTGGACCCTGAGAGACAGAATATGTGGAGAATATGGGGGGTTGGTAGCATCATGTACTTTAGACTGGGTGGTCAGAGAAGGCTCTGGGGCTGAGACCTAAGAATTGAAGGAAGAGCCAGAGTTGAGGGAACAGCATGTGCAAAGGTCCTGGGACAGCAAGCAGCTGAGCCTTGGGGAACTACAAGAAGGTAGCTGGAGTAGCATTAGCCAAGAGGAGAGAGAATAAGGGGAAGCCAGACAGATAGGCAGGGGCCAGTTCGTTCAGGCCCCTAAAGACCCTGGGAGGGATCTTTAATTTGGTTCTCTGCGGGAAGCCTTTGAGGGGGATGACATCATCTGATGTACTTTTTTAAAAAAACTCCCGCCAGCAGCCATATGGAGAATGGACCACCGTTTGGGTGAAGAGTGGACTTTGAAAAACCAGTTAGGAGGCTGTTATACTAACAGGAGAGAGGTCAAGACCTGGTCCAAGAAATTGATAATGTTCTTGGCCGTTGCACCTTTGCCATTCCTGAGAGAGGGAGTTAGTGTTTCAGGCATCTGCCTCCGCAACCCACTGTGTGCTCTCTCACCCAGCTTCGCATCTCCAGCGCCCCGCGCAGGTCCTGGTATGCGGTACACTTGCAGTAAATGCTCATGACGTTGAAGGAATTAGCCCCGTCATATATCGTCGTTAATCTAGAAAAGACCGTTTCCCAAGTCAGGGCTCAGACCTTCTGCCAACGGATCAATTTTAAGTGCATGGTTTTTGTTGATTATAGTTTTAATGTGACTGTGAAAATAATTCATGCTCTTCATTAAATATATTCAAGTATTTTAGAAATCCATGAACTAGAAAAGCAGAATTCTCTTACAATTCTGCCCTCTAAAGCAAACCACCATCAAAAACAGGTGCAATTTCTTTCATGGTTTTTTCCTCCCCCATCCCTACCTCCAGTATTAGGATCATGCTGGCTGCGGTACACGTGCATTTTCTACTCAGCTATATCTTGGATTTTTTTTTTCCCATGGTGACACAGTAAACCTGCTTCATTTTTTTTTTTTCCCAACCTGCCAGTGAAGCTAGCTGACTGTTTTCCTCGTCTAATGGTGAAATCTTCCGGTGACACACACTCAGAGTATACAAAAATGCTCCCTCTTTCAGTTGTTTTTCTGTCTGGATGAGGAATAAGGCTGAAATCGTGTTTTGTCTACAGGAGGCTTTTTTCAGACCTGGAGAACAATGGTTGAGTCAACTGGCAAGAAGCAGAAATGTGATAATCCTGTTAGCCACACCACAGGCGAGGTCTGTTAGGGCTTTTCTTTGCCTCTGCTTACCTCGATTCCCCCACCTCTCTATTCGAATCCTTTTTCTCCATACCATGTTATTACTTCCTCTCCGGCAACCTGGTTCCTGTCCCTCTGTCCAGTAATTAGCCTGCCCCATCTGATGTTTTTGTTTGCCCTCCCTGCATGCATTCTAGCCATTAGGACCCTGGGAAAAGCTAAATTCCTCCACCTTTGTAAACACAAAATCAAAATGCCATCTGCATTTCTTGAGAAACTTTTTTTTTTTTTTTTCACAAAGGAGTATCTCAGAAAAATCAAACCATCCTGGCCCTGGCAAATAGTTTCACTCATTCAGTAAATATTCCCAGTCACTACATTTACGATTTTTATTGCATCTTTATCTAATGAATACAGGGGACTGACGGCAAATTGGCATTTAAAATATTTATGATTCACATATAGCAGAGGAATGATCTCAGGGTTCTTTTTTTTTTCCCTCTCTCCTATTATTTTCAGAGTGCTGAACATGCTGTATATTGTGTGGATCAGTCAAAATTCTTAATTTCTGGTTGGTCCAGAAAAGTCGAGACAAGGGAGTGTTACAGATCTGATCGTAATCTTAAATTACCTGATGCCCTTGTGTGCCCCAAATCCTGCGTTCACAGGAGGGCTGTTTGAACAGTAAGGAATCAGGGTGGGGATATGTAGGACTCAGTGTCCTGAAAGGAATAAAAGTCATAGAAAAAATAAGGAAAACAATGCGCATTTGCGGTGTTACGGCCTTGAAGAAGACACTGTCCTATAGGCGATATCTCTCGACTGTTGTCACCCTCACTGCATCAGCTAGAGCAGGGCTTACCTGATCTGTTTTACAGCTGAGAAAACCCAAGTTCAGAGACACTGAACAACCTGTGCAGCAGCATGCCCCGTGTGTGGCAGACACGAGACCAGCCTGGCAGCCAGGTCTTCGGGCTCTCTTCTGGGCTCTGTCCTCTGTGCCATGGCGGGGCGGGGGGGGGTGACCAGACATCTGCTGGTGACCACAAACTCCTCGGCCACTCCAGCTGGGGTGATGGCAAAGGCACAGTCGGGGGGACCTTTTCCACTCTGTTCATTTTCTGAGGAATACCATGCTTGTGTTCTCCCCCCAGGCCTCTGTCTCTTACTGCAAGCAGAGAAACAACGTCTGTGCCCGAGCCGGGTTTATGTCCAAAACCCAGAGAGGATTTTTCACTATCACTGAAACAGGACCTGCCCCAGGTAAGCAGCCACCTTGCACCGGCCTTGACCCCAAGGGTTAACGTACCAGCTCTGCTCTGTGGGGCACCATTGCTTCATAGGGAGTCTCTTTGGAAGGAGTTCGGCTTTGGGTGGAGTGGGGATGTTGAACAGGTGCTGAACAAAAAGGAGAAAGCTCCGGGGAAGAAGGGCTGCTCTGGAAATGGCCCCAAAGCAGCCTCGTTGGCCTCCCTTTTCATGACCGGGCACATCTGCTCTGGGCTGCTAGATGGGGAAGTGGCTTCTCACCGCAGAAGTGTGCACATTCCCGTGCCCCAGGCGTCCTCACAGGCCCCCCCCCCGGGGGGGGCACTCAATACACTGAGTGTCCAGACCCTTCCTTTCCTCCTGAGCCTAGAGGGGACTTCATCAACTAGTCCCCAAACACTGGAAAATGGCTCCGTTTACTGAGAGCCTACTCCGTGCTAAGTATTTTCCGTGCAGTCCTCACACATCTGTCTTCCTTGGCCTGTGCTCTCAGTCCTATGTCCGGTGAGGAGAGGGGGCTCAGAGAGGGGAAGTGACCTGCTCCGCGTCACACGGCGGACGGATGGCAGGCCTAAGCCCAGAGGGGTCTGACTGAGGAGACTATTGCCCCCATCAGCCCCCAGTGACTTCTGAGACCGCCCCAAGAGCTGGCCTGCAAGTGTTTTCCTCTCTGGGCTGGGAGAGGTGTTGCTCCGTCCTGTTCTCTCAGACCTGCTCCCCACTTCCAGCCTCAGCGAAAGGTTTCCAGAGAGGTCAGGGGAGGCCAGCACTGTCACTCTGGGAGCCCTCGTCAGAATAGACCTTCCCAGTGGGTCCTCCCCCCAGGGAGCCCTGAGGCCCGGAGCTGAGGGGAGGAACAGGGAGGGTTTGCCTGTGCAATCACACCTCTTGGAGGCGGGGTGTGGGTAAAATTGCAGCGGGGTGTGGGTAAAATTGATTTCACCAAATCCAGATTAAAGTTGAGAAGATCAGTCCAAAGCTGAATAACAAAACCAGCCCTAATTAGGAGGCTAAGTCCGGGCTAAAGCTCCCGTGGCTTACATCATCATAGGCAAAGCCCCACCTTGTTTCTTTATACAGAACAAAGCCCGCATCCCTGGAGTTTGGCCAGAGGCCCTGCCAGTGAACCCCGAGATGTGGGCACCTTCTCAGCCGGCCACATGCACCCACTCCTCCCGGGAGGGTCCTCAGGGGCCCCCAGCCCCTTGTAATGGAGCAGAGGGGGAGAGTGTGTGGGTACCAGGAAGTGTTAAAGTCCTACTGTGTGCCGGAGGCTTTACGTTTCTCATCGAATGATCTCCAGACCCTGTGGAGGGTTTGGCCAGCACGCAATCATTTTGCTCAGAAAGCGTGAGGTACTATTATTATTGATCCCCATTTTTCAGGCAAAAATGATACTTAGAAAGCAGGTAATTGGCCCAGGGTCCCATCGGTGGATTTGAGTCCGGGCCCATCCCACTTGACACCTGGTGCCTCAGACCCTCCCCACCCAAAACTTGCCTGGGGAACCTGCCCCTGCGTGATAAACAATCAGCTTGGACCTCTCGGAAATAACGGGTGGCTCCTTCTCCTCCTGCTGGGGGAAGACAGATGTGACTGGTGCCCCTGCAGGGTCCCTGTCCCAGCTGCTCCGAGGGCCCCTTCCTCAGGGGCTGAGGGCCAGGACTGGCCTACCTTCAACTCTGAGCAAAATGCTCACCTTCACACATTTGCTGGTTGGATTTTGTGAAGTTTATATTTGCTAAGCACATCACGAATGTCCTCCTCTGTATTTTTCCTTAAAAAAAAAAAAAAAAGCTATTAGATTGGGGGAAACGCAGATGTTAAAGAGTCACTTGAAAAACGTGGGTTTCATGGGGCACCTGGGTGGCTCAGTTGGTTAAGTGACTGCCTTCAGCTCAGGTGATGATCCCAGGGTCCTGGGATCAAGCCCCACAATCAGGCTCCCTGTTTGGCGGGGGGCCTGCTTCTCCTTCTCCCACTCCCCCTACTTGTGTTCCCTCTCTCGCTGTGTCTCTCTCTCTCTATCGATTAAATAAATAAATAAAATCATTAAAAAAAAAAAGAAAAACATGGGTTTCAGAATGGGAATTGCACTGTGAGATCAACACTGTGTAGTCTTCCAACCACACTCAAGAAAAGACGAGAAGGAAATAAACACCAGTGCTTACCCTTGGTTCTCTCTGGGCCGCAGGAACATGAGTGTCTTTCTCTCCTTGCTTCTGCTTTTCAGAATTTGATAATCAAGGGGTTGCTTTAACCTTTCTGTGGAAGGGGAAAAAATATATTTTGTATATATATATAAAATATACATATTTACACAGTCATGAGAGAAAAAGAAAATATGAGAGAGTATACCAATATTATAAATATTGCTATACTGGACATTTGCCTTTTTTAAACTTAAGCATATATTGGGAACATCTTTTCATGTTATTAAGAAACCTCCTAAGAATATCATTTTTGAAACGGATGTATGGTATTCTATTGCATGGCGGTACTGTAAGTTAAGGACCAAATGGCCTCTTACTGGAAATGTAGGTTGTTTTAGGCAGCAAACATCCTTATAGCTCACAGCTTGGGTACAATCAAGATTATTTCCTTATATTAATTGCTTAAAGTGAGATTGCTAAGTCAAAAGTATGTAAAATATTTAAGTTTTTTTTTTTTTTTTTTTTTATTGGTGACCAAACTGTTCTTCAGCAGAGAGGTAATTTCTCCTCCTGCTTCTATGAGGCACCTGTTTCTCCTCACCTTTGCCACCACTGGGTATGATCATTTAAATAGAATCTCGCTAATACGTTAACTTGCTAATGCGCCATATTGTTGTTTTCAGTACATTTGCAATGGAAGAGTACATTTTATTTAAAACGAAATCAATCTTACAATGTTTAGAAAACTTGAAATATTTTTCCCACCCACAATACTACCACTTTTCTGGGCTCCCACCTATTTTTATTCAGGTGGATCCATTTGTCCCTAGATGTCATCATAGTATATAGGGACTTGTAGGCATTGTTTTCACTCACCTTTATTTTCAGAAACATGGCCATGCAGCTTTATGGTCTCCATATTTATCAGACCGGGCTGCTAGTCCCAGCACAGTGCCCCTGGTCTCGGACCTTCAGGCCACGTACCCCTTCTCACACTGCGGCTACTGCTGTTGTGTGCGTCTCTGTGCTTAGAGCTTTTCCCGGATGTTGAATAATTTCCTTAATTTCTGAGTAATGGGAAGGCTGGGTCAGAGGATCTAGACATCCTCAAGACTATTGCTCAGTACTGCCTCTTTGCACTCCAAAAACACCTGCACCCATCAACAGGGCTCCTGACAATTTAGGGTTGACCCTACCTCCTCTTCCCCCAGCCCAGAACCCTCTCTTCCTCGTGAAGCTTTGTGCGCAGCCAAATTCATTTTATTCTCTCACGGTTTCTTGAAACAAGGCATGGTGGGAAAGCATGGACTTTGGAGACAGGTGGCCCTCGGTCCACATAGTAGGTGCTAAATAAATACTTGTGGATTGCATAATAGTTACTAAATGACTACTATGTGCCAGGAACTTCAGTATTACTCAACTATCCTAACCACCCTGTTGTTGGAAGAATTATTCTTACCTTATGGAGGAGGAAGCCGGGCTTAGTTCCAAATTAGATGAAATCTTTTTGGCAAATCTATTCAATATCTCCGAGTCTCCCTTTCCTCCTCTTTGGAATGGAGGTGACAATGACCCACCTAGCTGGGCTGCTGTGAGCATGTTTCCTAAAGGGTGAGTGTAATTTTCAGTTACTTCAGGCAGCCCTTCCATCAGACCACCGTGGAGTGATAGCCCCTTATAGTATTAAATGTATTCTTAGGTGTGAGGCATTGCTTTTCATTAACTTGAGAAGAGTTCCTTATTTTGTTTTAAAATGTCTTTCTTCTTAGGGCATTATAATATCAACGAATCCCTTGTGAAGCAGTCGCCAAAGGTATTAATGTCTTGTTTTAAATCAAAAACTGGACGTGGATTAAAACTGACATCAACAGGCCCGGGACCTGGTTATTACAACCCCAATGATCACACCAAGATTCTGAAAAAGACTCTTATCCCGTGAGTCCTGATTATTCTGATCTTTCTTTGGAAAGGAGGTTCTGGGGAAGGACCCAACATAAGCGGAAAAGAAAGGGGTGTCTCTGGTTGGCAGGACACAACTCCAGGTCACTCTCCGGGGGCCCTCGTTGACATAGTGGGTGCTCAATAAATACTTATTTAATGCATAATATTTATTGAGCAACTACTATGTGCCAGCAACTTAGTGTCTTACTCAACCATCGCAATGACCCTGTTGTAAGAATTATTATTCTTACTTCAGAGACTGGGAAGCTAGGCTGCAATGAGGCTGAGGAGTTGCCTATGTGCACACAGCTAACTTGAAATGCCACTGGGAATCAGGCTCAGGACTAGCTGGATCTTTCCACATCCCTCCTGATGATGTGCTTTCCTGGTGCTGACATTATTCTACTTTTATAACATAAAATCTTCACTGGGGTGGCAGGATATACAGCAGCATGGGGCTGTCATAGTTGTACTGATAGGTTGGAAGTCTAGACCGTGGAGTTGGTCGGACCTGCTGGATTTGAACTTCAGCTCTGCTGTTTTCATGCCGTGTGACCTAAGACACTGTACTAAGCCCTCTGAGCCTCCATGGTCTCATCTGTGAAGTAAAGTGGGGATAAATTCATGCCTCATAGTGTTGCTTTCAGATTTTTTTTTTTTTTTTTTAATTTATTTGACAGAGAGAGAGACAGCTAGAGAGGGAACACAAGCAGGGGGAGTGGGAGAGGGAGAAGCAGGCCTCCCACCGAGCAGGGAGCCCGATGCGGGGCTCGATCCCAGGACCCTGGGATCATGACCTGAGCCGAAGGCAGATGCCTAACGACTGAGCCACCCAGGCGCCCCGTTGCTTTCAGATTTTATAGCATAGGTTTGGCATGGAGTAGGTCCAAATGGTGACGATATTAGCACAAATTTAAAAAGTGAAGCTGGGGATTTGTGTTAACATGATTAATACCCTATGCATTTAATACTACTTTCACCAAACAGATTCAAGAACTCACAGGGCTTATTTATTCCTCAGATGGTTCTAGAACTAGAACTAACTGTAAGGTCAGGCTGCCTGTCGCCATCTAAGACCTCACCCCAGTATAGTCCTCTCCAGGCAGGATTGGCCCCTGGGGGTCAGGCGGGTAGCCAGGCTCATACACACAGTGGGTCAGAAGTCCAGGCAACCGAGAGAGGCTAGCAACATCGAGCCTACTCTGACCTCCAGCGCAGGACAAGGAGACGGGATTGGGGAGAGGAGCAAGACAAGAACCTGCCGATCTGGAAAAGGGATTCAGAGCTCAGATGGAATCTACTGGGCAAGTCCCATCTGCCCTTTGGCTCTTGGGTTCTGCAGGTTGACCCCTCACAGGCTGCAGGGCTCAAAACTGGGGTAGGACGGTCTCCAGGAGCAGGCTCTCTCTGAACGTCGGGGTCCCCCGCCTCCAGGCGGGCTTAGGGCGTCACTGCACACCACCTTTCCCCTGCTTTGCCAGCAAATAGAGTGGGTAAGGGGACAGGCTTTGGAGCTAGCAGAACTGGGTGTGAGTCACAGCTCTGTCCCTTGCAGAGGCTTCTTCTCTCTGAGCCTCAGTTTCCATGTTAGTAAGTGGAGAGAAGCGTCTTATCTCATAGGGGTTCTGTGAGGGTTAGATGAGAATTTTATCATTATAGATGTTGCTATTTGGTATCCAAGGCATATGAGCAAATAGGGTACAGCTCCTCTTTGGCATAGCCACTCAGGCCCCTAGCTTGAATCTGGAAGCTCCTCGAGGAAGTAGTGAAAAGGAGAGTGGAGAACACTCAGTGTTGAGCTGCTTTCCCCAGAGAAGTGCCATTCGGCGTTTGCTAAAGTTTGGACAAGCGGTTTGAAATAATTCTCATTTTATGGCATTTGCGCCTGTCAGTCAACAGGCTCTGTCGGTTTCTGGGTCTGTGCTGGAGGCTGTGGGGGTGCTCGGGTGAGCAGGGCACCATACATACCTTCAGCTGGGTTCCCCTGGGAATGACTCCAGAGCAAAGCAGAGGCACGTGCAACAAAATGCTGGATCATGTGGCCCCAAGGCTGTTGGCTACACAGATCCGGAGGGCAGTCTTTCTAGCTGGGTGCAGTGCAGGGGCGCTGGTGTGTCTGGGGGTGTCTGGGGATCGCTGGCTGTTTTGTGATGCTTTGTGAATGACAGATCTTTGGTTAACAAGTCTAGGAAGCACTGAATATGAACCCTCTGCTCCTGGGAGCACCACTGTGTGCATGGCCTAATTAAAGGCTATGAGATGTCCCGAAGTAAAGAAATTTATTAAACCCAGTGTCTGCTAAACTTGGGTTCCCCCTGGTGAGAACATGGTGCCCTGGGCAGGACGTTTGTGTTAACTTTCCCCATGGTCTGGGGCTGCTCTCAGCACCTCCGTGGGCCTTATTTCTTTATGTGTGAAAAGAGGGGGAGGTCTTTCCATTTCTGACACTCCAGGCCCCCGGGTTTGCTCACCATGTCATTCAGGAGCACATACTAGGGGCAGCGAACACGGAACCAGCCTGGACCCACAAAGAAGGCCCAAAATACATACATTTTTAATTGACATGGAAAGGATACAGCCGAGAAATCTGTAATTATACTCAAAAAACAAGAAGATAAAACTCAAGTGTGCTCTGGGGTAATCTAAACAAGCATCCATTGGTTTATGTTCAATGACGAAGAAATGAGTTAATATAAAGCAAAGATACAGCTAAATACCCTCTATTGAGGGAGTATCCAGATTCCAGTCTCTCAAATTGGAATTCTGTTTCCTCTCTTGTGTCCCGGAAGGGAAGAGAGGAACAGGAGTGGCAGGAGTGGGGCAGGGGGGGCACCTGCTGGGATCATCAGGCCCCTAAGAAAGTCTGCATTGTTTCTTCCCCATCTCTATGTAACTTCGTTGAGACTTTATCCACACCAAGTCTGAGCACTATTCGCTCTCCAGGGCTGCATGGGGCAGTGGCAGAGAACCTGAGAGTCATCACTGGGTTTCCTTGTGGCTAGTGCAAGCAGCCCAGGTTCCTTATTTGTCTTGAATTACAGTGCTTGGCTCCTTATTTTGGGGGAGGGTCCCAGCTTGCAAAAGTAACCTTTAGGCTCTGCTTTCTTGAGGATGCAGGAAGAATCGGGTGATACGAGTTGTCCCTAGAAGGGCTGGTCCCATGTTACCCACCAACAAAAGTGAAGCCCAGGGAGTTGAGGGTTGGGTGATGTGCTTGGGAGGCCGGCAGGGGGCCAGGCATGGGCTTGTCTTGTCTCCGCTCTCCCGCCCTGGCCCCCAGAGCTGAGAATGAGCTACAGAGGCAATGTGGCCTAGGGGATGTGTATACGCACAGCCTCCGAGTCAGACCAGCACTGAACCGCCCTTCCCCACTCCCCAGCTCTGGAAGCCTGGGGGTGGGGAGGGGGCCCCTTAACTCCCAGGAATTCAAATTCAACTCTGCAAATTGTGAAACGAACACTTGGTAATGTGCTTGCGAGGATAACATAAGATAACCCCCAGAACTCACCAGGTCTGGCGCACGGTAAGCTTTCGATACACGCAACTTGTAATTTTATTGAGGTATGTGAGCGGGTCGTCTGTACTCACCTGCTGCTTCTTGAGTGGCCCCTGGAGGGCAGGTGCTGTGCTAAGGGCTGGCAGGATGTTCGGATGACCATGTCTGGGCTCCCTAGCTGAAGAACAGGGCACAGCTGTCTCTTTGCAGTGGCCACCTTCCGACGCAAAGCTAAAAGCATTTATCGGCTTACGGGGGGGGCTTTCGAAGATAAGTGAGGTGTCCGCTTCAGGTCTTCAATACCGTCACAGTGATGAGTCAGTGAATCAGGGTGAGTCAGGATAAGGGCTTTTTAGAGATCAAACTGGTCCCTCCCGGGTGCTGCCTTCCACGCACGCTCGCCAGCAGGGAGGAGAAACGCCCACTGACATCTTTCTAACCCTTGATCTTCTTCCTGGAGTTTCTAAGCCACTGGTTTTGCACAGACACGCTGTCCTGCCACAGCCAGAGCTGAAGAATCAAACCCTGTTGGCCCCGCGCCAATTTGGGTAATTATCATGACCCACCTAAAGTTCCCCTGGGATTTTCAATTAGATATGGGATGCTTCTTCCCAAGCGGCTGTAATCTGTCACCCTCTACCCTGTTAAACAGATGCTGCATTCCACCCCAGAGGCAACCGGCTGCCCTTTAATGATGAGAAAAAATTGCCCCTTTATCCCTCCCAACCCTGGGAATCCCCGAGGCAGAGTGAATCGGTGCCTGGGAGTGTCCCGAGGGTCTCGGATGCCTTCCCCGAGTGACCTGCTGAGTCCTCGGAGACATTCATTATTCTTGGGCGATTTGCAAACAGTTCACATTGGGAGCTGCAAACATACTTAATCCAGTTGTGGCCAACTCAGAGCCTTTGATAGATGTTTTCTTTCTACGGGGCAGGACCAGGTTGGCTTTTATAACTGAGCAATGAGGCTCATAAAAGCCCCGGTCACAATACACTGAGGGCTGCCCTGGGTCTGATCCAGCATGACCTTTGTGATCTGCCCAGCCCCACCCCGCCGTGGAGGGAGCAGCCCCGAACGATGTTAAAACTGTCAGGTGGGGTTCAGATGTCTGGGCTCCCCGACTTGCTGAGACCCCCCCCGCTTTTCTCTGCAGTTCAGCAAATGTCTTGGGGAATAGGGATGGGGCCTCAAAGATGAGTCAGATGCAGTCCCCTGCCTTAAAGAGCTAGGCACGTAAAGAGCGTTAGAAAACCTGTCATGTTCTGTACAGAGAAAAGAAGAAGGGCTAGAACGTATCGAGGGCCCAGCCACGCTGAGCTAAGAGCTTTCGTGGATGTCACCTAGCGTCACGCTCCCAGTTCCCCTGCAGGGCAGTACTGTTACATAGAGTACAGATGAAGGTGGTGGAGCAAGGAGTGGCATGCAGGTCCAGCTGACTCCAGGAGCCATGCTGCTCTGTGGAGCCCCAGGAAGGGCAATGGGGCAGGGGGAGGGCAGGGGCCACAGAAATTTCCCTGAAGGATGTGAGACGTGAAGACTGATCAGAGTTGGCAGGGAAAGGAGGTGATCCTGGCAGAAGGAAGAGCACAGGCAAAGGCAAGGTGTGGTCGAACAGTGCTGTGTTGGGGGTTTCCGGAAGGTCAAATGGGAGCAAGGGGCATGGGAGGTTAGGCTGGATGGAGAGGCCATAAATAGGAGCTATTCATTTAGCTTCTCATCGGGGTTTGTGAGGGTGGATGGTCAGAAACAGGTGGACATCCTAGAAGTCATGGGTGCATTGAGGGCTGAAGGCAGTCTAGGAGGCTCCGTAGTGTCTGCCTCCTTGTCCCAATTCCTGCCACATGCAGCTGCAGCTCATGCCTCGTCCATGCTCTTGCCCCTGCTGTTTCCTCTGTGGGAAATGCCCTTTTCTACCTGAAGAATTCCTGCTTACCTTGCTGGGCAAATGTTAGCTCTTCTAGGGTAGAGTTCTGGATTCACGTAATTGGAATCCCCCCACCCCCCCACCCCACTCCCCAGTGCAGTGTTTTTACCTCTATTCTAATATTTCTTGCTTAAAAAAAATAATACAAGTAAAGCACCAATTAATCTTCATAAGAAACCTGGATGGAAAGTATTATTATCGCCCATTTCATAAATGAAGGAACGGAGCCTTAGGGAGGCTGAGACTTCTCTAAGGTCACACGGCTAGTGAGTGCGGATTCAAACCCAAGTTTGTGTGGGTGCAGAGCTTGTAGTTCCTTAATCACCAGCCACGACTGTCACTAGCAGGGGATTGTCAAGCCCTTGGGAGCATTCAGGGTCTGTGTCTTAGCACAGAACAGTCTGGACTCCCCAGAGTGCCTGGCACATGGCTGCACACGTGGCTGGTGTTCTTTAAAGATCCAGAGAGCCGAGCTGCCGGTGCTGAGCCTCTCCTGGGCACGTGGATGGGGTGAAGGGCAAGGAATCTCTCTAGGCCCTCTTGCCAAGAATCCTGATGAGACACTGGCCCAGCCTCCCGCAAACTGTCCCCAGTTAGGAGGGTAGACACCTCATGGCCTTCTCAAAGAATGGGGCCCGGGGGTGACCCAGACCCCTGGGGTGACCTCATGTCGTGGTTGGCTCATTCCGGCTCCAGCTTTTAGGACTCAAGCCTATCTCTCAGTGATGCCAGTCCCACACTCATCAAATTTCTGGGGGTGCTTTGAAGGGGTGACACAAGCCAGAACAAGGAGAAGCTTGCTTTCATTTCTAAGGGGAGAGGTGGTTGATTACACACTACAACCAGTTCTTCCATGTCAGCTGGAGGGCAAGAAAGAGGCATGGTTTCTTCTCCTTTTCCTGTGGGCACCTTTGTTCTAAATATAAGCATCCCAGCCAGCTGTCCGTTTGTCCTGAGATGTGAGCCTCAAGCAGATTGATGATGACTTTCAACAGCCTGGCAGTGGGAGTGGCCAGCTTGCCCCAGGGTGACTCTGTGCGAGGGGCCCCCTAGCCTCTTTTTGAGGCTCTATTGCTGCCCTGAGACCAAGCAGCGGGCTTGCAGGGTCATCCTAGTAACAACAGCTGCTTTTATTGAGCATTTACCGTGGGCTGGTGCAAAGCCAAGTGCCTTCTTTTCTCCACTCACCAAGTACCATACAGAGAGAGGGTGTTGTTGCTCCTTGCTGCAGGGAGAGAGAGGTCGAAGGACTCGTCTGAGGTCTCACAGCCAGTAAGTGGGATGACTGGAATTCAGATGCCGGTCTGCATGACTCGAAATCTCAAAGGTTCCCCTCGGCCGTGATGCCTTCCCCAAACTGCTAGGCCTTTGAGACTTGAGTTCTGGAGCTGGTATTACCACTCATTGGCTCTGTGACTTTGGGAGACTCGCTTCCTCTCTCTGGGCGCCAATTTCTTTAGCACAATGAGGAGGTTGGATAAGACATCCCTAGGCCCCCTCTAGCTCTCTGAGTTTAAAAATGCCCTCGCTTCCAAAGGTGTTGGCCAAAGGGCAGCAGGGCACCAATGGCCAGGAATCCCGGTCCCCTCCTCTGTTTGGGTGGGTTGGCTGCCAGCTGGGGTGGGTCTCCTGTGGCTATTCGGTGCTGTAAGAACTTTCCCTTTCCTTTCAGTGAAAGACCTTAGACGAAGCCTCAGACGTGAGGTGGGAGTGGGCAGCCTTCAATTGCACGGCCGGGAGAGGAGTGGGATTCCCAGAACAATCCCAGAATTCCCTGGGCAACCAGGGGACTTCTTTGAACCATGGCCTGGTCATAGCTGGAAGGGACCTTAGAGGATATCATATCCAATCTCCTCATTCTGCAGATGGGGAGACTGAGGCCCAGAGTGAATTAGCGACAGAGCTCGGGCTCCAGCATGGGTTCCATTGACCTTTCATGTAGTCTCTCAATGCCGGACGTAAGAGACTCCTTTTCCTGAAGGGCAGGGAGATAAACCCGGAAAGGAACAATTTCAGTGTAAATGGTAAGTGTGAGGCAGAGGGCTCTTGATTTCCAACCAAGTATTTTCCCACTCGCACATCCTGCCTTGCCAGGAAGACATTTAGTAGGATTCTGAAATGTCAATGCTGGCCAGGTCTCTTGATCTGGAGTGGCAGATCCCTAGAATTCAGGAGGCTTCGTCCCATTTCCTGACCAGTTCAGCAACGACATCTGTAAAGCGCCTAGTGTGCTCTCGCTCTGTGCTGGGCCCCCCCGATGACTGCTGGAGGCGCGTCATCTCTTTGCAGCCTGACAACAAGCCTATGAGTTTAGTCCTGTGAATCTGCCATTGTGCAGAAGGGGAAAGTGAGGTTCCGGGCCCCCTCCCCCCCACCGGCTCACAAGCAGCGGAGCCAGGCTCCGCCCAGGTCTCCTGGTGCCTGAGCAGTCCTCATGCAGACAACTCGGTACCGGCCAGGTCTCGGCTTGGTTGACAGACTGCTTGAGTGCTATCTTCACATATTGTCTTTTTTGAAGGAAAAACCCCATCCTGACCTTCTCGGCGCAGCCTTTGCCCCTGCCCCCGAAGCCGCCCCTCCCAGGTCCTGGGCAGTATGAGATCGTGGACTACGCGGGGCCCCCCAGGCACTTCATCTCCTCTGCGTCCTTTGTGTCCAGCACCAGCCGGTGGACAGCGGCCCCGTCCCAGCCAGGCCTGCCGGGCCCAGGTCAGAGGAGTGTTTTAAATGACTATAAAAACCAGATCTGGGATTGTTTGTCATTCCTGGGCCATCAGATGTCACTGATTTATAGGCTGTTTGCCAAACAGATTACAGAGGTTAGAGTCGATCTGGGAGACTTTTAAGCTTGCACCTTTGGAGTATGAAAGGGGTTTTTTGTTTTTAGGTGGAAGGGCTCTTAGAGTTAATCCAGGCCAGGGATTTGTAACCAATGACCATGGATGTCCAAGAGGCTCAGAGATGGGCTCCAGAGGGGTCTGTGACCCTGAATTTGCCTGCAGACTTGGAGCACGAAGACACTAATTTTTGGAGAAAGGGGCCATAGCTTTTGTTAGATTGTCCAACAATTGCACGTTCTTAGAAATGTCTAGATCACTCTGGCCGAATCACTTGACAGCTGGGAAGGGCCTGGAGAGCAAGTTGTACGCTGAGCCACAGTGAGAGAGCTGCAGGCCAGAGCAGCAGGCTGTCTCCCCTCAGTGCCCTCCGTGCCCTCCGTGCCCTGTTGTCACGAGACACGCCAGGGACTCTTCCCTGGAGCAGCTCCTGGGAACGGTCTAGTTCTGCCTTTTTCCAGATGGCTGACACGGGGGGGGCCCTGTCACCTTTGGGACCTACCTGGAAGCTAACAGCATGAGGGACCTATGCCAGCAGCTGGTCTCTGAAATCCCTGACCTCTCTGTAGCTCTCTTCGAGCCCCTTAGCTATGCCACCCCCTTATGTCGGCCAGAGCTGGTGGCATTGGAGACCGACAGGTGTGCTGGCAGGCAGATGGTGTGGGAGGAGGAAGGCAGAGCCGAGGGGGCTGCAGGTCTGCATAATTCAGTCTTTCAGTGAACACTGGTGACGCTCCCACCCTGGGGAGACAGAGGTGACTTAGCTTGGTGCTTACCCCCAGAGGCGTCAGTCTGGTAGGGGAGACACCTTCCTCTCCACACATGCAGATGAGTAAAATGTAAGGTGGACAGGACAGGGAAAGCCATCCGCAGAGCTTTGGAAATGTAGAAATGATAATCCAGTCAAGAAGACTGCAGAGGTTGGACCTGGGGGTCACTGGTCAGCCCAGGCAGAGCTCAGCTTGGCTGGGCAAAGGTACTAACACTCCATACACACGGTAGTCTCCAGGAGGCCCGGGGCCCAGTCAGGATCCTTGTCTGAGCCTGTGTGACCCAGGCCTCTAGAAGCTTGTCCTGAGGGTCTTCTCCCTTCTGCACGTAGTGTGGGACACCTGGCGCCCAGGTGCAGACCACTTCCTGTTGCCATGATCTCCTGCGCCAAGGTGGGCTTCCCTGAGGGGTGGCCTGGGAGGAAGCCCCATGCAAACATCTGCCTTCTTGGCTTCCAGCGGGTCCAGATCAGTCTGGACTGCTTGGTGCTCTCATCGGCCTGGACCCTCATTAGCCAAATCAGCATCAGTCTGAGAGTTTCCATTCACCCCCAGGTGGTCCTAGCACCTGGTCTCCTAGAGAGAATGTGCCTGCAGTTGTCATGGCTTTCGCTTTTCTGGAAATTTCTTTTTTTTTCCCTTTCTTTTTTTAAGTAGGCTCCATACCCAGTGTGGAGCTTGAACTCATGACCCGGAGATCAAGAGTCACAGGCTCGGGGCGCCTGGGTGGCTCAGTCGTTAAGCGTCTGCCTTCGGCTCAGGTCATGATCCCAGGGTCCTGGAATCGAGTCCCGCATAAGGCTCCTTGCTCAGCAGAGAGCCTGCTTCTCCCTCTCCCATTCCCCCTGCTTGTGTTCCCTCTCTCGCTGTCTCTCTGTCAAAAAAGAAATAAAATCTTTAAAAAAAAAAAAAAAGTCACAGGCTCTATCAACTGAGCCAGCCAGGCACCCCTTCCCTTCTGAAAATTTCTGAACTAAATGAAAACAAAACCCCACCAAGGTGACACCTTGCTTCTTTCGCAGTATTGCTTTACTCCATAGTTTTTTCAAATCTGATAGAAAACTCTTTTGTAAATTTTCTTCTGTTAAAGAAGTTACAGGGAGTTAAAGAAGGCTGAAAGCCAGAGTTCAAGTCCTGCCTCAGCCAGGCCAGTCCCCTCCCCTCTCTGCCTCCCCATGTGTAAGATACAGAGGCCGGGACAGGACTACCCCTGGTCGTGCCAGCTCTGATGTAGAATGACAGGGGCTTGAGTAACTGGCCTTTGCTCTCTTAATATTGTCTCTCTCTCTCTCTCTCTCCCTCTCTCTTGCCTCACAGCCACGTATAGGCCAGAATTCCCTGGAAAGCAGTCCTTTCTCTACAACGAGGACAACAAATGGATCCCAGTGCTGTAGGGACCTCACACAAGCTCAGGGAGAACCCTGGCCACCAGCTGCCCCACCCAGGTTCCCCAGGACGTTCATTCAGAGAATGCCCATTTCATGAGTGACAGATGACTCCCCGGGGGGCAGCTCTGCCCCCGTCCCCTCCGCCCCCGGCTGGTGTAGAGCTGGGCTCCTGCGTTTGTCCTTGTCTTGAGCTGCCCCCTGGAGATTGGACTCCAGTGGTTTCCTGAGCAGAAATGAAGAGTGGACAGAGCCTCCCTTGGTTACCTGGCCGTGCACCTGTCCATGCTGGCTTTCGCAGGCCTCCCCATGGATGTAGGGGGCTGCTGAAGCTCAGACTCCAGGGAGAAAGTGGCCAACAGCAGATTCCACATCTAGAAGCCTGATGCTGAGCCACGGCTCTGGGGTCCAGAGTGCACCTGCTGGGTGGACCACACAGGACCGCAGCACAGGCACACTCCCATCCTTCGGCCTTGACTTGCAGACTTCCCCTGGAGTCTCAGGAGCTGGGAAGGCCCAGAGGTGCACGTGACAGACATGAAGGGGTTGCCCGGGGCCCTTGCCTCCAGCTCAGCCTTCGTATCTCATGTTTGGGAAGAGCGTGGCAGCCAGTCACCGTGGTCACTTGTGTTCATTACCCGCCTTCAGGAGAGGCCACCACATCCACTTAGTGGCTCAGTATTGGGCAGCCCATGTGGGCAGGAGCCTGCCGGAGCCAGGGCCCTGGAAACTGCGATTCTGAGGGGCAGGGAGGCCACGCACCACTTGGCGCCTGCAGGTTCTTTCTTTCCCCAGGACTTCCCTGTCCCCGGGCCTGGCCTCCATCTCCTCCCAGACCTCCTGCTCAAGTGCGACACAGTCTTTAGTGGATATTTTCTGGCCCGCCAAATCGGTTTGCTCCTGGCAAGAGGAAGAGATTCCCAAAGAACCAAGGGGAACTGGAACTGAGCACCCATCCCCTCCTTCCCCAAATACCGTTGTTCCCGTCTGCAAGTGCAGGGCTCTGGTGCAGCCCCCTTCCCGTGCCCCACATAGTCAAGACCTCTCACTCCCCGGGCCCTGCCTCTGATTTTTCTCTGTGACCAGAGAACGGCCTTCCTGTCAGAATGGCTGCTGACTGGCCCTCCCTTTGGGGAGGGGTGGGTGAGGAAGAGGGAGGGAGAAGGATAGAATACCATAGCCAATTAAACTGAATTCTTGCATCTCACAAGAGCTGGCCTTTTTGTGAGCCCCAGATTCCCGCCAACGCCCGCTGTCTTGGGGTGCGTGGGAGGTGGCCTGGAGCACCCGGCAAAGCACCGTGCAAGGCTGGACCTCGGGGCAGGATGCTTTGTGTTCCCCTCCCGTCGGGTCCGTAGCTTCTCCTTGAAGGAAAAGAGTCAGATTCAAATTCCGGGGCTCAAGGTCAACACTTCCAGGGGCTGGGCAGGTAGTGCGTGGAGGAAAGTAGGTAAGGCCGGGATGGGGAGTGGGAGCTGAGGCCGCTCGTCCGAAGGGGCATCCAACACGGCTCCAGCTAACTGTGGCCACATCCGCAGAGTTTCAACGGAATCTGGGAAGTCTTTAAAATGTGAAATCTCCTGATTGGAGATGTTGACAACCATCTTTCAACTTGAAATTTTTTGTTGGGGCTAAAGGAAACTTCTGCAGGCCATCCGTTGTCCCCTTGGGTTGTAGAAGTTCTGGAAGACCCTTGCAAAGTTGGCACTTGATGCTGTACCTTTCTTTGACCCCAGACTTTTGACAATGGGGCCAGACCCCAACGCCTTGATTTTTAGGTCCCTCTGACCCTGGAGGACCTTCAGCAGACGATTGGGCTGGACGCCGCCGGCCCTGGGGTCTCTGTGGGCAGAGGCTGGGAAATGTATAGGAAAATGAGCCAGGCCTCTCCTGCCCTTGGGCAGCCAGGCTGAGCACTGGCAGGTAAAGGCCATCTCTCCAGAGGAGCCCCCTCCATGTGGGGTCAGGAAAGAGGGGACTCTGGGAAAAAGAATGGCAGGGCTGCCCTTGGCCAGTCTGAATCTGGGTTCTATCAGAGACATGAGTGGAGCTGAGGCCCTGAGCTCGGAGGGTCTGTCTTGACCATGTCTAGCCTCTCTTAACGTGTCATGAGCTGTCTACAGCGCTGTCCAGCCCAGCGGTTCTCAGACCCTGGCCACACGTTAGGATCACCTTGGGAGCTGTTACAGAGACAGGCTGCCCAGGCCCCAACCCTTAGAGTTCTGATTTAATTAATCTGAGGGAGGGTCTGGGCCTTGGTATCTGTATTAAAGTTCCCAGCATGATGATAATGTGTCCAGTTAGGGTTAGGATACAATGATAGTTTATTAAAGTATTTTCCGAATTTTAATGTGCATGCAAATCACTTGGATAGCTTGTTATAAAAGGCAGATTCTGTAGATCTGGGATGGGGCCTGAGAGTCTGCATTTCATTTTCTTTCTTTTTTTTTTTTTGAGATATAATTGACATAGAACATTGTACTAGTTTTTGGTGTAAGCATTTCTAGCGAGCTCTCAGGCGATGCTGATGCTGCTGGTCCATGGACCACACTTAGGGTAGCGAAGGTCTAATAAATACACTTAATTGCTCAACTCCATTTGGCTTCCATTTGCTCACTCGTCTGCTGTTCTCCTATTTATCCTCCTCCCTCCCCCCTCTTTCTTTCCCTCCCTCCCTTCCTTCTCTTCATTCCCTCACTCACTCATACCTCACGCCTGCTTTCCTCCTTCATCCCTTTCCCCCCTCACCGGCTACTTGTCTTCCAGGGGAAAGCCACCAGGCAGGGGATGCACTCTCCACCAGCTGACGGCCACCTTTCTAAAGTCACTCCTGTTTGGAAAGGAATTACTTTAACTCCTTTCCCCCTTTGACTCTTTGGAGTAAAAGACGGTCCTAAAATGGCAGCTGTCAGGCTCAGGAGGCACGCTTGGCCCCTGACTTCTCAGAGGGCAGGCCTCTCTTTGAGGCTCAAATGGCTTTTGTAGGCATTGACAGCCCTGGTCTCATCATGTGGTGGCTTTGCTGAGGAGAACCGAGCCCTCGTGGCTTTACTGCGGCTGCTGGATGGCGGGGGTGGGGCTGCCCGGCTCTCTTCCTGAGCCCTGCGGCAGGCTTTGCGCGGATACTGATTCCTTGTGTGTATTAATCCAGCCAGACCCTGGCAGATGACAAAGGCTTCAAGGCCTGTATAATTACGGCCTCTCTGGAGCAGTGGTTCTTGACCTTGACTGCACACTGTAATCACCAGGGTGCTTTAAAAAGTTTTGAGGTCTGGGTCCACCCCCAGAAATTCTGATTTAAATGCTCCAGGGCGGCGGCACCTGGCTGGCTCAGTCGGTAGAGCATGTGACACTTGATCTTGCGATCGTGAGTTCGAGCCCCACGTTGGGTGTAGAGTTTACTTAAAAACAAAATTTTATTTTTTTAATATTTTATTTATTTATTTGACACAGAGAGAGAGACAGCGAGAGAGGGAACACAAGCAGGGGGAGCGGGAGAGGGAGAAGCAGGCTTCCTGCGGAGCAGGGAGCCCGATGCGGGGCTCGATCCCAGGACCCTGGGATCATGACCTGAGCCAAAGGCAGACGCTTAACGACTGAGCCACCCAGGTGCCCCAAAACAAATAAAATTTTAAAAAATCGATAAAGAAATGCTCCAGGCCGTGGGGTCTGGGCAGTGGGCAAAGGGATAAAAGCTGCCCAGGTGATTCCAGCGGGGAAACCAAGCTGGAGAAGCACCATCTGCCGGCTTCCCAGCTGCTTCTGGCAGGAAGCTCAAGAAGGAAGGAAGTGAGCAGATGCCGAGCACCTCCGGTGCGCCTGGCCATGTGCCGACCCCCTGCACACACCCTGCCATCCCCCCCTCACGCGTTGTCCTGCGCTGACAGCTTGGGTGACGTCATAGCTGTCGTGAGGCCTGGAATGGACACAGCCATTTGGCTGCCTACAGGGTCCCTCGAGCCGGTGCCATGCAAGCCATACGGGTGTCTGAGGTCACAGGAGACATAAGTAATACTGATCCTGGCTTCAAATGTTGATATTTTGTTCATTGTGGATTTGTTTTTGCCTTTATTTAAAAAAACAAAAAACCAAAAAACATTGCATTGATTTCACTTGATTACTGAGCTCTTTGACTCCTCCTAATTTTTGTGCCTGAGATTCGGGCCTCGCTGGCCTGACCCTGGCCCTGGCCCTGGCCCTGACTCCAGGCAGGGCCGTGGGAATTAAGACCACTGGCTCCAACTGTCAGAGCTGAGAGGCCCTTGGAGGCATCTGTGGTTTACAAACGGTTTAAAAGTTTTGTTCAGACAAAAGTTTACGGGAAACCCTGATGTGTAAAAGGGGAAAAGCTGATCCACCATGAGTGAAGTCGGGAGGATCCTCAGGGGCTGCAGCTGTCCCCTCCCCCACATCGAGGTGGCCTCTGAGACCCACCAATCAGCTCTGGTGCTCTAAAGATGATAGTTACAAAGACCCACGTAGAACCCTCATTCATAGCTAAAGAAACTGAGGCCTAGAGGTGGTGGTGTGCTAGGAAGCTGGCAAAGGAAGGAAGAAAGGAAAGAAGGACAGATGCTCTGATTTGTCATTTGTTCCCTAGAGGAAATAAAGGCCTTGATTTGTAGCAGTTGTCAATTTCTGGGGCATAAATACTCCCCCATGTACCAACATGATGTCATGACTGCAGAGCTGGGAAGAGATAGGAGCACCCATTTCTGTAAGCTGCTGAGTCAGCTGCAGGGAAAATGACTTGGCCCGGAGTGTGGCGGCAGAAGTGGCACAAGAACTCAGGCCACGTGGCTCCCAGCCGTGGGCTCTGCCTACTGGCCCCAGCTGTGCGGTCCGTGGCAAGGCCATCCTGGACCTTCCCGGGACTTCTCCATCTCTAGTCAATGGTCCCAAGGTCATAACATTCAGCCTGTGTGACCGCACCAGACAGAGATCTCGACATCAGGATCCTGCTGCCTTCCAGGGGGCACCTCTGCTTCTCCAGTGCCCAGGATGCGCCACCAGCCTTCGAGTCCAGGGTAAACCACCCGCAGGACGGAAGGGGGCGGGCCTAATCTACTTTCACCCTCTCTTCCTGGGAAGACTTTCACAAAAGGAATATGTGTAGTATTTGAAGTAATACATAGGGAGAATTTTATTACTAAATACCATGTGAGTATACAAAATGCATAATTGAATAACAGCTAAAAAAAATAGTCCAAGAATGTGAAATACACATTTTTTGAAATGATAAAAATGTATCCATGAAAAATATAAAATGTTGCATGTATATACAATATATAATTCTATATATATAACATAAATGACAATTGTAAATAAGAAATGTGTACATCAGCGAACAGGCATGGAAGTTGTTTCTTTTACAGCAGCTATTTTGTTCCAATCAGCTCGATTATTTACATCTTGTATTGAGGAAATCCGTGAGAAAGAGAGTGTTTCCACCCTGGTAACATTTAAAAATTGTTTACACTGAAAATCAAAAGAGTTTTCCAGCTAATTGACCAAAGGGTCTGAAGTGGATAGAAGAATCAAGAATGAAAGCTGGACAAGAGTCAGGAAGCTGTGGGGGAAAGAGGGTCCGCTTCCACCACCTGAATAGCCAACCAGGAGATGGACTGAGAGAACACGGTCTTCTGAGGAGGAGACAGGCTGTGGGGACGTTAGCCAAGCTGGCGCTGTCTCTGGCTGGGCCGGCACTGGCAGGAAATCCAGCGTAGATTCAAGCACGAGTTGAGGTTCAGGTCAGGACACCTCCTAGGTCCCTTCCTGACCTTGGCATCTGTGGGTTTGCAATGTGAGGGCCTCTTCCCTCAGGGAGGGCATTCAAGTAACAGCACTGAGGCATGAGGAGAGGTTGTGTGTGGCGTGGGGCCACTTCCCAGACGGTTCCTTGCCTGGAGCCTACTCCTACCCCAAGGGGTCCGAGGGGGGTGGATGCTTGGGCCTTACAGCTCCTTGAGGATGATCTGAATCTTGCCATCAAGCTCCCCCATGTCCAGTAGGAAGGCGACGTGATTGCTGTAGTGCTGAATGATGTTGTTGTCCATGTTGACCAAGATTCTGGAAGAGAAGAGGAGATGTGTCTAGAATGTGGCAGGCCCCTTGTTTTCAGGGCCTCTGGTGGTAAGGATGATAGTACTCCCTATTGGGTGCCCCCAACATTCCAGGCACCTCATGAACTTTCTCCAGACTGTCATAACAACAAAGGTGGGTACTCATTGTCCCACTTGGCAGTGGAAGGCACATTCCCCAAGTGGCCGAGCCACACCTCCAACCACGGCCCCGACTGCACCAGACTGACTGGGGAAGACGCAGTGCTCCTTCGTCCCCAGGCCAGATGGGACGCGGACACAAAGTGAGAGTTCAAGCGCAAGAGGCGTGGTGGGTGGACCAGCGTGGTTTGGGTTCAATAGGAGGCTGCGATGTGTCACTCAGGTGTGCCTGCCTGAGCCAGAGGCAGGTGCCACATAAGGCCCCTCTCAGTTCCACCCCCATGAAGCTGAAACCTCATGGGTGGCGCAAGAGACTCGAGGGGGAGGAGAGCCCTCTCTCCTCATGCTCTTCAGGCAGGGACCTGGGCCAACCCAAGAGGGACAGGGCCTCCGTGCTGTGGCCCCCCGCAGAGCGTCAAAGCCACAGTGTATGCCCAGGGTCCCCCGCTAGCAGCTGCCTTCCTGATGAAGAGCCTCCGGGCCCGACCACATCAGCCTCCCCTTTGTAATGGAGGCGGGGGTCTTCATCCATCCACCCCACTAGCATTGACTGAGGCCTCTCCATGGGCAGGGTCTCGTTCCAAACAAAAACAAGGGCCACACAGAGATCCTAGACCCTGCCCTCCAGGAGTTTAGAATCTAGTAGGGCCTGAGAAAAGGAATCCTTAGAACCCTTTTACTCCAGTTGGTAGATGGGGAAGCTGAGGTTCAAAGAAGCAGAGTCATTTGCCTAGGGTCACACAGTTAAAACATGGCAGAGCTGGGACTTGCATCCAGACTTTTGTCTCTTTCCACTGTACCATTTTTTAGAAAGAAAAACAACACTACAAATATAAGTTAGAAAGCGGCATATATGAGAAAGGCAAAATCCAGGCCTGGGGGAGAGTTCAGATGGGGGCGAGGTTATTTCAAGTGGGGCAGGAGTGGGGGGCTATGGGTCTCAGGATAGTGCTCCTGGCAGGTAGCTGTCTGCTTTTCCAGGGACCCCCCCCCCCCACAGGAGGTGGTAGCCCCGTCCCTGCCATCCCCCAGGTCCGGAGGATGGAGACCTTGCCGAAGCAGTGAGCCTAAGCCTCTGGCCTACATCCCACATCTGTGCAGTAGCATCCAGATGCGGCTGCTTTCTGGAAGGAGGGCTGGGCTCAGGCTCCCAGGCCGGGTGCTGACTGCCGGTGTCTAATTACAGGCTCCCACTTCCTCAGATCCCGTCAGCCATTCTTTCATCTCACAGAGGGATCTCCATCTGGGGGCTGCAGGCTGGGCCAGAGGGGTGAGCGCTTGGTCAGTGGCCAGGTTTGTGTTGGTTTCTGAGAGTGGTATTTCCGGGGTGCTTCTCGGTGCCGGGCACCGAGTGCCTTGCCTGCAGGAACTTGAAGGCTGCCTGCCACCCACGCCCCAGCAGGGCTCCCAGCGGGCCCAGAGGGCACACCTCCACACCAGGCACCCCACACAAGCCCCCAGACCCTCCCCCTCAGAGGTCAGTGACAGCTGGGCCCTAGAGGCAGGGCTTGCTGGGAACCGCTGCCCCAGAATGTGGGCCTCTTGTCGCTAGCCAGCTTCTAGCTGTCTTCTGTCCCGGGCTGCCCGAAACCCTTGGCCAGCTGCCAGCAAAACAATGTATTTGTTCATCTTTCAAGCACTCAGTGGTGCTTGTAAAGCTGATTGTTATCTACCTTTGTCCACAGGACTTTCGGGAGGGTTCTGTGAAAATAAGCGAGGCCACTGATTAGAATTTTCTGTTCCTCAGAGGAAGAGAGTGTGACATGAGGGACATGTGGCAGAGGAGCTTGGCCTCTCCTCTCCCAAAAGGTTTTTTTGCGGACTCTTCTCATTTACGCATCTCAGATGACCTAGGCCTGAGGTCTCGGTGGTTGGGGGTGTGGGGCGCCTCTGAAGGGCCGCTAAGTGATGCCCTGGGCTATGGGGCTAGGCACATAAAGGGCCGGGCCACAGCCCCTATTTGCACACTGCTTAGCGGTCAGAGGAACAAGCAGGAGGCAAGATAAAATAGTGGTGCGTGCACAGGCTTCAGACAGGCTAGGACTCCTTCTGCTGGTTACTAACTGTGACCCCGGGCCTACCTGAACGTCAGTTTCCTCATCTGTAGAAATACAGAAAATCATACCAAACTCAAAGGGTCAATGAGATGATGCCTGGGAGTTACTTAGCCCAGCGCCCGGCACATAGAAAGTGCTCCACACATGGAAGCTTTTAAATTAGGATTTAAATAGCTGGCTAACGTTAAAGGGAAAGATCTGCAGTTCTGCCAGTGGGGCCGGGGCATCCTCGTATGCATACACCCGCCCCCAAATCACACACACACACACACACACACACACACACACACACACACACACTTCCTAGCCCCTCGGCCCAGCCTGCCAGGGGACCCATCAGGGAGGCCGGCGGCAGGTGGGGCCGCAGTGCGGGTGGGGGGGGACGGGCGCTGGCACCAAAGGGGCAGTGGGGCTGGGCTTGTCTGGGCAAAGCAGAGCCTGCCCTCTGCGAGGAGGTGGATTCCGCCCCAGAGAGTGTGTGAGCCCCAGTTTGAAACCGAAACTTGGAAGGAAAAAAACACACAAAAACCCTAGACACTCATACAACCAAAACCAAACGGGTCCTTTCCCAGGGGCTGCGGGACTGCACACCTCCCCCCCACCCCCCACCCCCCGCCCCCTGCCCTTCTGTGGGAGGCTGGGTGGGAACCAAAGAGGAGGGAGGGTGGGAGGCCAGCCCCTGGGCCTGCCTGGATGGGGCCTCAGCCTGGGTACAAAACCTGCCTGGCTTTGCAAAGCCTTCTGAAAAGGAAAGCCCGCAGAGTGGCCGTGGGGCAATGCCCAAGCACCTTCCAGGGGCCACCAGTAAGTGTAGCTGGAGTTACACTGTCCAGAGCAGGAGGACAGGGTCTGAGCTGTGGGCAGGGGGCCGGGAGTGGGTCCTCTGGGCAAGGAATGACGCCGACAATTCCTCACTGCCCGGAGGCCCCACGCTGGGCTGGTGCAGGGACTTGGTTAGCAAGGGCTGTGAGGGTCCAGCTCGCTGGCTCTGACCAGGGAGACTAAAACCTGGGGTGGGGGGGGAGAAGCAGTCACCACATGGCCCTCCATCTCCCCCCGCCGCCAAGGGCTCTCCCAGGCAGGTAGAAAAGGGTGCTGTGTTTAGCACTAATCCCCAGGAACCCAGAGTAGGTGCCACACTGCCTGGCCCTCTGGAAGGTAAAGCTTCACTCCCTCCTGCCTCATCCAGACCTGAAGGTGGAGGCCTGTGGAGCATCCGGGGCGGGTTCCCTCAAAACCACGCCCAATCTCCACACCCTTTCCAGACTCCTGGCCAGCCGCTCCCTCCTTGGGCCCCTGACTCGACCGGTAGCAACACTGCTGGGCCCTTCTGCCTCCATGTCTTTCCTCTGCAGCTCCCAGACCTGAATACCGCTTAGCACCTCTGAGCCTCAGTTTCCCTATCTGTGAAGGGTGGGTCATGGTGTCTACCTCATAGTGTGGCTGTGAGAGTTAAGTGGGGTATGCGTAGCCCCACATCTGACACATGGTAGGCGGACGAGGGAATGGTAGTCAGGATCACCAGCATTATAATCAAATGACTTGGCTATCCCGTGGCCTCGGGGTGTGGACCCGGGTCGTCTGATCTCTGGGCCTGCACTGGCCCTCTACCTGTGGTCTTTACAAAGACCCTTCCATCTGTCTGCCCTTCCTTTCCTTCCTGGTGCTGGTCAATGTCTGGTCTCTACAGGTGTCTTGCCTGACTGGGGGCTTTCGGCCCAACTCCAAGGCCTTGTCCTCGCCACAAAGCCAGCCCACTGGGAGCAGCCTGAGCCAACATTTTAGATAGAAAGGGGCAGCAAGGGGGGGAATGGGAGGGAGAGCTGTACTGAGCACTTACCCCCGCTTACATTTCTTGTAGACTTTGTAAATGTTCTCTTCAGGGAAGCCATACTTCTCAGAGATCTGGAAGAGAACAGTAGGGGATTTGTTGTCTGCTGCCCAAACTGGATCTATTCCAGCCTTTTATACTATGACTTTATTTCCTGATTATAAAATATACATCCCTACTGCGGAAAAATACAAAGAAGAAAATTACAACTGTCCGTAATCCTGTTTCCCAGAGATAAACATCTGGGTACACTCTTTCCCATCTTTTGGCCATGGGTGCAGATTTTTTGTATTCCACATGGAGCTTTATAGAACTTCTTTTACTTCACATCGCATGTTATAAGCCTTCCTGCATCACAACAAACTCTTGACAGACGGCACGTTTAGTAGCTGTAATATATCCCAAGGAGCATCCACCAGGTCCCCCAACCCCTGCCTAAAGCCAGACCCACATCATGCCAGTGCCGGGGGCCCCCCACTCAGCAGCTACCAACTCTGGGCAAGCTAGTGGCGGAAATGGTCATGCCTGCCTACCTCATAGGGCTGCTAGAAGAAGGGACTAAACTGGCCCAAAGATTCTGAGTCTAAGTGACATTAATGGCCTTTTGTGAGGCCAGCTTCTGGGGTTGGTTCCAGCCAAGCAGGACGGATGATCCATGAAGGGACCAGTAGGGCACAGCAGAGTGGAGAGAGCTTGGGCTGGACTGCAGCTCTGTCACTTCTAGCCACTTTGGCAAGTCACCTGACCTCTGGGAGGCTGTTTCCTCATGGAAATGAACAGATAATAATAGTACCCACTTTTTGGTGGTATTACAAGAATATGGTGAGCTAGCAAACGTCGCATGCCTGACAAAATGCCTGGCACATAGTGGGTCTTCAGTAAAAGGTAGTTGGTGTTACTACGGGTTCATTTTCCCCTCCCCAGCCCGCCACCTTGGAACCCTCTGGCTGTCCTCTGTGGTTCAACCTTCAAGCCCAGCTGGAGACTTGTGTTTGCTCAGTTTTTAGCTGAGCCACAAAGCTGCTGTGGGTTTCGTTCAAAGCTGTTCCACCCGCTCTCTGGCAGTTTGGGGGGTTGGGGACAGTCTCCTTGCCCAGACGCCACCTTTCGCCGCCCCCCCGCCAGCGCCCCCCAGCCAACCACAAGCTGGAGGAATGAGGCCCCCTGGAAAAGAAAAAAAGACCGTCTCTGGGGCCTGGCCTTTTTGGGTTTCATTCCCATTAAAACAGAAACAGGTTTGCAAAGCCAACAAAAAGCTCTGGCCTGTCAGACAGCAGCCATCAGATTAAGGAGGATTTATGGTGTGTGTGACTCCCAGGGTGGAGCCAGGGTTCTGGCTGGGAGATAACATCACAGAGGCACGCCCCCACCAGCCAGGCCTGTAGGCCCCCCCAGTGGGGTGGGACAGGTGGACCATCAGAAAGCCAGCGTTCCAGCATATTCCTCCTCAGAGCCTTCCTGTGGGAAATCAGTACTGTGGAGTGAAGAATGGGGGACAGGAACACAGAGTGGGGTCTGGCCAGGGCTGTGGGGGTGTCACAGAGCCTCTTACCGCATTCCTCAGCCCCTTCAGGTCTGGGGTCTTCAACATGAGAGCATCAAACACCTCCTCGGTCTCCCTCCGCACATACAACAGAACTGAGAGGCAAAGGGGTGGGGGTTAGTGGTAAGGGGAGGACAGATCAGCCCGGGAATACCTCAGGGGATGGGAGAATCTTTAAAAATATTATTATTATTTTTTAAAGATTTTATTTATTTATTTGAGAGAGAGACGGCACAGAGGGAAAGGGAGAGGGAGAAGCGGGTTCCCTGCCGAGCAGAGAGCCCCTTGCGGGGCTCAATCCCAGGACCCTGAGATCATGACCTGAGCAGAAGGTAGATGCCTAACCTACTGAGCCACCCAGGCGCCCCCCAAAATATTATTTTTAACATAAGATTGATTTCTGCAGAAAGGGCAAATCCTTGCTGAGGGTCTGTACCCAGATGGGGAAATACCACCCAGCTCTGCAGGTCCCACTCAGACTGTGCTGATTTGGGCAAGTTCCAATCCCCGCTCTACCACCTGCCAGCTAGGTGACCTTGAAGACATTTTTCCGTCACTGAGCCTCACTTTATCCACATGGGAAATAGAGGTGGCCCCGCCCTCTATTTCACAGAGTCGTTGGGGAATTAATGACATGACATTTTAAATACCAAGTGCAGTACAAGGCTCAATTGAAGGTTGCCGGAAGCTTTTGATCTTAGCTGCTGGTTGGTTTCTCCTTGATAATCAGCTACAGCCCCCAGAGGTTTGGGCATGTCCCCCTTTCCCAGGAAGTCACAGATTCAGGCTGTCAGAGCCAGAAAGCCAGGTATGGAAACCCAACTCTGCTCCCAACCCCCAGTAGAGAAGGCAGGGAGCTTGCCCAACATAATGAGCCTGTTGCCTTTTCCAACTGCCGCAGGATGCCCATGTCCAACAAGGCCAGAGGAAGCAGAAGCCCTCCAGCTCCATGGACCTCTCTCCAAGCACTCTGGGTGCTCCCCTGGTGCCCACCCCACCCTCAAGGTTTGGCCCAACTCCAGCTCAGAGGAGTAAGGCGGCCCCTTGTGCCCTCTCTGCTGGGACGGATGCTGCCCTGGCTGCCTGGGCCATGGTGGGTGTTTGAGGCTTTGGGGCAGGCCTCATGGGGAGCTGGGGGCTCTATGGTGGGCTCAGAGAACAGATGGGCCGGGAGTCAAGGTACCTCTCTGAAGATCGTCTTCCTTGGCCTTTTTGGAGGGCAGAGGCTCAAACTCCTCCGTGAAGGGTGAGCAGGTGCGTTTCAGAGGCAGCCTGGCGGGGGGCGGGGAGGAGGCGACAGGGAGGGGCTCGTGAGGAACCCAGGGGGATCCCAGAGTTGGAAGGGGCCCCAGAGCTCAGAAGATCCCATGAGGGCAGGCCCAAAGCAGTGGGATGGCAGTTAAAGCAACAGGTTCCGGAGTTGGGACTGCCTAGGTTCAAATCCCACTCACTAGCTGGGTGACTTGGGGGGAGTCTCGTAGTCCCTCAGGGTCCCCATCTATCCAATGGGGTGACAAAACAATGACAACAAGACTTCATAAAGTTGTGAGGCTGCAGGAGATCACGCAAACTGCTTCTAGAACCGCGTGTGGTGCGCAGCAGGGCCTCCGTGAATGCTGACTGTTGTTTTACCATCGATAGGATTCTTTTTTGAAAGAATCCACTTGGCCAGGAGGCAGGGAGAGGGGGCAGGGCTGTGGGATTTGGAGTAAGGCAGACTTAGGGTCCATGCCGATGCTATGCAAGCACTGTGTGAGCTTGGCCAAGTCACTGCACTTCTCTGAGCCTCTGCTTCCTCATCAGTCAAGTAGAGCAATAACCCCTGCTTGCCCGACCTGCTGGGGCTGTGGTGAGGGGATAAGTGACCTGATTTGGTATGGAAGCCCCGCATGAAAAGTACCCCTTCTTCGGGGTGGGGAGGACACTGAGGTCAACAACAAATGAGCTTTCCCTTTTACACGCCACCCTTTCGTCCCGGCCTCAGGCCCATGAGGCCGTGCTCCCACTCGGGCAGATCTCTAGGCCAAGAGGGAAGGACGTCAGGAGGGGCCAAGGCACCGGGCCCCTCCCTCGCCTCCTGGAGTCTGGGGGGGAGGGGTGGACCCCCTGGTCGGTCCTGCGGCACAGCGTCCCCTCCCTGCTGTCCAAATCTGCACTACCATCTCAGAGGCTTCTTCTTTCCCTTTTTACAAGCATGTGTCTCGCCAGAGATTTGCCAACTTTTCACATAAAACAAACCCATAAAAACGTGGGCAGTTTCAGTGAGAAAGGAGCCTGAATCTAGCTTGGGGGCTGGGGGCAGAGTCTCCCAGTTGCCTCCTCAGTGCCCGGGCCCTGGCTTGGGGGGCAGCACAAGCAGTAGGGGGCCAGGCAGGGTGGGTGAGGAGGCCCCTAGCTGCTTCTCTCCGTACCTGTTGGAGCTGCTCTGACCCGCTGAGGGCACAGCCTGCAATGAAGAGGAAAGACATTTTCCATCACACGAGGAAGATGAGAGGGGCCCTCCACTGCTGGAGGCTTTCTGGGGGGAGGGGGCCCAATCTCTGGGTGGGGGGGGAGGAGGGGAGATGCAGTGGCAATGCCTTTCCAGCCCATTCCGCTCAGATTAAGTCCTCTTAAATGAGCTGAGATCTTGAGTCGAAAGGTAGGATCCAGCCCAGGTAGAACGAGTCAAGGGCTCCGTGGACCCAGGAGGTGCTGAAGAAATATGGCGGACTCCACGAGCCCCACCTGAGCCCCAGCTTGCCCAGAAGGGCCAGGACTGCACACTGCCGTGCAGCTGGGAACTGAGAAGTGGGAGCAGAAGCACAAGGGGAAAGGGGGGTGAGGGGAAAGGGCACTCTCTGGAACGCCCCTAAGCGCCTGGCACTGTGCTGTCTGGCCCAGGCATCACCAGTCCCATGACGGGAAGCACCCAGGCCTGCCCAAGAGGGTGGAGAGCCTCCCGAGGTAACACACCCGTAGGAGGCAGAGTCAGGATTCAGACCTCCCTGCCCCCCTAACCCAGGCTCACAGGGGCAAAGCCTGGGGGCCTCCCTCTTCCCCGCAGAGCAGCCGTCAACCTGGCCACAGGGCCCTTAATCCCATGAGAGCAGTCATCTCCCGACCTGGGGCCTCTGGCTGGGGAGAGACACCGGGGTCATGCAGCCACCGGACTACGGGGCCACAGAAGTGCTTCCGGGGCCCGGGGGGCAGTGAAGGGAGGACGGTGGACACAGGAAGGGCTTTAGGTGTCACCAGTGGCCACATCAGTGCTGACTGCTCTTTTGGTTCCACAACCTCTTACTGTTTGAGGTCAGTGCACTGAACACAGCTTGGACAGCAAGAGCTATTTCTGCAAACGTTCCCACCTACACGGGGCGGGGCGGGGGGGACCTCGATGGAAGGAAATAGTCAAATTGTTTAATATGGAAGCAAACTACTAGACAGGCTCTGCAATCCTGATTCCCCCACTGACCTGCCGTGCGGCCTTCTCTGGAAAATGGAGGGACAACAGTATCTACCTCAAAGGAGGGCTCCCCGGCCTGAGAGGTGGTGTAGCTGGGGTTCGCGGGCTCGGCTTCTGAAGCCAAGGTGCCTGGGTCCAAACCCTGGCTCTGCCCATGCCGTGGGATTTGGTCTCTGTGCCTCAACGTCCACCCCACGAATCCGGGGAGAATGACAGTACCCATCCGGTAGGGCGGTAGGGAGGGGGAGAGGAGGTGGCGCGTGGGAAGCATGGAGAGCAGTGCCTGGTGCATAGTGAGCGCTCACAAGCGTTGCCATGACCACCATGA